>NC_134586.1:42363409-42689545 GCF_037038515.1 Microtus pennsylvanicus
TTCTAACTGTAAGCCAGGAGAACACTGGTTAAGTTTCTAACTAGAAATCACCATCTACTTTATTCCCAGCACTAGGCTGCATATCATGATGATCAGTAGCCTCCAAAGGTTTTTGAAATATACACTAAGCTGAAAACTCTTCAGCACAGCAAACGTCAAATTTATGTCCACTTCAGTCTTTGCCATTTCAGTGGTAATTTACTACTTGGACTGGAGATAATAAGGAAATACTATATATTTCTATTCACCTACATGGACAAGAGACTTCAGTGACTAGCATATAATTTACTTTATAACACTGTAGCTCTTAAAAAACATTCTTATCCTTTCTCTGTACATTTGTGTGTGCTAATTTAACGTAAATCAGTGTTTCCATTGCCTATTACTTTAGAATCAGAGTGCATGCCGATCATTTTATTTATCTGGAGGGACAAAGAAAGATAGAGTATATGGGTATAATTTTCCAGTGCCTATTGAAAGAGGAGTGAGGGAACGGAGAAGAGTAGAGGGAGCATCTTCTGCTATAATGGAGAAATTTAAATAAATTATGGAGACAGCGGAAACAGTATTGTTTTATATAAGTGTTTCTCCTGATAGAGGATGCCTCTTTACAGATGTTACTGTTCCAATACCCAAGAAGAGCAAATAATGCTTCCCTAAAAGCCACGGCAGGTTACCATCTAGCTTGATATTAAAATATTTCAAAAATAAAAATCAGTGGAACAAAATGTAATGGATATTGAAATATCCATTCCGGCTTATTTGGTAGACTGTAGTGATTTGTTTCAATTTATCAAAGTCTTTCCTTTAATAGTATCTGTAGATCCTACAGGAACCATAATCCAATACATTAACTTACATCCACTGTACACAGACCCTGGGATCATGAACAAGGCATGAGCACAATTTACCGAGTTCTACATAGGTGCAGTCCTACTCACAAGCCTGTTTGCATAACTGTAACTCAGAAGTTGCTTCTCACAGGGGAGTACAATTGATATATTTTTTAAAAAATCATTGTCTCTCTCTCCTATGCTTAAAACATTTTAGGGCTTTTCATGTTATGAAAACTCAGTTTCAAATTGAAAAAGGTTATATCTTTTAGAAATTTTTCATTAATTATTTTGACATATATTCTTTCATTATGTGATTATAAAGTTTAGACTCCACAAATATTTAAATTTCAGTTTTACATTTCTAAAGATAAATCTTGAAATTTTAAGTTTTTCTACACTGTTAGAAGATGATGTAATTCAATAAAATGACTATCCTAAAATGATGGCTACCAGTTATTTTAAAACCCACAAACCTATGAACACCTCATTTTCGATAAAGGAGCTAAAAGTATACAATGGAAGAAAGAAAGCATCTTCAACAAATGGTGCTGGCACAACTGGATGTCAACCTGTAGAAGAATGAAAATAGACCGATATCTATCACCATGCACAGAAATCAAGTCCAAATGGATCAAAGACCTCAATATCAATCTGAACACACTGAACCTGACAGAAGAGAAAGTGGGAAGTACCCTACAACATATGGGCACAGGCGATCGCTTCCTAGGTATAACCCAAGCAGCACAGACATTAAGGGCAACGTTGAATAAATGGGACCTACTAAAACTGAGAAGCTTCTGTAAAGCAAAGGACACTGTCACTAAGACAAAAAGGCAACCCTCTGACTGGGAGAAGACCTTCACCAACCCCGCAACAGACAAAGGTCTGATCTCCAAAATATATAAAGAACTCAAGAAACTAGACTTTAAAATGCTAATTAACCCAATTGAAAACTGGGGCACTGAACTGAACAGAGATTTCTCAACAGAAGAAGTTCAAATGGCCAAAAGACACTTAAAGTCATGCTCAACCTCCTTAGCGATCAGGGAAATGCAAATCAAAACAACTTTGAGATACCATCTTACACCTGTCAGAATGACTAAAATCAAAAACACCAATGATAGCCTTTGCTGGAGAGGCTGTGGAGGAAGGGGTACCCTCATCCGTTGCTGGTGGGAATGCAAACTTGTGCAACCACTTTGGAGAGCAGTGTGGCGGTTTCTCAGGAAATTCGGGATCAACTTACCCCTGGACCCAGCAATGCCACTCTTGGGAATATACCTAAGAGATGCCCGATCATATGACAGGGGCATTTGTTCAACTATGTTCATAGCAGCATTATTTGTAATAGCCAGAACCTGGAAACAACCTAGATGGAAGAATGGATGAAGAACGTGTGGAATATATACACATTAGAGTACTAAGCTGCGGTAAAAAAAACAATGACTTCTCGAATTTTGCATGCAAATGGATGGAAATAGAAAACACTATCCCGAGTGAGGTAACCCAGACACAAAAAGATGAACATGGGATGTACTCATAATTGGTTTCTAGCCATAAATAAAGGTCAGTGAGTCTATAATTTGATATCCTAAAGAAGCTAAATAAGAAGGTGAACCCAAAGAAAAATATATAGCTATCCTCCTGGTTATGGGAAGTAGACAATATTGCCGGCAGAAAATTGGGATCTTGGGGGTGGTGTGGGAGGGGGGTAAGGGGAGATAGGGAGAGAAAAGTGAGAAGGGGAGGATGGGGGAACTTGGGGAAACGGGATGATTGGGATAAAGGAAGGTTGGATAGGGGAGCAGGGAAGCACATATCTTCATTAAGGGAGCCATCTTAGGGTTGGCAAAAGACATGGACCTAGAGGGGCTCCCAGGTGCCCAGGGTGATATCCCCAGTTAGTTTCTGGGGCAGCTGAGGGTAGGGAACCTGAAATGACCATATCCTATAGCCATACTGATGAATATCTTGCATATCACCATAGAACCTTCATCTGGCGATCGATGGAGATAGAGACAGAGACCCATACTGGAGCACGGGACTGTGCTCCCAATGTCCCAATGAGGAGCAGGAGGGAGAACATGAGCAAAGAAGTCAGGACCACAAGGGGTGCACCCACCCACTGAGACAGTGGGGCTGATCTATTGGGAGCTCACCAAGGCCAGCTGGACTGTGACTGAAAAAGCATGAGGTAAAACCGGACTCTGAATATGGCAGACAATGAGGGCTGGTGAGAAGCCAAGGACAATGGCACAGGGTTTTGATCCTACTTCATGTTCTGGCTTTGTGGGAGCCTAGCCAGTTTGCATATTCACCTTCCTAGACCAGGATGGAGGGGGGAGGACTTTGGACTTTCCACAGGGCAGGGAACCCTGACTGCTCTTCAGACTGGAAAGGGAGGGGGAGAAGAGTGGGGGGAGGGGCAGAGGAGTGGGATGAGGGGAAGGGAAATGGGAGGCTGGGAGGAGGCGGAATTTTTTTTCAATAAAAAAAGAATAATAAAAAAAATATTGTCCTAAATAATTTTGATTTCAATTTTTTTCTTTGGTTTTTTGAGACAGTGTTTCTCTGTGTAACAGTCCTAGCTTTCCTGGAACTAGCTCTTGTAGACGAGGCTGTCCTCATACTCACAGAGATCCACCTGCCTCTGCCTTCTGAGTGCTGGGATTAAAGGCATGTGCCACACTGCCTGGTGGTATCAAATTTTTAATATAATTGACTGCTACAAAGTAGGTCTTAATAAAATTTGAATGAGAAAATCATATCAAATATTTTCTGCTTCACTATATGATGTGGGAGTCCCCTCTATGGGCTGTGATTACCATTAATGAATTAAAAAACTGCTTTGGACCTAGAGCAAGGCAGAACTTAGGTAGGCAGGGAAAGCTAAACTGAATGCTGGGAGAAAGAAGGGCAGAGTCAGAAAGAAACCATGGAGCTGATACCAGAGTCAGACATGCCAAAACTTTGCTGGTAAGCCACTGTCACATGGTGATACACATATTAATGGAAATGGGTTAAATTAATATGTAAGAATTAGCCAAAAAGAAGCTAGAGCTAATGGGCCAAGCAGTGATTTAAATAATACAGTTTTTCTGTGATTATTTCAGGGCTAAAAAGTCAAGAACCCAATAAAAGCCTGCTGCTACAAATGGCATGCCAACACATTGGGCTAAATACATGTAAAACCTGAGAGAAACTTGAAAAGGAACTCTAGAAACACAGCAAAAAAAGAAAGAAAGAAAGAAAAAACAAAACAAACAAAGTTGGGCACATTTTTTTTTTCAGCTGGCACCTTGCTGCAGCACCTTTAAGAGATGTTTTCCTGATTTAGCTGTAGCAGGAAAAATGCTGCACCATTTTGAAATGCTAGATTTCTGGGCCAGGCTGCTAGCACAAACTCTGACTCCTTCAGCCAGGATGTCTGGTTGCAGAGCATTTGAATGGGATTTGGTCCACTGCTGCAGCTTGCTTAATTGTGACATGGACTGTCTATGTGCCTGAGAATGGAGCTATATGCATGACTCTCAGAGACATAAGCAGCTCCACCAAGCTGGATTGGGCAAACAAGCAGTAAGTACTGTATATATCATAATAACGGTGCCGTTTTAAATTTTAGGGCAGGCAAGCAGGAAGTACCCATATACCATAGTAATAGTGCAACTTAAGTTTTTAGAAGTTCTTCGCATTTTAAAAAGTGCTCCTGGACAATAAAGAATTACAAATATGCAATAAAGATAAATCCAGATGAGTCATAGTGTTAGATAAATGTACATGGGCTTTTATGAGAGAAGAAAAGGAATATAGTCATAAAATAAAGCTAATGCTATAAAAATGTAATGTTTTTAAAGACACAGAGTACAGATAGTAATAGATTAAAAGGAGTAAAGGAAATGAGCCACATAAAAATGAAAAATTCACATAGAGTCTGGATTATGTATATTAGTGCGTTATGTTTGAATTTTTTGACTGTGAATGAGCTAAGTACAGAAAGGCATTTTATTGTACAGGCTGCTAAGCTAAACCAGCATGCATATTATAAAGTTATCATGACTTCCAAATTTGGGTCTAAGGATATGTTGCTTTGGAAAAGAGGTTCTTCTCTTGTTTCCACAGAGGATGAGAACCTGTGGATTGCTTCTAGACTGGTATGGTTTCATGGACAAAGAGCCCCTGAAAGGTTGCTGTGTACACTCCCAATAACCAACAGCAAACAGTTTGGAGAAACTGCACCCATGTTACCAAATATTTTTTTATAATTTTTTTACATTTAAAGGGAGTTATAAATTGATATGGATCTTATTTTATTGATGCAAATTTAAGGTCAATTTTGTTATATATATATATATATATAGAAATATATATACATATATATTTCTGCTCTTGATTAAGGTACTGTGTTTGTGAGGCTCATTTAAAAATATAATGTAATACACAGTCATCTATAATAGTCAAGTTTGAAGTCATGTTAGTTAGGTTTTCTAGATGTATAAAGATATATTTCAGTTAGATAGGTATTCTTAAAAGCTTTCAGAGACCTTCAGAATATGACATTTAAAATATTTTAATAGTTTAGGACTTTTCATGACAATGAGATATATCTGCTCCTGGCAGCACAAGCTATTTCAAGAGAAAAAATAGACATCAAAGAGGCTCTTTATGGAGTTGGTTAGCCATTTCGGCAAGAAACTACTCTTGCCTGGATTGCTTGATAAGCTAGACATGCATGACCCACAGAGAAATGATTGTTGACCTTGCTTAAAAGTGAGTGGTCTTCGGGCTTCCTGCTACATGAAAGAGTCTACCAGACATTCTACAGGACACAGAGTGTCTGACAAACTGGCAATATAGGCTGAACTGTCTTTGAAATGTCCTGCTTCATGGAAAAGTCTACTGAGTACTATGGGCCAATAGGCTGAAGATGGATGCCCCAATGATACAGAAACACTTTGGGTGACTGTCCAGGCAGTGAGATGTCTGCATTTTCTAGGGGTTTGGAAGTTGTTTACAATGTACTCCTTGTTTACTTATGTAATATTATATACTTCTGGAGTCTTTTATGGATTTGAATAATTTATAGTTATAATTATAGTTTTTCTTAGTTATGATAAAAGATAAAGTAGATATAAATACTGTAACTATAATTATTGTTTAATACCTGTATTGTTATGTGTAATTTTACTATGTTAAAGTTAAAACCTTACTTATTATTTAAACAGAAAAGGGGAGGTGATATGGGAGTCTCATCTGTGTGCTGTGATTATCATTAATGAGCAAAAAAACTGCTTTGCACCTTTAACAAGGCAGAACTTAGGTAGGCAGGGGAAGCTAAGCTGAATGCTAGGAAAAACGAGGGCAGAGTCATAGAGACACCATGGAGCAGCCTCCAGAGTCAGACTGTTGAAACTTTACCAGTAAGCCACTGTTGTATGGTGATACACAAATTAGTGAAGATGGGTTAAATTAATAGGTAAGAGTAAGAGCTAATTGTCCAAGCAGTGATTTAAATAATACAGTTTCTGTGTGATTATTTCAGGGCTAAGCAGCCAAGAAACAACAAGTGGCCTGCTGGTATAATTATAGGCCTTTCGTATTGTGAATTGTCTCCACTTTGAATACCTTTGATTAAGATTCTCATCATTAAATATTGATATGTAGTGGGGATACAGTAGTAAATTTATATGTATATGTTTTATGGTTTAATAATTATTTTTAATAATTAATTTTCTGAATGCTAATTATGTGTATATATAAAATGCAACTAAGATTTTCTTTAAAAATTGCAAATACCCATCGCCCATTCTTTGAAATTGAATGCTTTTCACGAACAAGTGAAAAGTATAATATAGTTTTTGACAATACTTTGTAATCTGAGATTGTTTTAAATGAGAGATTACAAAGAAATAGAATCCAAATGAAGGTTAGAGAACTCCTACTCATCTTCTGGAATGATGCTATACAGTGTCAGGTTTTCATAGTTATTCACGTTGAAAAAGGAACAATGAATCCCAGATTATTCTGTGTTGAAAAGGATCTTCCAAATCACTGATTGTGAATCTGTGTCTGATAAATCACTCTCATTTCTAAAACTTTCTAAAATTATATATATATTGATATATATGGATATATACATACACACACATATCCTTTAAAATTTCCATGACTAAGAAATTTGTTACATAAGTATATTTCATCTTTGAATATTTTAGTTATATTGAAAGATATTTCTAAATTCGACCTGACCAATAATCTTTCAGCTTCAATCCACTGATATTGGCAAATATCAATCCTGTGTACATGAATTTTGCTACTTTAGTTAGCATCTACTTATTTCTTTAGCTTTGTCTTATATGCAATATTCGTATACTGGACTTAGTGGTGCATGTTTTTAATTTGGGATACAAAGGAAGTCAAATTTCTGTGAGTTCAATACCATTGTAATTTACATAGTAAGTTCAGCCCAGCCTGGAATAATACATAATGAGAACTCATTAATAAATATTTTTCTTAATTTTCTGATCTATATTTTTATGTTGGGTTTACTTTTTGCTTTGTTTTGACTTGCTTTATAAAGGGTCTATCCAACATTATAGATCAATTAGGTTGGAATTCAATTGGGCCTCAATTCAGGGCAGACATTCTTTCCCAGTCTTTCAAGTACTGATATTCTACTTGTCTACCATTACACCTGGCTTTCTCTTTAACTAGTGTCTATACAAAATCTGTAGCCTTCACAGTTTTCATTTTGGCATAATAAATTTTCAAATATATTATTTGCTCTTCATACCATCTAAGCTCTATAAAATGGAAAGTTTATGAGTATGCATCATTACTCATGGAAAGGTGGAACTGTAAGGTGTATTAGGTTTTCCTAGCCCCCACATTGCCACACAACGAAGACAAAAATCCTGACAAGCAGGTTAAACGCAGTGTAAAACCTGCACCTTATAAGATGGAACTATCTTGTATATCATGTATGATAAATAATGAGTGAACAAGCGCTGCAATGTTTGCACTGTCAAAATCAGTATTCAGTACATAAGAGTGAGGATCACCTTACACAAAGATATAGAAAACGAAAATTTATATTTATCCAGCTGATTACTACACAGATCTTGTCTCTTCCAGATTGGCCTTGAATATGGCCACTAAAAGCTCTCATCTATACTGCTCAAAGAGAGGAAGACTTTAATATGTGAATATTCTTTCCTTTACCATCTTGTCACAGTGTTGACTTAAGAAGTATGGCTGCCAACTACAATTTTTTATTACTGAGATGGCTGTTTTTTTCTACTCATTCTTTCAAATGCTTTCTTTATTTTCTTTCATTTTTGGTTCCCCGACTTAAGTTTATTGATCCTTAGTGTGTTAACTTCAAACAATCTTTTCAACATATTAGTAAGAGGTGTATCTTAGTGTAACCACCTAAAATTATATTGACCAACTGTGAAATTTACTTAGACAAATGATTACTAAAAGTGGACTTATAAAAGAACAATATAATGAAAGATTTTGTCTTTCAAATGTACTCTAGAGTGATGGGAATCTTCTGATCATATCACCTATAAGAAAATTTATTGCTACTCCTAAGATTCTGAAAAAAATAAATTTTTGCAGGGTTAAATTTTACCTGTCAATTATCTTCTAGGTAACATTCTTTTAGGAACTTTATAAAATTTGCTGTTCTATTTTTTCACGTTTTCTTGATATTTATGCTTCCCTTTATTCTGAGGAATAAACACCATATCCTAGAGATTTCATGCGTATTTTCAATCTACATGATGCCGATGACCTTCAAATCCTTATTGATACCATAGTGTACTGTTGACAGTTGTTAACCATTACAAATTTTCATACAAGCTATGCATACTTATATAGAGTTTTTAATAAAATCATATCCCTCATTATTTTCACTGGGCATGTTATAAATTGCTCTTTCCCTAAGCTTTTCATTGAAGCAAAGAGCTCCTGAAGGGTCTGATGGTTTTGACAGTGTGATTCATATTTTTCCCAAGCCATGAGAACTGAAAGGATAAACAAACAAATAAATAAAACCTGTCAGATTGGCTGTCAAATATAATTAGATGACAATGGCTGCTCTGAGACATCAGTTTATTTCTCGTACAATGATCTGGAGCCAAGCTTCCCTGTGATTGTGCCAGGGGTAGATTTAATAGACCAAGCATAGTAACCTGATTGATGAAATGGTTCTTGCTTTTCACACTCCAAGAACATGTCAGAGATTTCCGAGATAAAAATGGCTGAGGATTTAAAACTTGTTCTAGTATAAATACAAACACATCACTTTTGCAACATAGAAGCCAAGAATTTTCATCTTTGCTCAGCCGCTAACCGCCCTGTATTTTATGCTACAAATGTGAGGTCTCCATATTTATCCTAAAAAAAGACAAAATTTTGCTTATTTTTCTGGGACCCATCTTGAATCTTTAAAGTCAGTTTGACATTAAAATACATTCTCTTTACTTCAGTTGTTTCTGTTTACTGTGCAAATCCGTAATTTTTTCTTCTTAATCTAGAGAGATAAGCCAGATAGAGAAGAAAGGAGCATGTGTTAGTGAGATGAATAGATACCAATTTCCTTAGATGGTTGTACTGAGTACTTTGTACCTGTGACAAAATACATGAGAATAGTTACCTAGAGAAGAACCAATTTTTAGCTCATAGTTCAAAAGTACAGTTCATCATGGTGGGAAAATTATACAGGAAAGAGATTACTGCAGCTTTTCAAATAGCTTTCAACAGTGATAAACTGAGAAGTGGTGTATGCTTGGCTCATTGTTTTCCTTTTTATTCAGACCCCATCCCAGAGAAGGGTACCACCCACATTAATAGCAGGCCTTCCCAAGTCAATTAGCCTAACCTAGGCAATCCTTTATACCTAGAAACGTGTGCATGGTGATTCTCAATTTCATCAAATTTAAAGTTAAGATTAAGCATCACAATGTCTCCATCAATATCCTGGGAGCACCTGGGAAAATGGCTCCTGATTATTATATATAACTGGGCATTAAAATACTCCCCTGTTCTTTAATGAATTAGAATATTAAATCAATAAAAGACAGCGGGAATCTCTTCTTTCCTTATTTGCTGGTACTTCATCTTTCTGGTCAATTAATACTGAAGCCTGTGGGAGTTTAATTTTATATTCCTAGGAATCTTCCAAGGCAGTTGTTAGACATAGCAGAGAATAGAAAACAAAGTATATGAACTCTACATTGAATTAATTCATTACAGCAAGTTAATTATACTTTTACAATTGTGATTTCCAAATGTTTCACTCTTTGGCTCTGTGACCAACACTCAAGTTACTAACATTTTCTGACTCTCTTGGGTGCAGCCCTATATACTGGCATGCTACCACAGACCTCTTCCTTCTAGTTTGCATCAATTCTTACCCTATTGAGTCAGTATCATGAATTTTTATTAGTTAGTAGCAGTTACACTATGTAACTATGTGATATCTGCAGATTGAGGCTTTCTTTAATGGTTTCTATTTAGATTTAAGCAACTACCTGGAAATAATTTCAAAAGAGATAAGTTGAGTCATAACAATACAGAATTGTAAAACATACCCCAAATATAGAAACATATTTAAATTCAAGACTATGCAAAGAATTCATGAATCTAAGAGCATATTGTTCTTCAAACTAGGTAAATTCTGGGTTAATCTTTATTAATGCATCACTGATTTGTGCTTCAAAACTGCATCTGAAATCCTCTGAGACTTGCTTTCACAATTATTCTTAAAGCTAGGGTGGAAAATTTATCACAATTATGGCCAACAATGTTCAAGCATTTTTGTCCAAAAGCTCAATAATTGTTAATTTGTAGAAAGGAATGGTAAGAGAGAACCCTTGTGATTTTCTTTCCTGTCTCTGGAATAACTCAATTCTATGAATTTCAACAGCTAATTTTTATAGAGGAGGGTGGAAGTTGAGTCATATGAGCATGATCAGGAGCTCTGCTATCATGAAGTCATTAAAATCTTTTCTGGCATTGTCCCTTTCCTTTTCTAGATAGTCTTATTACTACTTTCATGTATTCCTTTTTTAATGCTACTTTTAATTGTGATAAAATGTACATCATATAAAATTTTCCAGTCAACCCAGTATTGAGAGTCTAATTCAGTAGCATGAAGAACTTGAAATTTTTATTCAACCATCCCAGGTCTTTTTCTAGCTTTCACAACTGAAATCATACCCATTAATATTTGACTCACTATCTCTCTCTAATCCAAGCCTCTATGAATGAACAGCAACCTTCTGCTTACATGAATTTGGAAGTCTATGTATATCTCATATAAGTGAGGGAACTTGATCTTTCACTTTTGTGACTTCTGGTAATATCCTCAGTGTTCAACTATATTACGGTATAAATCCAACTTTCTTTTTAAAGCCAGAACAATACATTATTCTATGTATATGCTTATTCATTTACTTGTAGGTTTTTATTGATTTTTATTGAGCTCTACATATTTTCTCTGCTCCCCTCCCTGCTTCTACCCTTCCCCAAGGTCCCCATACTCCCACTTTACTCAGGAGATATTGTTTTTTTTTTTCTACTTCCCATGTAGATTAGATCTATGTAAGTCTCTCTTAGTATCCTCATTATTGTCTAAGTTCTTTCAGGTTGTGAATTGTAGGCTGGTTTTCTTTGTTTTATGTTTAAAATCCACTTATGAATGAGTACATGTGATAATTGTCTTTCTGTGTAGGGTTACCTTACCCAAAATAATGTTTTCTAGCTCCATTCATTTTCCTGCAAAATTCAAGATGTTGTTATTTTTTTCTGCTATAAAAAATAACTGTAGTTTCATGTTAAAATTTATTCTCTGTCTGTCTGTCTCTCTTTCCTTCTCTCTCCTCTTTCTCCCTCTCATGTACTTATGGTATAGAATGTATATGGAAAAAAACCCTGGGAAACAATTCTCCCCTTACATAATGTTCTAGGTAGGGTTCTAATAGAGATAATTAGGCTAGACAGCATGCTGCAGTACCTGCTGAACTATAATAGCAGCCCAGATATTCATCCTCTGATGGACACGTTGTGTCATTTTAATGATGGTTTTCCAGAGAACTAGAAGCAAGTGAATGCATACATAATTATAACAGGGTATGTTAAGGTGACTTACATAATAAGATACAGAACAGTTCCATAAAACTTTCTTAAGCTTGATTTAAAAAAAAAATAGTAGCTTCTCAGTCCAAAAAGCCAGTCATTCGAGAACAAGAACAAGTGATATGACCTGAGTTCACAGCTGATGGCCTGAAGTTCCACCGAGAGTGACTGCTGCAAACTCAATTTAACTGACCTGGAAGTTTTAAATCTGGTTTCCTGAGCAATTAAGTGTTGTAGAAAAAAGTTAAAAGTTCTCCCCAGCAGAGCATGTAGAGCAATTGGTCACTCTCTTCTGTTTTTGGAATACTCTCTTGGTCTCTTATTCTAGGTTAGAGTGATGAGAACATCATGCAAAACCAATCTCCAAAATATATCTAGAACATTTGCACAGTTCAAGATCCCAACACTTAAAGGTTTTTATTAAATCTCATCCAAATTCTTGTAATTGCCTCTCCAAGTCCTCTACATAGCAGGATTGGATGTTTACTTTGTGTAACAAAACAGAATTTGTGGTGGAGTAACTACACAATCTTTGCAATGACCTGGAAAAATTAAAAAATTAGTAAAGAGGTCTATTGAAGTAGCTCATTCATTCAATAAGTATTTACTGAGAATCAATCATGGGATATACAATAATTTTAAAGCTAGGACAAGTTATTGTAGAAAAATAACTCTGGGCCTTATTATTCTCACTGAAATAAAAATCCTGTATGAGCAAAATATTGCCTTGAGCTGCATGGATGGAGAAAGAACTTAAAAAGCATAAAAAAACATGCAGTGTACTATGAAATTTACATTCTGGACAGTGCAAATAATACAAACAAATGAAAAGTTTGTTGTAGATTGATGGTATGTATTGGACAGAAATATATTATGAAAAATGAATGTCTAGAATAAGTGGTATTCCATTTAATGGAGTAGTTATAAAGTTTTTCTTGAGGTGTTTGTGCCCAATGGAGAAGTAGATGCAGATGAAGAATGAGCCTTGTGACTATCAGAAGAAGCCAACCGCTTTAAAATCTCCATATGCAGAGAAATTCGAACAAAAGGATGAAGAGACAACCCAGATGTGTGTGACCACATTTTTCAATTCTTGCAGATACGCTGGACCAAAAACGGGTTTAAAAGGTGAAAAGGAAGGGAAATTCCACAGGGAGATCATTTCAATGGACTTCTTTTCTGATCTGCTTGAATTGTAAGACAGCCACACATGCCAGGAGACATCAAGAAGTTTGCAATAAGATGTTTTCACTGCCAAACACAGGACATGAAATACCTTGAACAAATCCACAAGATCTGCCTTATAAAGTAAACCCTGCCCCCAAACAACCTTTTTAACTACTATTGGCCAATTTTAGTGCAGTCACAACACAATCTGGGTTCCAATATCATCCAAGGAAGAATCTCTTGTATTTGTTTCCATACAACTAAATTTGAAGGACATTTATATTAGTTTTGAGTATAGAATATTTTTTTTTTTTTTGGATTTTCGAGACAGGGTTTCTCCGTAGCTTTTTGGTTCCTGTCCTGGAACTAGCTCTTGTAGACCAGGCTGGTCTCGAACTCACAGAGATCCGCCTGTCTCTGCCTCCTGAGTGCTGGGATTAAAGGCATGCGCCACCACTGCCCGGCTTGAGTATAGAATATAAATTTTATTAAAATTTCTAAGTAATTATTGACTTTTCTTATTCTAATTACACCCACCCTCAGTCATTTATAGCCTGTACCGTCTCTCTTAACTCTAAATCCTCTTCACTTCACTCTACCCTTGCTACTCTTTGCTTTTCCCCTCAATTGTCTGGTATCAAATCCCTGACATGGTATTGAATGGATGGCAGCAGGCACCAACAGGTTCCATGTTCTACAAAGGGATATGAGCACAGCATGCCTTTGGCCCAGGCAGGTGGGGAGCTGAAAGAAGCAGGCTAGCCATCTGGAGCTGAGCATATGTGTGGTGTGGCATACATTCACACAATTGGCAGCTAGGAGGCTCAGAAATAGATAGAGGGGGCTTGACTCCTTTTAATTAAAAAAATAAAGCAAGAAAAACAAATTTTAACAGGGAGTTAACATGAGGAGGTCATTTTAAGTGAGAGCATTGATTTTTCTAAGTGTTCATAGCTACCTACAGTTGAATATTTATTTTAAATTTGGAAATAATTCCACCTTTATATTACTGAATGATGTATCATGTGATTGCTATTATCATCATTGTTGTTATTATTTTAATAGGTTAATATAAAAGTTTTTCACAATAGTATTTGCATTTATTGTTAGATTTTAAAGGTTACTTGAGGATTGTTTCTCTTGCCACTTCAAACTAGAACAGAATTTTGGATAACGATTACAAAGCAGTAAGAAAATTTTACACAAATTGAATGTATCTTTTTCAAGGAATATATTTTCTTGCAATCTTATACCCATTATGTAACATTGCATTCCAATTTTTCTGTTTAAAATTCGGATGTAACAGGAAGAAAGACAATCCCTTATATTGGACAGACTGTAGGGCCACTGGCAGTCAGATCAGGATTTATCTCTAGTGTTTGAACTGGCATCTAGGAGCACAATCTTTATGGTGGGATACCTTCTTCACCCTATGGGGGGAGGGTCTTGGTCTTGCCTCAAAGTGAAGTGTTAGACTTTGTTGACTCCCTGTGGTGAAGCATTACCCTTTCTTAGAAGTGAATGGGAAGGTAGGTTGGGGAGGGGGAATGGGGGAAGCTGGAGGATGGAAGGGAGTGTGAATGGGGATAGCTGTGTTAAATGAGAAAAGATTGTATTAAAAAAATTCTTAGTAAGAAAATTAGAGAGTAACATTCCAGTTGGCCTCTGGCCTACATATTCATGTTCACACATGTGCACCTAAACAAAACACATCAGAACACCACCTTACGCATATACACAAAAGTTAATTGTGTTCTTTTAATGTAAATAAAATGACCTACGGAAAGTTCATTTCTTTTAATAGTCAGTCATCTTTAGTATAACTTTTAAATTTCTGGCCCATAGCTTATGAGAAGTGACTGTGGTTATATACTTGGTCTTTATCAGACATTTTGAAGAAGAGTTTTAGTTTGCTAGACGTCTTCCCCCTTATTTCTAAAGAAAGAAATCAAAATAAAATGTCTGTTTTTTCAGATATATTGAAGGGTACTTTATAATTTTGACTCTCCATATACTTGTGACTTAGAAATTGCAATGTTGTCTCTTTAAGAGATAAGCCACACCCACTCCCTGCAACCTCTCTCCTTCCCTGGCCATCTTGGCTCTCTCTTGGTCCCCTTTTTCTCTCCCTCCCCATCTCCCCCTTCTCTACTTTTCCCTTCCCCTCCAAAATCTACCTAATAAATATCTACCTTTACTTTATGTGATGTGCCTATCTGTCTCTCTAGCCCACCTGCCACAGTCACATGGA
Source organism: Microtus pennsylvanicus (assembly GCF_037038515.1). Lineage (NCBI taxonomy): Eukaryota > Metazoa > Chordata > Mammalia > Rodentia > Cricetidae > Microtus > Microtus pennsylvanicus. The sequence continues at coordinate 42,378,806 of NC_134586.1, forward strand.
GATCTGCTTCGTAGGTGTCGTGCACCTTCCCTGCTTGGGAACCTGGCAGTTTGCAGCAAACCCATCTGTCTGCCCCTTGCCCACCCGCTGCCCACATGGCTAGCCACCAGGGGACCAGCCACCTTGGTTTGTGGACCTGCCACTTGCCGTGACCCTGCAGCAAGCTGCCAGGGACTCTCAGCAAATCTTTAACAGAAATGGGTACATTAGAGACACTGCTGGTGCATGGAAATAGACAAAAAAAATATGATCAGAAAAAAATAGTTGTCTGGTGAAAGATATCAAAATGACTAGCCTTAAATTGAATAACATGCTTATACTATTATATTAATTAAAATTCTAGCTGTATAACACACTAAGAGCTTTCTCGTGACAGGATATGTTCAGAGAAAGAAGAGTAGAGGAACCAAGGAAACTTGTGTGACCTCTGAGCAATATTTTCAGTTGATTAAATTGCACCAAATGAAATTGCTCTCAGTGATGAACAAGGCACTGAGGAGTCACTAAAGATTTTAACTAGAATAATGGGTAATATATAGATAAAGATACTCATTCAGACTAGGAATCAAAACATAGTTTCTCCAGAAATGTTAGGTTACATGTCAGTGTTGTAGGAGGCCACTTGTTCGTTCCTGGCTGCCCAGACCTGAAATACTCACCCAGAAACTATATTATTTAAATCACTGTTTGGCAAATCACCTAAGCATATTGTTAGCTAGCTCTTACATCTAGAAATAACCCATTTCCATTATTTTATCATTTACCACGAGGTTCATGGCCTACTGGCAAGGTTTCCAGCTGACAGCTCTATGTGTTTCCCCTCTAGCAGATACATGTTATCTCCTGCCTCTGCCTTCTTTCTCCCAGCATTCAGTTTAGTTTACCTTGCCTTGCTCTGTTCTGCCCTGCTATAGGCCTAAAGCAGTTTCTTTATTAAGCAATGGTAATCATAGCATACAGAGGGTAATCCCACACCATGTTAGTTATTTGACTGGGGAATACTGTTTGGTTGGGAAATAGTTAAGTTAGCAATGTCCGTGCAACATAAATATATGACCCAAGTTTAATGCCTAGAATAAAAGTCAAAAGATAGATAGAAATGGTAGTGCACATTTATGATTTTAGTGCAAGGAAGGTGAGGACAAGTAGTTCCCTGGGTCTCATCAACCTAGCAGCCTAGCCTGCTAAGTGAGCTACATAAAAATGAGGGACTCTGTCTCAAAGACCAAGATGGATGACACCTTACAGACATCACTTCAGTTGCCCTGTGGCCTCTAGATTCAGGTTTAGACATGTGCATCTACTCAAATGTGTCAAAATACCATCTTATACAAAGACACAAAATTTAATTATATTCTTTTTGGTAAACTATGTGAACTGAATGTAGTTCCTTCTCTTATATCACACATATTCAGTGAGTATATATGATGAATTATGTGAAAATTAGATGATATAGATACATCTCTTTTGAAAAGGTTAGCCCAGAATAAAATAACATTACAAGTTATTATGTCCTTTAATGAGGTCAGGAAAGATTTCTAAAAAGGGGAGCACTAAAATGAATTTTATACTGACCAAGCAATGAAAGGGCATCAAACTTGCCAAAAAAGAGATATTTCTATGTGTAGATGTTTCAAAATATAAATAAATGGAATGTTCAATACTTCTAATTAGAGAAGCAGGTTGTGCTAATATCATGCAATAAATTCGGTTTGGATAAAAGTCAGATGTAACTGAGACACAAGCATGCTCTGATGTGTATGCAGAGTACACTGCAATCACCAGAGGCACTCAGACATGTTTCACATTCTAGGTTGTAGTGATGTCATTGAGAATACCCTAAATGTTTCCTATGTGGTTTCTAATGTGTGGTATTGTGACGTAATATATTTATGCAGATGATCTTGGAAAAACATTCAGAACCACATGGGATTAATAAGGTAGCCCCCCCTCTTTATACAGTGAGCACAGCCTGAAGCAGAGGTGGCCACAAGGAAATGGAGAGGAGTGAGGAAGGATGTGTGATATTGTGGAATGAACATCAAAAGGAAGCATGCTGAAGTTCTCTGTGAGAGATGGAGGGAAACATTATGACGACCTCAAAGCTCCTAGCTTGACCAGGTGTGGATTAGGAGTAGTTTGCTTCCATCAGTAAGAGAGAGAACAAGTCCAAAGACCTATGCATATAGACTATGGGTGTGAGACAGTATTGGGAGAGAACAAGTCCAAAGACCTATGCATATAGACTATGGGTGTGTGTGGGCTCACTCAGAGTTTGTGTGTCCCATAACAACTTTCACCAAATGTTTGTATTAATATTGACTACACAGTCAAGTTGTAAGACAGTATCTTATTGTCCCTGAAAACCGACAATATAGAAATCCTGAGAGATTAATTGCACGTACTGGCTTTGTGGGAGCCTAGGCAGTTTGGATGCTCACCTTACTAGACCTGCATGGAGGTGGGTGGTCCTTGGACTTCCCACAGGGCAGGGAACCCTGATTGCTCTATGGGCTAAAGAGGGAGGGGGACTTAATTGGGGGAGGGGGAAGGAAATGGGAGGCGGTGGCAGGGAGGAGGCAGAAATCTTTAATAAATAAATAAAAAAAAGGAAAAAAAAAGAAATCCTGAGAGAGAGGGAAAATAAAACAAAAAAAGCCTTTGCAGAATTTACTTGATCTTCTTAATACTGATCTTGTTTTAGGTCAATGCTGAGATAAGCATAAAATGGAATTTCAGCAAATATTCACCAAGTATTCAGTGTGACATTAGTCAGAGGTCTGCATTCAAGGTTGAAAATGGGGTTGGAAGAAGCTATGATCATCTGTGTCTCCTGCGCTTGGCTCGAAGCCTTGGTGCCTGCTGCTAATTCAAGCTGTTAATAAAAAGAGGGCAACCTCTTTCCTGACATCAACAGTGAAATAAATAAATAAAAATCCATATGAGGAAATGCATAAAACAAGTAAGGAAATAGCTGAGGAAGGAGAAAACAAAGTCAATAAGAGAAATCGATCAGGGATACTTCAAGAATGTAAACATTCAATATTGAAAAGAAAACAGAAACATAATTGTAGTGGCTGTTCAATGTTTGCATAGACTCATTAGAAGGCTCAATACAGTTAAGAATTCAAGAACTTTTCTACATAAACATTGTATCTATGCTTTAAACAGTGTTTTCTCTCATCTCAAGCACTGAATATGATGGTTTTGAATTGCCTTTGACCACTGAACCTTTAAAAGTTATTGTATATAAAATAGAAATTGTAGGGCAACTTGTGAAGTGTTCCTGTTAATACACAATTGTCCTTTCAACATCTTCAAGCTTTTAAAATGTTTATATTTGGCAGTGCATTACATTTGAGAAAAATTACAGAACGCCTTTCTCAAATAGCCTGTGTTGATGACAGAAAATCATCACTAAGAAATCAATCATTCTCCAAGTTGAATCCTTTCCAGTTTGCCTCAGATGTAGTCAGCAACTTCAAACTTTTAAAATGATCATCTCTTTGGTATCCTATGGGCTGTTAAATCATGCAAATTATTAATTGATGTAATGAAAACACATCAGGCATCCATTACAAAATTACAAATTGTGGAAAATAATGAGATTTTCATAATAAATGGGCAATTAATGGAAAACAGAAAGAACAAGTAAAAATATACACTATTATTTTATGCTTTTTGTGCATGTGTGCAATATAACTAAAATCAGAACATATTTGTTTTTGGTGATAGATGTGACAATAAAATTTCAGAAGTCCACATAATACTTATGGGAATATTCAATACTCAAATTACTGTGTGTCACCTTTAGACATAGCTATGGTTAGGAGAAGACACTGACAAAATGCAGAAGAAAAAGGAGTAATTTTCAGGCTAAACGAGCAAGTCACTACATTTAGTACCCAATGGTATGTATTTGTTTTTTTTTTTTTTAACTCACTAATACCAAAGATGTCAACTGCCCTCAACCCCAGGTCTTTCTTGAAATCCCTTTCTAAAGTAGTGACCGCCATCCCTGTTTCAAAGCATCCTGATTGTTTCATATATATATATATGACTCTTTTCCAATTTCTGATAAACTGTGTGCCATTATTTTAGGAAATGGCTAGTTTTTTAGAATACTTAAAACTTACACTTTCTCTCTTTCTCTGGGTATCTCTGTCTCTGTCGTCCCCCAACCCTCCACCTCTCTCTCCAAAATTATGGGCCTTATGCTTGATGGCCCAATGGGTTATATACTCTACCACTGAGTTATATCCCTAGATCTCAAATGTATATTTTTGAAATAAGCATCTTTTAAATAACAGGCAATGTCCTAGGTACTTTATACACATTTGATACTACTTAGTGTTTTCTTAATAAAAACATATGTATATTTTAATGAAAAATATATCATTTTATACTAACATTTATTTAAATTTTATTTAATATTAAGCCAAATAAACTAGTTGAAATCTTTCAGAATTTGATTTATCAACAAATACCTGTTTTACAAAATTAACCATATTGCTTTTGTGTTCAGATAAATGTATCATTAGTGTCAGAATAAACAGCTATATTGTATCTAAGCTTGGATCTTTAGTTATAAAATTGAATAGGTATATACTATATGTTTGTTGGATGGATAAAAATACAGCTACACCATCCATAATTGAATACTTGTTCTGCCATATAAGGAAATAAATAAGGAATGTTCACTTGAACATACAGGTGAAGTCTATAGACTTATACTTACAGCCAAAAATGTAGGGAAGGTGTATCAAAGCAAAAGGTACAGTACATGGGCCAAGGAAGGAAGCATTGGAGTCTGTTCGTGACAGCAATGAAAAAAGGTGACATTCTCATTACCAGTGGAGACACTGAGGGACGAGAAGTTAGGAAGTTAACCAGCATAGGAGGAAGTTTCAAAGGCAGAGTTTTGCATTTAGTCAGTGTAAATTCAGATCTTACTCTTATCCACATAATATTGAACTTCTATACAAAGGAAACAAAGAGACATAGATGGCCAGAAAACATTCCTAACAAAATTCTTGGGACAATGAAGAAGTACACGGAAGCTAGATAAAGAAAAATTTGGATATAATGCGTGTGGTGAATCAAGAGAAAGGTTTGCCTCCACAGCTCAATAAAAGTCACTTGGAATCTCCATAAAATCTTATCTTTTTCATTAACCTGATCCCAGTGTTCCGTGTTCCTAAAAAGACAAGCTGTGTTAATAAAGACATACACGTTTTTAAAATCTGTGTTAAATGTTTGCCTTCATACACCTGACTTTTGAAGGTAAATATGAATTAATGCTTGCTTTCTCACTTCCATGAGAGAAAAATCACTTGAAAGTTAGTGACTTCAAGCAATAAAAATTTGTCATGACACCATTCTTTAGCCTTCCAAATCCAGGTACAATGTGGCTTAGCTGGGTCCTTTGGTGTCTTTTAGGGATAGGTCAAAACTGCTCTCCCATTTCTTTTCTGGTTTCCAGTAGGTAATTCCAGGCTGCTAGTTCATCCTTTCAAAGCCAGAAGTACTGTCTTCAAATCCCTCTGACTATTTTCTTTCTGACTCATATCTCTAAAACACTACTTCTCCCTGATCAACCTGCTTTGCTGTTCTATTTTTAAGGGTTCACAGCATTTAACTGTGCTCTTTTATGGTATAAAAAATAATAAAAATGACCCAAATTAAGGTCAATTGATATTAGTTTTATCCACTTCATACCATTTTGCTTCATAGCACAAGCTAATCCAGTGCTTGAATGACTAAAGACAGGTATTTCAGGAGCACCTTCAGAATTAATCATCCACAAATGGTTTCCATTTTCAACTTACCCCACTGTAAAAATTCATTGTATAACCTGTTGTAGTTTGAACTGTTTCTTTGTTAATTCCAGACACTGTACGTAAACAAGAGCCACAGAGGAAAAGAAGTTATACTGAAAGAAATCAGTTTTCAATTCAAAAGTTGGCTCTGCCTTTATATGTAGGCAGTGTATATTATCAGAGATTGAAACTTCATAATATGATAAATTAAGATTTTCTACATATACCAATTATCTTTCCAGCAACACATCATTCCTTTGGGATTTTATATTGCTACTCCAGTTACAAATGACATGTTTTATTCAGTCACACCAGTATTAATAATTTCACAGCCAAACATGACAAAAACAACTGCACTTCAGATGACAGATGATAGAATTTAGAATTAAGAACCAAGTCTGATTTCTGATTTCATTTGTTTTTACTATCTTGTGTGATACCTCCAGCAACAAAAGTGGAAAAGGTTCACATGCTAAATGTATGAGTCTGGAGCAAGGGGTAATTAGTCAGCATCAGTATTTTATGGGAGAACTCATACATCACCTAAATACTTTTTGTAAACACATTAGATACTTCAGATTACCCCTTAAGGCAATTAGCAAATAATACCCTTGGTCTGGAAGAAACTAATGTTACTTCATTAGGAAGTAACTTATCCATAGGTCACTGTTGTTTGAGAAACCAGCATTCTAAACTACAACATAGATGGATAATGATTAATTTTGACATTTAATGATATAAACAGATACATGAATAAATTTGATGACTGTTTAGTGAATTCCAAATACATATTAATAAATATTTCTCCAGGAAAATTCAGGTAAGATTTAGTGAGTGACTAGCAATCTTTATAATTTCAGCAAGCTTTGAAAAGTGAATGAATATATCAAGAACTAGGCAATTGGTTCTCTCTCCTGAAACAGAATAAAGCTGGAAGCAAGAATGAATAGTTATTTTTCGCATTGCCCTACATTATTCCCATGTTCAAATTAAGCAATGTATCTGTGAGTTCTGTATTCAGAACAGAAATAATGTAAAGGAGATGATAATTACATGGTCATTAAAGAATACGCAATTGATGATTGATTATCTTACTCTAAACATCTTTGCAAATAAGCAATGGAAAGGCCAGAAGGTATAAAACTCAAGAATGAATGAAGTCAAGAAACACACAGGAGACTTCTTCACTCTGATTTGTTGGTCATTCAATGAGGGAAATTATGGAGATCAGCTGTGTTTCATGTTGGAGTTCATGGACAGTACAAAGTATATTAAATTGTATGCTTCTCACATATAGTATAAACACTATGTGTAAGGATCACAAGCATTTGGAAAGAGGAAAAATGCATTCATCTTTATCCATAACCCTGTTACTTCTACATATATGTTTCTTAAAAGAAATCTGTATCTACCAACAGTTTAATATATGTTTTAATCCTAAACAAGTATATTTTTGAATATACAATTTTGTAAATCTTTAAGAAACACAATGCAGTCACATTTAACTAATGTACATATAAAACCATTGATTATTACTTACAAAGTTGTTTAGCGTTGAAAAATGTGTCAGCATGACAATGGGAAATCTCCTCCCACAAAATGAAGTCCACATTTTTGGCTTACAAATTATATACCCTTCTCCAATATCTGCATGCATATTATAGGTCTAGTTCACCTCATACGTATTAGCTATTGTAAAAGTGCCTTGTTGGAAGTCTTAATCAGGAAATGGACATGATGTATAATGCATACCTTTCTACCATTGAAATGAAAGAAAAACCTAAGGGTATCTAATGATCAATGAATGAAGCCTACAAAGAATTTAATAACAACCCAGGAGTCAAGCAGTTTATAATTTATTTGAACCTCAGTTGTGTGAGTGCTTGGTATAAATCAAAGGAGTAGATTGCTATTTATGCCTTCTCAAATATTCTGCACACTCAAGATAACAATCATTTGTATTTACACTATTTTCTTATCTATTAATACTTTTAGAATGTGAGACTCTGAAAAATGATATAAAACTGGAATGGGCATGAATTTGAAACATGATTTTTAAATAATGACCATATTAATGGAAAATATACGCATTGTTTAATGCACTGGTTGCAAGTTTCCTGAATTATTTGCAACTTATTATTAGAATTTATATAAAAAATCATTTTTATTAATGTGCCATATATGTGGAAGATTAAGAGCTTGGATATGCAGTGTATTAGAAAAATAAAGAGCATTTTTTTCTTCCTGTTAAGTGTAAAATGACGTACCGATCCCAACAATTCTGTTTATAAAGTTCCAGAAGATTTTCTGCATAAGCTGACACTTTGCAAATAATTTGATGAAGTGATTAAGCAAATACCATCAAAAGAAAGTCACTTTGAATCAGCAGACGACTTCGTAGGACAGTGACTCTAAGTTACAAATATACCTAGCAACTGCAGTGCTTAGTGAAACTGTTGAGGAGATAAAGTGAACTAGTGCACATGAAGTGTTTAGCAGAATGCTTGACAGGTAATTAATTACTCAATGATGTTAGGTAGTGATATTGACAGAAGTACAATGAAATCAACCCTAGGTAAGCATCTAGATTATACACTAAAGAACAAATTGTCACAGAGATTGTATGAGATTTTGGAGTAGTTTGTGACTATTTCACTTAGAAATTGAAAGTGCTCTGCCTTGGAATGGACTTTTGACAAATTGGAAACTAAGACATATGAATGCAGTCACAGAGAGAAGCTTATTTTCTTTGTATCTAGCAAACTTAAACTGGCAAGCTTAATACCTGATAAATGAAGAAGAAAGATGAGTGGATGTGTACATAGGAAATATAAAACAAACTGGATCATCTGAAAGTTGTGAAAGGATTATGTTTTCAGCACCTGACTAGAGCAGATTGCCACACTCTGGCAATGAGTCCAAAGGTAGAGAAAAGTGAGGAAAACACAAGAAAATATTTAAGTTTTTTGTTTATACTTTTCTACTCAGAAAAGACAAACATTGTGTTTTCTGTAATATGGAATTCACAGGAAACCTGAGAAGAGCATGGGGAGCAGGGAACAAGGATTCTTACTTCTTCTGCTTTTGCCAGTACCTAGTGCCATGATTTTCATTAATCTATTACACTAAATTCTTCTTTTAATCATAAAAGAAATAAAGGGGCAGTGGTATTGCTAATGTTCTTTGTATCTTTAAATTTTAGTGAGTAATTTAGATTAAAGTAGCATGCTAATGTGTTGGATAGTAAGAATGGAATGTCCTCTTCAAAATGAAATCTATGTATGTATGTATGTATGTATGTATGTGTACAGATAACCAAAATTTAAGTAGAGGAGGTTATGAATTTGAGAGGAGATGGTTTATTGGACTTTAGAGGTGTTGAAAGAATGAAGTCATGAAAATAGTTTATATGCTTGTATGAAATACTCAAATTAAAAATAAATATATAAATATCAAAGAGATGAGCATTAGCAGTTTATACATTAAAACATAATGTTCATAAGACAATTTATGATGTTATATATATATTATAATTGAGATCCTTAACACTGCTGATTACACAGGCTCAACTCCATGCTTAGATATTGGTAGTGAGACCCAGGTTCACATATTTGATGACCCAAGCAATATATTAGCTGAGACTAGACCATCTCTCAGTGCCTCTTAATTATCATGTTTATCACAGAATAATGATTATACAGTTATAGTTCACACATTTCTTGTTATCCCTAAAACTTATGTATTGGATATTTAGTCCTTAGCTGGTGGTACCTTTTTGACAATTGGTACAAATTAGGACTTGGATGTAGTATAGAGGCTGTATTTTGTTTTAAGCCTTTCCTTATATCTCCCTTGCTCTATTTTTTTTTTCAGACAGGGTTTCTCTGTGGTTTTGGAGCCTGTACTGGAACTAGCTCTTGTAGACCAGGCTGGTCTCGAACTCACAGATATCCGCCTGCCTCTGCCTCCCGAGTGCTGGGATTAAAGGTGTGCGCCACCACCGCCCAGCCCTCTCTCTATTTTCTATAATACTCCCTGATATGCTTGACTATTTTTATTAGTCCCCACTGCCCAGATTTTCAACTTCATCATAAATTATGAAAAAAATTACAAAGACTAAAACCTCTGCAATTTTATGCTGATCTAGATCCTTCTCTGTTTCTAATATTTATGTCCATTATTTGTCATAGCATCCAAAACAAATAAACAAGTTAATTCAAGTAGATGCTTTCTCAGTTTGTGCTAAGAGTGGAGGAGAGAATCACTTTGGTTTCTCTAGAAAATGAACAAAAGCGAGATGACAAGTGATGTTTTCTTCCTTTCACATCCTAGACAGCACTATCAAATCCCATGATGTATGAAGAAAATATATGTATCTAGTCCTCATAAAAAGTTTCCAGCTACTATTAATAGCTTCTCAGAGAAATATCTCAACCTTATTAGTTATGTTTGTTTATAATCTATACAAATTTTCAATGTAGGAGATTATAACCAAGGTAATGAAAAAACACAGTGACAATGAATAGATCACTAATAGAGATGTCTTTGCTACTTAAAAGAATTCATTGAACTGTTGAATTATTATGCTTTCTACCGCTGTGGTTAGTCTAAACAATCCAACAAGCTAACTGGTCCACACTGTTATAGATGTTCTATAGAAACTTTTCTCAGTGGTCCTCTATTGAAGGTTATTTTAAACCTTAGGGGATTATTTCTTCAATTTACTGTGTCTAGTAATTAGAGAATCCATATACAAAACGTGAAGTCAAGCATTAGTCTCAATATTTTAAAGCATATGCAGCCAAGTTCAGCACTGCTTTTTAGCTATCAACTCTGTATTCAACCCCTGAGTGCTCAGCCTGGGCACACATTCTCGCTCTCCATGATAACACCACCGAAATGTTTAAACTTCTTCTTTACAAAGTCCTCATCCATATACGTGGTGACTTTTTAGATACTCATACCCTTGATGGCCTGGGCAGTTTTGTGGATATTATTAAACTGAACACAAAGATTTGAACCTCTTGATTTGCATGGTTCTTAAAGGGTTTTCTGGCTCAAGAAAGTAGCAAACCATTTTCACAGGTCATATCAGCTTTGGAAAGCAGTATGGCGGTTTCTCAGGAAATTCGGGATCAACCTACCCCTGGACCCAGCAATACCACTCTTGGGAATATACCCAAGAGAGGCCTTATCATACAACAAAAGTATATGCTCTACAATGTTCATAGCAGCATTGTTTGTGATAGCCAGAACCTGGAAACAACCTAGATACCCTTCAATGGAAGAATGGATGAAGAAAGTATGGAATATATACATATTAGAGTACTACTCAGCAATAAAAAACAAGGACTTCTTGAATTTTGCATGCAAATGGATGGAAATAGAAAACACTATCCTGAGTGAGGTAAGCCAGACCCAAAAAGAGGAACATGGGATGTACTCACACATACTTGGTTTCTAGCCATAAACCAAGGACATTGCGCCTATAATTAGTGATCCTAGAGAAGCTAAATAAGGAGAACCCAAAGAAAAACATATAAGCATCCTCCTGAATATTAACCTTCAGCAAGCGATGAAAGGAAACAGAGACAGAGACCCACATTGGAGCACAGGACTGAAATCTCAAGGTCCAAATCAGGAGCAGAAGGAGAGAGAGCACAAGCAAGGAACTCAGGACCGCAAGGGGTGCACCCACACACTGAGACAATGGGGATTTTCTACTGGGAACTCACCAAGACCAGCTGGCCTGGGTCTGGAAAAGCCTGGGATAAAACCGGACTCTCTGAACATAGCGGACAATGAGGACTACTGAGAACTCAAGAACAATGGCAATGGGTTTCTGATCCTACTGCATGCACTGGCTTTGTGGGAGCCTAGGCAGTTTGGATGCTCAACTTACTAGACCTGGATGGAGGTGGGGGTTCCTTGGACTTCCCACAGGACAGGCAACCCTGATTGCTTTTCGGGCTGGGGGGGGACTTAATTGGGGGAGGGGGAGGGAAATGGGAGGCGGTGGGGGGGAAGAGACAGAAATCTTTAATAAATAAATAAATAAATAAAAAGAAAAAAAAGAAATACTATGTAAAATATCACTTAAGATTGTGAGGCATTTAAGAACACTGTAAGCTGTTTATTTTTTATTGATTTTTTTATTGAGCTTTACATTTTTCTCTGCTCCCCTCCCTGCCTGTCCCCTTCCCCATCAACCCTCTCCAAGGTCCCCATGATCCTAATTTACTCAGGAGTTCTTATCTTTTTCTACTTCCCATGTAGATTAGATCTATGTAAGTCTCTCTTAGTGTCCTCATTGTTGTCTATGTTCTCTGGGATTGTGGTTTGTAGGCTGGTTTTCTTCTGTAAGTGTTTTATTAAAAAAAGAGGAGAGATAAAGAGAAGAGACAGTGTAAGGAAGAGAAGATAGAGAAAAAAGTAGAAGGACAGAGGGATAAAGAGAGAAGAGGAAAAGGGAAGGAGAAGAGAGGATGGAGGAAGGGAAAGAAGGAGAAAGGAACACAAAAAGAAAGATAAAAGGAGGAGCACGGGGAGGAGAGGAAGAAAAATAGAAGAGAGAGAAAGTATATAGCACAAATTGTAATTGGTATTAATAATAAAATCCCAGAGTCAAATATAGGGGTTAATTCAGAAGATCAGAGAAGCAGAGCAGGCAGTCACTACAGAGATCTTTTATATCTACTTAATCCTCAGACTGAAGGGGCAATCCTCTCTCTACTAAATCTCAGTCTGCATCTCCAGACTGCATCCTCAGATTGCCTCAGACTGCAAGGAGCTCCTGTCTTTTTGCTTATATTCCTCTCTTCTCCACAGTCATATCAATCCTGTCTCCACCTTACTAGGTCTGGGATTAAAGGTTTGAGCCACCACCTATTGTTTCACTTCTCTTTGAAACTGGATCAATCTATGACATCAATCTCTGCAGTCCTAGCCCAGCCATAGAATAAGCAAGATGTTACTGCCTCACTGATAAAAGTACTGAGCCATGTGGCTAACACAGAAAAGAATAATGGGCGAATATAAGTTATAAGAGTTAATAAGAAACCTGAGCTGCCAATTAGTTTATAATTAATGTAGACTTCTGCGTGATTTTTTGGGACTTAATGATTGCAGGGACCAGGAAGGGCAGAACCCTCAGACAACAATTAATATAATCGTTAGCCAATAAGAAGCTATCTAATGGGCCAAGCAGTGTTTTGATTAATACAATTTCTGTGTGATTATTTTGGGTGTAAGCTAGCTGGGAGGCTGGGGAGAACAAACGGCTCACTCCTCCAACAAAGCAGTACTTCATGGCACCTTAATTCACATATAAACGTTTATAAGAAGTTACTAAGATCTCTGGCCTTAGCAAGGATTAAGGATACTTCCCCAAAATAAAGGGCACATTGACACTCCTTAAAAAGTCATGTTTCAGTAATTTTTAATAGATTTCTGCTATCACTGCCTAAATACATCCTCTTATTAAGTATATAGAACACTAAAATTTTAGGAGGCCTCAATTTTCTTGGTTTTGGTCTTCAAATGATCTTTAGAATTCTGATGTATTAAAAATTATGATTGAAAGCATAAGCAACTACTGTGATATACCAATATGCACATTGGTCAAAAATTGAGGTATGACAAAGGATAAAATTTTGTTGCCAGGAGCAACTCTGTTGTTTTATAACCAAAAATGGAGCACTGTGAAGCAGTAAAGAAAATGAGAAAATTATCTTTATTATTTTCAATTTTTACAATTGTTCCCTTTATTTCTCCTTAAGTCAACTGATTTATCCATCACATTTTTCCTCATTTAAATTATAACAGAATGTCAAAATTATAGAAAATGACAAGAAAAGGCATAACTGAACAAGAGAAAATCTTTTAATTAAAATCAGTTCGTCACAGGTTTTTCTTATTACCATGTATCCCACATTGGTTATTTTTTTCTTTGTGATAAGGGAAATATATTCTATAAAGAAATATTGGGTCAACCAAATCACTTGCTTTTATGAAAAATATTGATTATTGCAAGTTATAACACTTTATGTTCATATATAATTTATATCATATAAAATTATAAACATGTCTGTGTCATTTTTATTTACAGATAAGGAATAAAATCCTTAGAATACCCTGAATGATATAAAACAACAATGGACAAATGAAGTACGAAGTGAGATTTTTATCAATCCAGCATTGAGTTGTAGTTAAAGATTCTGAGAACTAAGTTAATGCATCATCCAGGCAATACCTAACTAAAAATTGAGTGCAGCATGTATTCACAGTATCATAGTACTATGAAGAAAAAATTATCTTAGTAGACATCATTGGCAATAAAGGAAACAATAAGTATATATAAACATTCAATTTTATTTTTTATTTTGAAAACTTAAAAAATCAAGTCAGTTGTTGCCCAAATGCATAGAGACCTTCTCTACAGTGATTTAAACTGAGATCTCATTAGAGCTAGTAAATAATAATTATCAATCTTTCTTAAATGGAAACAAGCAGAAATCTAGAAAATGGATAACTGGTCAAGTAGATGAAAACTACAATAAATAATTGCCCTCCCAAAAGTCACTTTGCACAGGGAAATATGCACATGAATGGATATGTCCAGAGAGAAGAGGAGGTAATGAACAATGAGAATGATGACATTAGAAGGAGAAAATGGAAGGAGGATGGGAGACAAAAGGCTGAGGGCTGTAGTATTATAGCATATTTGATCACACTGTGTGACAATGTGTCTCTGTTTTATTTCGTCGGCCTAAGGCACCTTCTGTTTGGTTTAATAAACAGTTCAATGGCTAATTGCTAGGCAGGAGAATATAGACAGGATTTCTGGAGAGACATGGGAGCAATGGATTCATCAGGAAGTCAGATATAGGTACTGAGGAGAGGTAATGAGCTACCTGGAAAAAGATAATTTAATATAAACTTGCTAATTTAAGTTTTAAGAGCTACTTGTGAACTAGCCTAAGCTAAGACCAAAGCTTTCATAATTAATAAAAAGTCTTCATGCTACAATTTAGCATTAGAGGATCCAAAACAAACAAACAAACAAACCAGACTACATTGCTGGATAGGCAAGAAGTTTGCATTTGCTTAGTTTTTCCAGGGAAGGGCAAAGTCCTATTTGCAGTTGAGGATGTTGTAATTATCATATGTTCAGTTATAAATATTTTAAGAAAAGGGACTGGGGGACGCCTCATGATTGAAAACACTGCCTGATTTTGGAGAAGGTCACAGTTTGATTACCAGCACCCACATCATGACCATCAGTAACTCCAGACAATCTAACAGCCCAGATAATACCCTCTTCTGTCCATGGTGGGCAATGCATAAATAAATTTCACAGGCATACATGCATACAAAATACCCATAAACATGAAAATAAATAAAATGTTGTAAGATAAGGAGTAGATGATATTATTTCTAGTGCACTAAAACACAAACCAATTCACAAAGCTTCAATTATCTTACTAAAGTAACATAAACATATACTCACGCATTTATCCATATTCCCAACCATTGTGAAAAGAGCCAATGTAAACTTTGAGATTAGAAAGAGTACCCAACCTTTTAAAAATAGCCAAACAGCTTCTGGAAATCTCTTTTTGAAAGGCATAGGAACCAAACAGAACAATTCAGCAACTTTTAGCACTGGTTTTTCAATGTTCTGAGCTTTAGGGATTTAAATAACAAATGTTCCTGTGGAATTCTGACACTGGCCATACTTCTCAGGAGGATATCACTCCTGTAAGAAGGACGTGCAGTACTTAGTACAGCAGGTTTCCTCACAGCTTAGTATCATGAGGATTAATTAGTTAAAATCCATACACATAGTGAGGATAAAGACAGCTAATGCTTTAACACACTGTGTTCTTACTGCTCTGGATTGCGTAGCTGTACATGAGAAATTGTTTAGATTATGTTTCATCCCTAATGTGAAATTTGTACATTTGTGTGTCAGATTTGTGTTGTGTACTCAATACCCCTGACAGCACTGTTCAGGAAGTAAATGCCCAATTTTGTTTCAAGAAATACATTGAAATAAATATTATTGTAAATGCTCTTTGAAGTGGCCTTTGCCCTAATGGGAAATATGGTGGGCTTTTGGGTCTGCCTTTTTAAGCTCTACAAACAGGACTCATTGGCATTCCTGGGAAGTCCAAGGTGTTCATGTCCAGAGCCCATCTTCCAGGCCAAGGATTGAATTAAAGCTTGCTTCAAATTTGGCTCTAAAATTGTGGAACTGGTCCTCTAATTGGGTTTAACAATACATTGAGCTTAGTTCTTTTTTTTTTTTTTTTGTGTAACTGATAATATAATTTGTATCATTCTCTAACCAGGAAACTTTAAATTAACTGTGTTTCTGTGTGTGTGTGTGTGTGTGTGTGTGTGTGTGTGTCTCTCTGCCTCTCTCTGTGTCTCTCTGTCTCTGTCTCTCTCTGTCTCTCTGTCTCTGTCTCTCTCTGTCTCTCTGTCTCTGTCTCTGTGTGTGTGTGTGTGTAAAACACTTCGTCTATCATGAAAGTACAGTAGCACAGCCTCTGAACAAAATTCCAGTGGTCTACGGCTTGTCCCACACTTACTGGATTCTTTCATAGAAGCAATATAAATGATAACTGAGTTATTTATACTTTATTATAAGAGGCTGAGTAGTGTAGGTACTTGTTTGTCAGGTGTCCAAGGGCTCCTTAGTATTCCAAGGGCATAAACATACAAACGCTCTTCTTGGCCAGCATTAGCAACATATGGCTGCAAAAAAGCCTGCTATGGGAGACAAACCTTGTAGTCTTTATTTCAGTACTAATGGTTGAAACATAAGAGCAAACACTTGTTCATGTTCCAGAGTCATCTGGTATAAAATATACTTGGCAGGTCAAGCTACAGGACTGTTGACACACAAAATGTTAAATAAAGGTTTTCTTTAAGCCCTAGTACTTCACAGGGCTCAAAATGAGTTTCTGGCTTATGGGCGATAAATACTGTTGGGTCAGATACAACTTAGACCTCTGAATTCTATCTGGCAATGCCTCAAATGTCCAGAGAATAAAATAGAATCATTTCTACATGCAAATACATGGGATTTTTAGAAATCAGATTAGACTGGTTGTTGTTGGCCCTATATTAAATATTTTGCTGGACCAATTCAGTCATTCTAACATTGATTACACACTTATGCACTCATACACATCCCACACACGCTGCAAATTTTATAACACTAGCCCACGTTTTATTATTATAAACTAGGAACTGGGTTCCAGAAGCAAAAAATTTGATTGACTAGAGCCTGAAGACATTTAAAAATATATCATTTGATGTTTCACACATACACACACACACATTAAAATATATCATCTATCCTGACTTTCCCCTTTTGATTTCCTCTTCTGCCTTACACAGCAAACATTCCCCTTCCAATCCAATTTCAAATGACTGTCACCCTTCTCCTCTTTCTCCTCATGCTCAATCACATCCTCCTCATCCTCTTTTTATTAGGTCCATTAACTGATGCCCTATATCCAGGAATGAACATGATTAAACTTTGAAAATCACATCTCTTTTTGGTCTGGAACCCACATCTGCAGCTACCCCATGTCGAAATAAAAGAATCGAAAAATCTATTCTCTCCTGTTCAGCCTCTGTTTTACTTCAAAATATTTAAATGGTGATTTATAAAATTCACATTAATAAAAACAAAACAGCTATCAACAATGTATTTTCTACCACCAGTCCTTTTATTTTTCTTTGTAGGCAATATAATAAACTTTTAATGTTTTTTAATCTATAGAACATGGGAATAATTTTTAAAAACATATTAATTGTTTCTTACAAATATATTTACAGTAATTATAATCCCACCTAATTTTTCAGTAGATTCAAAAATTTCTGTCTCCTCAAAAACCTGTATACAGAGACTTTGGTCATAATAATACACACCCATAAAAATCTGAGATGTCCTGTAGTGGGTAAATATATAAACACAAACAGTACATATAGGCACTAAGATCAACCCTTAATAAATGTTACCTCAGAAAATTAAAGTTTCTTTAAGGAAAATAAAACCATGAATAGGACATAATGGCAGGATACAGAATGTAAAATTATCTCTACCAACCCCACATTCAACTGAGAATTAATTTACAAGACATATAAATAACTCGAGAAACTAGATATCAGCAAACCAAAAGTATCCAATAAACAGGGGTTGAAAACTAAACAGAGACTTCTCATCGGAAGAATCTCAAGTGATTGAGAAACACTTAAGGAGATGTCCACCCTCCTTAGCCATCTGTGAAACACAAATCAAAATGACTCTGAGATTTCACCTTACACCTGTCAGAATGACTAAGGCAAAAATCACAAGTGACGGTTCTTGCTGAAGAGGCTGTGGAGCAAGGGGAACACTCCTCCATTGGGAGTACAAACTTGTATAGCCACTTTAGAGGTCAGTGTGGTGGTTTCTTTTTATCTTTAATGTAAATTTTATTTTGTTTTTTGTATGGGAGGTCTGAAGAGTAGGGGGATAAAAATGGAAGGACTAGAAAGTGGATACGTTTGGGGTTTAAGATATGAAATCCCCTTTTTGGGTCTGGCTTACCTCACTCAGGATAGTGTTTTCTATTTCCATTGATTTGCATGCAAAATTCAAGAAGTCATTGTTTTTTACTTTTGAGTAGTACTCTAATATGTATATATTCCATACTTTTTTCATCCATTCTTCCATTGAAGGGCATCTAGGTTGTTTCCAGGTTCTGCCTATTACAAACAATGTTGCTATGAACATAGTTGAGCATATAATTTTGTTGTATGAGAGGGCATCATGGGATGTACTCACTCATAATTGGTTTCTAGCCATAAATAAAGGACATTGAGCCTATAATTCGTGATCCTAGAGAAGCTAAATAAGAAGGTGAACCCAAAGAAAAACATATAGGCATCCTCCTGGATATTAACCTTCATCAGGCGATGAAAGGAGACAGAGACCCACATTGGAGCACAGGACTGAAATCCCAAGGTCCAAATCAGGAGCAGAAGGAGAGGGAGCATAAGCAAGGAATTCAGGACCGCGAGGGGTGCACCCACCCACTGAGTCAGTGGGGATGTTCTATGAGGAACTCAGCAAGGCCAACTGGCCTGGGTCTGAAAAAGCATGGGATAAAACCGGACTTGCTGAACATAGTGGACAATGAGGACTGCTGAGAACTCAAGAACAATGGCAGTGGGTTTTTGATTCTACTGCACGTACTGCCTTTCTGGGAGCCTAGGCAGTTTGCATGCTCACCTTACTAGACCTGGATGGAGGTGGGTGGTCCTTGGACTTCCCACAGGGCAGGGAACCCTGATTGCTTTTCGGGCTGAGAAGGGAGGGGGATTTGATTGGGGGAGGGGGAGGGAAATGGGAGGCTATGGCGGGGAGGAGGCAGAAATCTTTAATAATAAATAAATTAATTAATTAAAAATATATGAAATCCCAACGAATCATAAGAATTCTATGTTAAAAGAATATATTTGCAAAGAGACACATTTACAATGACAGGGACTAGAAGAGGATTAGGAATTCTATCATTTACACGTATAACAAATATATTCTTTAAGTAGGGGTATGCTCATTAGGCTGTCAGGAAATGGATGTCTTTACTACAGTGTGCCAATTAGAAAATAATAAATACTGAACTATAACTTTAAGTGATTTATATCTCTTTCAATGTATGTGCTACTTTTTATGAAGATGTGAATTTTCTTTTTTTTCTATATTGCTTCCTAACTTAAGCCTAAAATGTACCAAAACATTAAACAGCACATATCATTATTGCAGACTCATCACTGTCAATGAAACAGAAAATATTAATCCAACAAAGGAAACTTTTCATCCTGTAGTATAGAAAATGAATATAGACATAATTATTAATTTATAATTTTGATCTGGGCTATAATAGCCTTACTTTTAAATCAAAAATGCTACTGAGTTCAGAAGGTATATCAGTTATAATATTTTATCAAAAGGTGGATGATCCTTTCATACAATAGAACTGCTATGTTTCTACAACAGTTAATAATCATATTGTACTTCCTCAAATATTAAAGCTGAATGTCAGCAAATCTGCTATCTTCTAGCAGCTTCAGATCTGATTAATAACAATGTTGAAAAAATCTATCAAGGTAATTGTATTACAATCATTATTAGGCTTCTTTATATTATGCTTTTTAGAAATGTTTGCTTTTGCTATCATAGAAAACAGTATTGCTTGTTAGTACATATTATTTTAACAAGATTTTAAAGTAATACAAGAGAAATTATATATATATATGTGTGTGTGTGTGTGTATATATATATAAGCTGTATATATATATATGTATATATATATGTATTATATCAATCTGTCGATGTGTCAATCAAACGTGTCTCATGTGAGAATTAATTTTGTCAACTTCACATGATCTAAAATTACTTTGGATACATGCTTTTTGGTGTATTTACAAGGACATTTCTAGAAAGACTTAAGGAGAAAGGGAGATTCTCTATGTATATTGGTCACTAAATCCTACAGTCTGCCGTCCTAGACTGAATTTAAGAGAAAGAGTGAGTTGTTCAGAGGCTTTGCTCTCTCTATGCTTCCTGGCCCTGGATGCCATGTGATCACCTTCCTTCCCCTCCTGCTGCCATGATTTTCCTGCCATGAGAGTCTGTACCCTCAAGCTTAAATAGACCATTCCTTTTCTAAGTAGTCCTTTCTGTCAGGAATTTTGTCAAAGAAATGAGAAAATCAAGTAATGCACTCAAATATTATGAATGTCTCCTTTGTGAATACTCACACCAGGTAGAAAGTCACTGATCTAAAATTTATAAAACTGAAAACTAAAAGTAATTTTAATATTATTATCAGGTGGACAAAATCAATTGAGATTTTTTCCTTATTCTGTTTGAAACTCACATTTAAACAATTGAAGCCATAACTTGGTATCATTTGCATCTCCAAAATGTCCCTGAGCAACACCGTGCCATGTAATGCCTTCCATTGTCCCTCTGTTTCGTTCAGGGACCATTCTGGTAAATGTTTTAAGCATTTATTACATAAAACCTATGATCTTCTTAGTTCTTTCCTAAAATGTCCTTCTCTCTTCCCTTTCAGTGCTCAGAACACATACCCACTAATCCCATCATAACTGTATCAAACTGCTGCTCTCTAAACCTTTTGAAACTTTCCTTAATTCATGATATTTTACAGTTTAAATAATGTATTTTTTATAATTTGTACTTAACATTGTAAAACTAAATAAAATAAAAGGTGTTCACCTAAAGTCAAATTTCAATAATAAAAGGCTAATTTTATGTAAGTATATCTCCAATATTTCATTAAACTGCTTATTTAATACTCAAATTTTGCATAGAAATATATATTTCCATTAGATTAACGTTACAATACAGTTGTTATTACTTTAATGAAAATTTGCATGGCTATGTAGCTTTTTTTTTTTTTTTTTTTGATTTTTCGAGACAGGGTTTCTCTGTGGTTTTGGAGCCTGTCCTGGAACTAGTTCTTGTAGACCAGGCTGGTCTTGAACTCACGGAGATCCACCTGCCTCTGCCTCCCAAGTGCTGGCATTAAAGGCGTGTGCCACTACCGCCCGGCTTTGTAGCTTTTTAATATATATATCTGTAGCACTTTTTATCTAAAAGTCTGTAATGATAGCCCCAATAAGAGAAATTTTTAATAATGTGTTTTTCTCCTTATTTTGGCTATTTTTACTTGAATTCTATGCATATGCAAAGATTCCTGGCTTCTAGTATATTTGCTATGTGCTTTCTTTCTTTAAATTTGAGCCATACATAGGCTTGAGATTTAATTCTCAAGATTATATTATTTTATATGGACATGTAGGTAAGATCCTCAGTGAATTGACTTTAAAGTAATTAAAAATAACTAATCAAATTCAGACGCATTACTTATATGATAAGCTCAGTCTAAATTAAGCCTAATAATACCCTCTACTCTTAAAATGTCTATGTAAGTATTAAGAATGAAAGAAGAAAGAATTATAGAGCAACTGTACATTTGGGTGTAGTTTACATTCAAAAGCCAATTAGGAAGGCTAAGTATGAGGAGATGAGAAGAGATGAATGCAGGTAGTGGAGAGGAGTTAATTCTTTTTCTTGTTCTAACTCTGTATTGGCCTTTTTGATTTCAGTTCTAGATAATAGCATATAATATATCTGGTAATGAAAGTATAAGTTCAACAAGAGACTCTACACACTCTGCTCCAAATGGTCACTTAAAATTTATATAAGTTCATTACGTTATATGTTCTTTGGGTCTGTTTAATTTCTCTGTGTGGTGTGTTTTATAGCAATTATCATTTGTACATTTTTCTGATAAACTTGAAAATTAAAATCATAAATGATAAAAGAACTGTTAAAGGTGTCACCATCCCCTACTTCAAGTTATACTACAGAACTATCGTGAAAACCAAGCATGGTACTGGCACAAAAACAGAAATTTAGATTAAAGAATGAAATGAAAGAAACTGATATAAACCGACATAGCTATGGATGCACAATGTTGGCTAAAGAAGGCAAAAATACAAACTGAAAAAAACAAAACAAAACTCAGCATCCTCAACAAATGTGGTAAAACTGAATGTCTGCATTTAGAAGAATGTAAATAGATCCACAGTCATTACTCTTCACAAAACTGAAGTTCATAATAACCGATTCTCAATATAAAACCAGATACACTGAACCTGATAGAAGAGAAAATGGCGAACCATCTTGACCTCATTGAAGTAGGAAAAGACTTTGTGAACAGAACACAATTACCACAGGTACTATGATCAACAGTTAAGAACTGGGAACTAATGAAACTGAGATGTTTCTCTAGGGCAAAGGGCCTGGTAAATTGAACAAAGCAGCAGCCTGTCAAATGGGAAAAGAATTTTTACCAACTTCACATTTAATATAGGAAAAATATATGAACAACTCAAGAAACTAAATATCAAAACACCAAATAATCTAATGAGAAATGGAGAGCAGATCTAAAAGAAGAAACTCAAATGGCTAAGAAACACTTTAAAAAAAACTGTTCAACATCCTTAGTCAACAGGGAAATGCAAATCAAAAATACTTTGAAATTCTATTTTACATATGTCATAATTGCTAAGATGAATAACACAAATGACAGCTTGTGCTGTGATGGATAGAGAATAAGCAGAATCGGTGGTGGGAGTGCAAACTTGTAAAGCCTCTATGGAAATCACTGGTGGCAGTGTCTCAGTAAGCTGGGATATGATCTAAATCAAGATGTAACTATAGGACTCTTGGACGTATTCCCAAATGACTATTAATTCTAATACAGAGACAACTGATAAATCATGTTCATTGCTATTCTGTTCATATATAGTCAGAAACTGGAAACAAACTGTTTCCCTCAACAGATGAATGGATAAGTAAAATATGGTATATTTGCACAATAAAATATTACTTAACTATTAAAAATGATATCTTAAATTTCACAGGTAAATGGACAGAACTAGAAAAATAATCACTCAAGTGAAAAAACACAGACAAATATATATTCACTTAAATGATGTTTTAAGCTTTTATATCCACATTAAGCTAATACATATATACATATAATACATATATATGTAATACATATATATATATATATATATGCGTGTGTATGTGTGTATTAGCTATAAAGTCAATGACAGCCAAGTTATAATAGATAGAACCACAGAGGTTAGGTATAGAGTAAGGAAAAAGAGGTGTTGGGGGATAGATAAGTCTATCTAGGAAAGGGAACTATACTAGATAATTATGGATTCAGGGTAGAATTGAAGGATCAACTGTGTAAAGAAGGGGAATAGAGTGTAAGGAGGGAAATAAGGGGAGAGACAGTTAAAATTACAGGACATTTGAGGGGTAGTCTAGAAAGCTAACATGTTAGAAAACTCCTAAAATTAGACATATATGTAGGTGATCTAAATGAATTTGACAAATAATGAGTCCTAACTTGTCATCTTTTGACATCAAACAAAGCTTCCATTACTGGGGTAGAGTTACTTCTAGTTGCTTTTAGCCAAAGATAGAACATCAAAATCCCCATGAAAATAGACTGTTCTCCACAAACTGACAACGGACAGCAATGCCACATTGCCGAACATAAGATCTACACAACTCATTGAACATGGAGAACTCCAGCTGGTGCCTATCTAGAGAGCTTCACACTACCTGCTAGTGTCTTTAGGGTACAAGAATTTACTCTGCATGCTGCCAATTTCACCACAAATCCTTCGGTCTACAATGTCCTGTTTCCAAGATATGATATTACAATAAGAAAACAAAATTTATCAGAGTAACCAAATAATATTTAATTTGATTGAAGACAAACTCCACAAGATGGAAACTATACCCATCACTGTTTCTGTGGCCAAGAAAAACAGAGTAGCTAGTACAGATAGATAAGCTAAACTTAAATATTATTGTCCTCTAAGAAGAGGAGTAACAAAATGACTCCTAAAATATTCTCTATAAACATATATCAGTTTATTACAGTTCATTGCTCAGTCATCATCAATGATTTCTTTTGCAGTAGATAAGAACAAATACAAAGATCTACAGCCATGAAGATCATGAGAGACCTTGGAACATTCAGCCCTAACTTTCCTCTGCCCTGGGCTCAGAGAAACCCACAGAAGAGGAGGTGGAAGGAGTGTAAAAGTCAGAGGGGATGAAGCATACAATAAACAAACAAACAGCAAAGATCTCTAAATCGACAGGATATATTGATGATGTACATATTACATATTTACTCACAGAGACTGAGGCAACATACACAGGACCTGCAAGGGTCTTTACCTCTTGGGGCCCTAAAGCTGAAAGGAGTAGCAGACACAAGACCACATCCCTACTCCAGAAGCAATCTCCAATTGATAACTACTTGCAAATGAAAATAAGATTTCTTCCTGGGGTTCTCACTGTGGAAATAGACCTTTAAAAAATACAGACACAGTATAAAATATTTGTAAACCATTTATCTAACAAAAAACTAGTATCTCAAAGAATGCACCCATAACCCCCATGTTCCCGATTTAATCAAGAGATCTTGTCTTTTTTTCTTTCCTAATTAAATTAATGTATGTCTCTCTTTGGGTCCTCTTTGTTGTCTATGTTCTCTGAGGTCATAGATTGTAGGCTGGTTCTTCTTTGCTTTAAGTCTAAAAATCACTTATGAATGAGTACATATGATATTTGTCTTTCTGGCTCTGGGTTACCTCACTCGATATTGTTTTTTCTAGATCCATCCATTTGCTTGCAAATTTCAAGATGTCATTATTTGTTATTGCTGAGTAGTACTTTATTGTATAAGTGTACCACATTTTCTTTATACATTTGTCAGTTGGAGGTTGTTTCCACATTCTGACTATTACAAATAATGCTACTATGAACATAGTTGAGCACATGTCCTTGCGGTATGAATGAACTTCTTTTGGGTATATACCCAAAAGTGGTATCGCTGGGTCTTGAGGTAGATTGTTTCCTAGTTTTCAGAAAATGCTATACTAATTTCCAAAGTGACTATACAATTTTGTATTGCCACCAGCAAAAGAGGAGCATTCCCCTTACACCACCACCTCTCCAGCATAAGTTGTCATCAGTGTTTTTGATCTTGGCCATTTTTACTGGTGTAAGATGAAATCTCAGAGTTGATTTGATTTGCTTTTCTCTGATGGCTAAAGGTTGTTGAGAATTTCCTTAATTGTTTTTTAGCCATTTGATATTTGTCTGTTCAGAGTTTTCTGCCTAAGTCTGCACCCCACTTAATTGTATTATTTTGTTTTAATATCAATTTTTCTTTTTCATTATATTATTTTTAATTTTATATACCCACACCGGTTCCCCCTCCCTCCTCTTCTCCTGCCTCACAAACCATAGAGAGTTGACCTGAGTGAGCTGGAGCTCACAGACTGTAGACTGAAAGCTTGGGAACTAGCGTTGGACTGAACTGGGCCTTCCGAATGTGGGTGACAGTTATGTGGTTTGATAATTTGTGGGGGGTGGGAGGAGCCTGGCAGTGAGACCATGACTTATCCTGAGTGCATGAACTGGATTTTTGGAGGCCATTCCCTATGGTGAGATACCTTGCTCAGGCTTGATACAGAGGGGAAGATGATGGATCCGCCTCAACAAACTACTTTTAAGGATAGGTAGCAAGCCAAGTTAGACAGTCAAAAGAAAATGAACTTAATCCCATCTTTGGAGGCTCCTTGTCTTGTGATATCATGTCAGCAGTTATTTTTAAAATTTTGTTCTTATTATTTTTCTTTTGTTTTATTATATTTTACTTGTATATTTTTATTTTCTTCTTCTCTCTTTTTACCTGATAGGTCCATTAGTATTCTTGTGGAATTCCTGAGTGTGGTATTGAGTGGGTCTCTGTTTCTTCTGATTTCTTTTGTGCTTGCTTCCTTCTGCTTGTTACTTTTGTCTAATTCCAGTGAGCTAGATTTTGTTTTATCATTTCTTATCTTATTTTATTGTTATTCCATAGAAGGTTGCTTATTTTTTAATGAGAGACTGAAATAGACCCAGATGGGAGGGGCAGTGGAAAGGAACTGGATGGAATGGGGGGAGGCACCATAATCAGGATATACTATGTAGGAAAAAACTTTTTTCAATAAAAGAAATATGAATTAAAGAATATATCTTTTTAATAAAAAGACATTTTTCATGTGATCTTCAATATAAATTAAACTTCTATATTGTGAGAAGGACTTCACAGGTAGACTTGTGAAAAATCTCTGATCATTATTTAGGAGATGAGAGTATTCTCTCTAAATAACAGCTAGTAAGAAAACACAAGAAAGAACTATAAGCTGACATGAGCACAAACTTTTGGGATACTTCATTGTAAAAAGCAGCTAATCTGGGATAATTACAGGTGTAGTGTTAGAGGAAGGTGCATCCTTTTCTAAAGACTCGTCGGTAAGAATTACTTCAAGGAATATAGTTAATTAAATCAAGATAGATGTTAAAATCTAGGACTATAAATTGTTAAAAGTCTTTAAAGCAAGACTGATCCCACAGATCTTCTCTAGGCATGTCTTCATCTAAAGAGATTGCTCTCAATATTGCAAATATATATATATATATATATATATATATATATATATATATATATATATATATGTGTGTGTGTGTGTGTGTGTGTGTGTGTGTGTGTGTGTGTGTGTGTGTACATATTTCTTCAAATATGTTTTTTAAGAAATAAAGGTAATTTAGACTTGTAAAGAAATTTTGAGGGACAATGAAAGATTGTTAGATTTAGAGACAGTTTTCTTACAATATTTTTCTTAAAAATTATAATCCAAAATCTGAATTCATCATAGTAGCAGGGACTAAATATATCTTATGTATCTGAAAGTCTGTTAATATTAAGAATAGTCAAAGGATGAAATGTTGAAGTGCAAAGTAAACAAAGCATTCAGAAAATGACATCTTAAAAGATCTCTAGGTGTTGAGAAATATACCATAAAAGTAGAAAGGGGCTATCATTAAAGGTGGACATCTGTCCACAGATTTCATGTTGAGCTGTGACATCACCATAAGGTGGTTTACCATTAGAGTTTGGGGACCTGAGAACTTCGAGAATACAAAAGAGCAGAAAAAATGTTAACTGATTAGTTTTTTATGAAAAGTCTCACACTGTGTGAAAATATTTGAAAGCAGTATAGAAACAAAAGAGAATGATGCTTAGCAGAGGAAAACCTATCCTTCCAAAGTGAACAGTGCTTCTGTAAAAGTATTAAATGATCTTTTTGCAGGAAAACTAATGCCTTTGACCAAGACACCCTTTGTCTTATTTCAGTATCTGAAGAATCTACGGCCAGTTCCACTTTGCTTCTAAACTATGAAGAGAAAAATCAATGATAACTATGGGATGATAGCAGGAAATATAGAAACTTAAAGTAGATAAGAAGAAAAAGAAATGGAAAGGAAATAGAACTAGAGTGTGGAAGGAAAACAATTTTAAAACTTATAAACGAGAAAAATATTTACAAAAAATTCTTGTACAACTCAAAAGTTCACTGATTTCAAACCAGGAAAAGTCACTTGGATATACAAAATATCATCGATATCCCAAAACATGATTTTGAAATGAAATTGTTAGAAAGAAAAGTGTAGTACACAGAAGAACTCAGATACTGAATAATCCAGAAAGAATAGAGGAAAATAAAAAACGGAGGTGGTGATTTACAGTGAGGAAGGAAGACGTAAACTGTCTGATTTGTTCTCTAAATTGTAATTACAAAAATATTATAAGACATATTATTTTGATACGTTATCATGCTGAAAATTTAAAAGGAATTCCCCAATTATAATTTCATTAGTAACAGAGTTTCCGACTATTTATTAGCCCTTGTGGATGCTGAAAGGAACCAGGCTAAAGGGTTTACATATGGAAATACTATGTAATGAATAGGTAAATACTAGGAGAAGATAGATGGCAAGAAAATAATCAAGTAGAAACAAAATACTTGAAATAACAGTAGAAATCCAACTTAAGATAATAAAGGCATCATAATAAAACATGTGTCTCAGGGACTTGCAATTTAGACTTCACTCACTTCATTTTTTTAAATTATTTTAATAGTCTTTTAAATTTCATTCAACTTATTTTGATCATATTCTTTACTAACTCCTCCCCTTATATTTCTTCAAATCCCACTGTACCTTATGTACTCCCAAGTTTTTATTTTTATTCTCTCTGTCTCTGTCTGTCTCTCTCTCTCTATCTCATTGGAAGGGGGAGTGATGCTTCTTGGATTTTGGCCACCCGGCTAATTTAGACCCAAATTACTTACACAGAAACTGTAATAATTAAATCACTGCTTGGCCCATTAGCTCCAACTTTTTAGTGGCTAACTCTTACATATTAACTTAACCCATTTTTTAATTTGTGTATTACCATAAGGTCGTGGCCTACCAGCAAAGTTTTAGCATGTCTATGTCCAGTGATGGCTCCATGGCATATCTCTGACTCTTCCCTCCTTTCTCCTAACATTTAGCCTAGCTTTCCCTGCCTACCTAAGTTCTGCCTTACAATAGGTCCAAAACAGTTTCTTTATTCATTAATGGTAATTGAAGCACACAGAGGGGACTCCTACATCACATCCCCTTTTATGTTTAAATGAAATGGAATTTATTAACTTTAATACAGTAAGATAATATATAACAAAATAGGTATCAAATAAGAATTACAGTTACAATATTTATATCTACTTTAGCTTTTGGCATATCTAAAGAAAACTATAAATATAACTATAAATTCTTCAACACCATCAAAGACTCCAGAAGGATATAATATTACCCAAGTAAACAAGAAGTATATTATAAGCAACTTCCAAAATTCTAAACTTTACAGAGACATCTCACTGCCTGAACAGTCACCCAAAGTTTTTCTGTACCATTGAGGAATCCATCTTCAGCCTACAGGCCCATAGTATCCAGCGGGCTTTTCCATGAAGCAGGAAATTTCAAAGACTGAAATTTTGACAGGAATTTGACAGTTTGCCAGTCACTTTCTTCTGTGTCTTACAGAATATCTGACACACTCTTTCTTGAAGCAGGAACCCCAAAGGATTGTCTCATCTTTAGGCAAGTTCAGCAGTCATTTCTCTGTGGGTAATGAATGTCCAATTCATCAAGCACTCTAGGCAAGAGCGGTTTCTTGCCAAATGGTAAACCAACTCCATAAGGAGCCTTTTTAATGCTCATCATTCTCTTGAAGTAGCTTGGTGCTCCCAGGAGCAGATGTAGCTCACTAATTTCTTAAAACATTTAAATGCCATATTCTGAAGGTCTCTAAAAGATTTGAAGAATACCTATCTATCTGGAATACATCTCTGTCCATCAATAAAATCTAACTAACAAGACTACAAGCTTGACTATTATAGATAACTATCTATTAGCCTATATTTATTAATTATTCATTATATTTTCAAATGATCTACATAATCCCAGTACCTTAATCAAAAACAGAAATGTATATATATATATATATATATATATATATATATATATATATATATATATATATAACAATATTGACCTCTAATGTGCATCAATAAACCAAGATGTATACCAATGCAAATCTAGGTAGCATATCCCCCTTTAAATGTAAACAAAAAATTATAAACAATATTTGGGAATATGAGCATAGTTTTGTCCATACTGCTTCCTGCTGTTTGAGGACACTGTTAATCAGGTCTTTTATGGTATATATGCTAGGTTAATCTCAGTTGGCGATTGGGCAAAGTAATTTTTTGAGGGTGTTCATGGCAACCTTTCAGGGGATCATGCTTTTTCAAATCATATTAGCCAGGAATGAATTTAAAGGTTCTTATCCTCTATGGAAACAAACAAACAAACAAACAAAAAAACACGTCTTTTTAAAAGCAAGTATCCTGAGACCGAAATTTTGAAATCAGGGTATCTTTACAATATACATGTTGGTTTAGCTTAGCAGCCCATACAATAAAATGTCTCTATATACTTAGCTCCTTTATAGTCAAAAATAAAAAATAAAGAAACACAATAGTTTACATAATCCAGACTCTCTGTGTATATTTTATCTTTACATGGCTGATTTTTTTTACTCCTTTTAATCTATGACTGTACTCTGTCTCTTTAAAGACTTTGATTTTTTTAAAGCATTAACTTCATTTTATGACTCTCTATACTCCCTTTTTTCCAATCTACATAAATTTATCCAATATTGTGATTTATTTAGAGATTTTTTGTTTGTTTGTTTTAAAGCTGGATTCTTCTTTATTGTATATCTGTAATTTAGTGTCCAGGAGCGCTTTTTAAAATGTTAAGTGCATCTTAATACTTAAGCTGTGCCATTACTAGGGTATATACAGTAATTTTTGCTTGCCCCACCCAGTCCAGCATGGCAGAGTTGTTGGCGCTTCTGAGAGCCAGGCACGCTGCCCCATTCATAGGCACACAACTGGTCCACATTGCCGTTAATCAAGCCACAGCATGCTGCTCACAAACCCCATCCAAATGGTCTGTAGACAAACCTTCAGCTTGAACGAATCGGTTTGCAATGGCAGGACAGCCCAGAAAGCCAGCATTTTAAAAATATGTGGCTTTTCTGCTATTGCTGAGTTAGGAAAACTTCTCTTAAAGGAGCTGACTATCAAGAAGGCATGCTTAACTCTGTTCTTTTGTGTCTATGATTATTTTTCAAGCCCTCTCAGGATTTACATGGATTTAGCACCACAGTGAGTGGAAATTTGTTGGAGGATGGCTGCCTGTTGTTTTTTGGCCACCCATCTAGCTTAAACCCAAAATAATTACACAAAACTTGTACTTATTAAATCACTGCTTGACACATTAGCTCTAGCAATTTATTGGCTAACTCTTACACATTAATTTAACCCATTTTTATTGATCTGTATATCACCACAAGGTTGTGGCCTGCCAGCAAAGTTTAAGCATGTCTATCTGTGGTGGCAGTTCTATGGTATCTCTCTGACTCTACCCTTCTTTCTCCCAGCATTCAGCCTAGCTTTTTCTGGCTACCTATGTTCTGCCTTGCTTTAGGTCCAAAGCAATTTTTTTATTCATTAATGGTAATACAGCACACATAGGGGACTCCCACCCCTCCTCTCGGTAGATTTGGAGGAATTTACTTAAGAATCATGGGCTTAAAGGTACCCTTAATCCCAAGGTGTAGAAAGTAAACCCAAATCCAGTCTTTAGCCTAAACAAAAGCATGTACATACAGTAGCACAAATGGTAGTGCTACTCATTCAAGGATATCAGATGATCATTTCATATTGATTATGATGCCAACATTCCCATTCCCTCTATGTCAGAGAAGACACGCTTTAGAAAATTTGTGACCCTATGGTAAACTTCACCTCACCATTATCCTCTTTACCTTCTTTAAGAACCCCTCCCCTGGGTTGTCTAAAATAGGTATGGTAGTAATACTATATTTTTTGGAGTACCTAGGACTTTTTATTGGGGAGAAGGCTTAGGTTACTAAATTACATAACTCAATAAAGTTACTCCTTGTTTTATTTAAGCATCCCTCTCCAATTCTATTAGCATATCCCCAAAAGGGCACCCAGAAGATTACAGTCTTCTATACTACTTTGCTTACCTAATATTTTAAAAGGAAACCCCTAAAAAAACTGAATATAGAAGAAAAATTCTCTGCTTTTTGGTATAAAAGGATATTTGTCAAGACATGGCTGTTACTGTTGTTCTTACTCTATTATACCCTGTAATCAAATAATCGATAACCAATATATATATGACAGACATGAATGTATTGTAGACTATATTTGTTATAAATTAATTTAATAAAGAGCAATTTTACCTAAATATAGTCATTTATAAGTTACTTAGTTTGATTATTGTATTTGCAACTGGACTATTCTGATTGGCCATATGAAAGCATGATTTTTTAAACACCATTTCTTATCTCTGATAGGATGTGGTTCAAAGAAATTAATCTGGGACATAGAAATTTTCCAGCACAAATTCTTCCTTTCTGAGAGATGTCTACTATAAAGAAATTCTTTTCATTTGGTTGTGACATGTGTAGCTTGTATTTTAAGACAACAAAAGAAAAATACAGAATAAAACAGCATAAAAATTTTTGATTTGAAAAATACCATTTCTATATACAGATTGTTGGTTATTACATCTTGTCAGACAATCTGAATGGTGTGTCTTGTTCTGGAGTACATTTGAAACAGTAAATTGTTTGTGCAGCTATCACATATCATGTTTGCCTCTACAGTAAATTGACTTCCAGAAATTCTGATAAAATCAAACCAGCCACGTTAGTTACACACCATTGTTACATAAATATAATAGAGCAAAAGCACACTTTAGCATCATCACTTAAAGTTAGAAAGACTTTTGTGAATATCTAGATCAGATCAATTAATATATGCATCATTTATTTGAGCAATTGATTTACAACCAGAGTTTGAACAAGAAACATACACTATTCTCATCTAAACATGATGAGCTACATGTTCAAGGTTCAACTGTGGCCTGAAGGAGGTTAACAGTGAACAAAGTAATCAAATACCTTCAGTCATGGAGCTTCCAATCTAATGAATTTGGTTTTGTAAAAGAATATCAAACATATAAGAAAGAGGAGAAGACAAAGTAGCCACATATTAGAAAGTGGTCATCATTTGCATTTTAAACAGAACATTAAGAGATCAGAAGCCAAAGAGTTCAATTTCTGATTTCATATGATGAACATATTAATAATTTTATATTAAAAGAAGATGCATATCTAAGACAATGCAATCATGTTTCTGAAAGATGTCATTCACTTCTTTCCTTTTCTAATTGCCCTTACCCATGTTCAATCTACCATACAAATACAGATAATAAGAAAATTGCTTTATTTTCTCATTATATTATATTATATTATATACACATATTATATTTTCTTATTATATTATGATCTATATTATGTCAGAAGAAAAATAGGTAAGTTGGATAGCTTAGAAAGTTTCAAAATAATTATCTAATGCAGTTTTTCTCAACCTGTGGATCATGACCCCTTAGGGGAATCACATATCAGATATCCTGCATATCAGATAGTCAGATTACTATTCATAAGATTAGCACAATTACAGTTAATTTTGTGGTGAGGAACTATATTAAGTGTCTCAGCACTAGGAAGTTTGAAAACCACTGATCTAACGATAAGTACAAAGTATCTTCTGCTGACCTCTGACTGGAATCCCACAAGGAAGAACTCTCTAGGACTCTGTGCAGAAGTTCTGACGCGGCTCCCACTGAGTGGAACATTTCTTCCAGACCTGAAGTCTTCATTTTATTCTCATTTTCAGTTATTGTCTTAGTGTTTCCCATGCTTTCCAGTGATTTTGTCCACTCCCTTGAGCATTTTTTTCAACAGTGAATATCTAACTGAAATTTTCACTTACTTAAATTTTTAATGATTTCAATTATAAATCAAATTTAACTCATTCCTTACCTTTGATCTCACTAGCCTAGAGATTTGTCTTTCATTTTGACCCCTGTGTTTTATAGCTCATGTTGAATGCATTGCAATCAACATGATAAATGATAATAGCAATAACGTTTTCTCTAAACTTTTAGGTCCAAATTTCTTAAAATTAGAGAGTTTTTTCCAGACTGAAATTTTCCAGGGAGAGGTATGATTGAATGAATATTAGAGTGTACCATGAATCATTATTGCTTCTAATGGTTATGAATCCCAGCTGTATTTGTAAGAAGTAGCAGTATCCATTATGATGGTATGGACATAACTCTACCCCACAAAACTAACAATATTATTTAGTATAATGACTTATATACAATTTTTTTCTGAATAGTGAATAAATTTACTTCAAAAATTAATGATTAAGAATGACAAAATCGAAAGGTTGAAAATGTAAGTCCAAAGACTCTGTTTCTAAACCTTAAACTTGCTAGCTCTATGGATTTCATCCAAGCCTAATTTATGGGTCTGTAAAACAGGAATGAAGTTTAGACTTAATCCGTGTTCCTGTGTGCACATCAAGTAAAGTAATCTACATTGGAACTTCATTTCACATTCTCTGCATCTTCCATGTTCCTATTCAAATACTTGAATAGATGGATATAACAGGGAAAACAAGATGAAGCAATAGAAACAACAAAAAGAGTAGCTATTGATTCTTTCTAATCCTCACTGAAGACTACTCTTTAGGCCATTTAATTTACATTACTTAGTCTTATAAGTTGTAGCACTTAGACAACTAAAGCCAGAACCATATTCACTTCTCTGAACTGTGTCTGGGAACTTGTGAAGTTTATTAACCTAACCTATTCTTTCCTTACCTACAACTTCCCACAACCCAGTTCTCTGAATGTTTTTGTCTCTTTTGATACATAGAATTCTTATAACCCCTTTCAATGTCATTTTCTATCAGTGATTTTGTAAGAATGTAATGTTCATATATGGTCACTTCTCTGTAAATCATGCTTCTATGTCTCTGGAGATAATGACAAAATACCACAAATGCCAAACAAAGTCACATTTTCTGTGTGTTTTCAACAATGACTCATTTTTTATTTTAATAGAAAAGATAAGGTGTTTTATAGCTCAGTATTTTGTGAAGCCTTTTGTAAATATTTTCCTCAGAAAAAAAGAAAAGTAAGTTGAGGCACAATCCTACTTCAGCTGGTACAAAAAACTCTGGCCAATCAGGACTACCAAATAAGTCTTTTGTTTATAAATAGTCTGCTGATGCATGCCATGTGCTGCTTGTTAGACTGCTAATTTGGAGTCTTTTTGGTTTTAATTATTACTCCATTTTTTAAGCGTGTTTTGCACCGAGAACCAACTGAAAAGAATTCAAATGGCCAAAGCAAGATGTACATGCAAATATAAGTATCAAAGATACTTTCTGTAGCCCAAGCAGGCAGTTCTATCTCTCTTTCCCTGGCACACACTTATCAGTTTATCTTACTCTCTTTTACAGCATGCACATGAAATCCTACTGTTATGAAAGAACATTTCATCACCCACATAAGGAAACTTTGTGGAAATAAAGATCCTTATCACCAACAAAGAAGAGACTAAGAAGGTGGTAGTCCTCAATTTTTGAAAATTACACTGAAAAAAGTCATTCCAAGACACAATTTTTTTGGATTTCATTTTTCTGAGTAACAATAACTTAGCTTGGGGTGATTCTGTTGTATGCAAAAAAGAATCATATTGACTAAGGCTTTATTCCTGTTGGAAAGAGGTGAGAAAACTATAAATGGTTTATAAATATTTATCATGCCCCTTTCAAGCAAACAAATTTCTACTCTAAACCAAATTTTAGGACTCAGTTTTAATGCACTGGTAGGGGAACTAAAACAAGCTTAGTGCCTTGATATTATGACACCAACTGAAGTCAAATTTATAGTCTTCAAGAATTTCAGAAAACACCAATGCATGATCTGTCTTATGGTGGCCAGAGAACAGAGAGAAAATAAACACAAGTCTAAGACGTCTTTGCTTAGATCTCTATAAGGAGAGCACTAGACTTACATATTTTTCACCTCTATACCTTAAGGAATATCAAAAAGTCTAAACAGAATCAATATCTTCTGTCTGACAGAGTCATTTAGCTTTAATCACTTTAGATCCTTAAGTCTATAACACAGTGTGAGTGTGTGTGTGTGTGTGTGTGTGTGTGTGTGTCCCTTATTCAACAAGCATGTTTACAATTCATGAGAAAAATCAGTGAGATAGCATCCAGAGGTAGCATCCTACAACAATGAAAACTCAAACTTTTGTTGCTATTCTGAATGTAGCCATATATACATAATCATTCATCATTTTCATTAATTCAGGAAAAGGATGAGTGTTAGTTTTGTAAGATAACTGATTCCCAAGACTGACTGTTAAAACATATGAAGACATAAAGTACTTGAAACTGAACATTTAAGTACTTATTCTCAGGGTTGATGTGGAATATTCATGAAAGCCTGGATTGTGTTGCCAGCATCACAAAATAAAAAAAGAAAACCAAAAATTAAGCAAAGACATCTTTACTCAAATATTTTTATTTGTAAAATGGATCTAACTTTCCTCAGGAGCCTCATACCTTCCTGAGAACTGAGTAGGGAGCAAGCATAAAATCTCAGTTAACTTATTGCAGACCTTTGTACTTTAAATACATTTCTGGTTCTACACTTTTGGGAACACCTTTCGTGACATGCAGATTTTCTATTTTCTGGGAAAGTTCTGAATTCATCCTTAGACTATGCAAGGGACTTTTTGCTTCTCTATTTCTCCTATTGTGAAGTCAACAGTGTAGAACATACATGTTTCTGAGTAAGCATCTCCTCTGAACTTTGACAGAACAAAGAAAGTGCCAGAAGAGGTCCTGAAATACCAATGTTGTCAGATTCTTATAGACTGATGTCACAAGAGCAAAGCGACCCTTAGGAGATTTTCAAACCACCTAAAAATTCAGAATGAAGAGGAAACAATAAATTTTATCAAACAGCTTAGCTGTAATTGGTTGGAGAGTCAAATTTCTATCTTAGATTTTACATAAAACAGGTATCTTATAGTAAACCCAGGATAGCCATTAGCTAATTTTTATTGATCCATCCCTTCATAAGGAAGATAATTTGAAAATGGTTAATCTGTGTTTTATTTTGTTTCCTTTCTCTCTCTCTCTCTCTCTCTCTCTCTCTCTCTCTCTCTCTCTCTCTCTCTCTCTCTCTCTCTGTGTGTGTGTGTGTGTGTGTGTGTGTGTGTGTGCTTATATGAGCACTGCATGCAAGAATAATTATTTACATGTGTTGTGGGATGGTGTGCATGTTTATGTTTACACACATGTGTACATGTGTGTTTTTAAACCAAAGACCTACCCAAGATATCCCTATACTGTGACAGGGTCTCTAAGTAGACTGTGAGGGTCACCAGTCTGTTATGATGCCTTCCCAACACATCGTAGGGATACTTCCACCACTGCCTCCTTTATGCTAAGATTATAGGTGTTTGCCAACATGTTCTGCATGTCACATGAGTGATGACAATCAAATTCCAGTCCTTGTGCATTTGTGACAAAGATATCTCACCTTGAGATATCTCACTACTTTTTCCAACTCAGTCTTTCACTTTAAAACAAGGCTTTCAGGAAATTCGGGATCAACCTAACCCTGGACCCAGCAATACCACTCTTGGGAATATACCCAAGAGATACCCTATCATATGACAAAAGCATTTGTTCAACTATGTTCATAGCAGCATTATTTGTTATAGCCAGAACCTGGAAACAACCTAGATGTCCTTCAATAGAAGAATGGATGAAGAAAGCGTGGAATATATACACATTAGAGTACTACTCAGCGGTAAAAAACAATGACTTCTAGAATTTTGCATGCAAATGGATGGAAATAGAAAACACTATCCTGAGTGAGGTATCCCAGACCCCAAAAGAGGAACATGGGATGTACTCACTCATAATTGGTTTCTCGCCACAAATAATGGTCATTGAGTCTATAATCTGTGATCCTAGAGAAGCTAAATAAGAAGGTGAACCCAAAGAAAAACATATAGTTGTTATCCTGGGTATGGGAAATAGACAAGATTGTCGGGCAAAAAATTGGGAACTTGGGGGTGGGGTGGAACTGGGTTAAGGGGAGATGGGGAGAGAAAAGTAAGAAGGGGATTATGGGGGGAACTTGGGGAAACGGGATGATTGGGAGAAAGGAAGGTTGGACAGAGGAGCAGGGAATCACATAATTTAATTAAGGGAGCCATTTTAGGGTTGGCAAGAGACTTGAACCTGGAGGGGCTTCCAGGAGCCCAAGGCGATGTCCCCAGTTAGCTCCTTGGGCAGCTGAGGATAGGGAACCTGAAATGACCCTATCCTATAGCCATACTGATGAATATCTTGCATATCACCATAGAACCTTCATCTGGTGATGGATGGAGATAGAGACAGAGGCCCACACTAGAGCATTGGACTGAGCTCCCAAGGCCCCAATGAAGAGCAGAAGGAGGGCGAACATGAGCAAGGAAGTTAGGACCACGAGGGGTGCACCCACCCACTGAGACAGTGGGGCTGAACTATTGGGAGCTCACCAAGGCCAGCTGGACTGTGACTGAAAAAGCATGGGATAAAACCAGACTCTTTGAACATGGCGGACAATGAGGGCTGATGAGAAGCCAAAGACAATGGCACTGGGTTTTGATTCTACTTCATATTCTGGCTTTGTGGGAGCCTAGCCATTATGGATGTTCACCTTCCTAGACCTGGATGGAGGGGGGAGGACCTTGGACTTTCCACAGGGCAGAGAATCATGACTGCTCTTTGGACTGGAGAGGGAGGGGGAGAGGAGAGGGGGGAGGGGGAGAAGAGTGGGAGGAGGAGGAGGGAAATGGGAGGCTGGGAGGAGGCGGAAATTTCTTTTTTTTCTTTCAATAAAAAAAAAAAAAACAAGCCTTTCCACTTTAGTGCATCGAAACACCTTTTCTGTTTTATGAGATTTTTATGAGCTTTTGTGTGATTTCTATTTAAAAAAAAACAGTTGAGAGCACACAATTGGAAACTAATATCATATGGCAACCCCAAGTATAGCACATTTATTTATGAGTTTATGTAACATGAAAAAATGGTGATATTTCTACATTTTAATT
This sequence comes from Microtus pennsylvanicus, assembly GCF_037038515.1. NCBI lineage: Eukaryota > Metazoa > Chordata > Mammalia > Rodentia > Cricetidae > Microtus > Microtus pennsylvanicus. Next base: position 42,417,834 of record NC_134586.1, read on the forward strand.
AATAGGTAGATAATAAATAAAAACCACTGTATTGAAGAAGAAAGCTAAAGTAATTTATGTAAATTCTATACCATTCTGAATAGTGAAACATAATGTCACATTCCATAGTATAGAATGTGTTTGATAAACTACTTTTAAAGTATATGGTATATAAAGAGGGAAATAATTTCACAAAGAATATTTAGAAAAGCAATATCCTAAGCAAGTGACAAAAGTCTACATAAATGTTAGGAAATTGTACTGATGACAAGTAATCTGGAAATAATGGGACAATAATAGCACTTTATTCCTGTGGTGATCCTATCACAAGATTCTTTCCCAGTTTAGCTGTAGAGAAGGTTCAGGGGTAAAAGCACTTGTTCTGTAAACACAAAGATCTGAACTCAGATTGAAACACCTCATTGAAAGTCATGCATGATTATGTGCCTATAACCACAGCCTTGTAGGCACACTCAACTGAGAAAAGAACACCATAATTAAATACAAACTCAGCTAAACAAAGTAGATTTAATTCTATAAAATATAATTAGATTTAATCAACCCCATCACAAAGAGGACAGTTTGGAAAGTGGTCACTGTCTTGTGGACAGGTGACCACTAAATGTGGGCTCCTGAATGAAATTCTCAAAGAGAAAAGAACTCAGATATAATAACGACAATCTAAATAAGCTTGAGATAACAATGTTCCAATCCAGTTTACTAATAGTAATAAATGCCTAACACTAGGTAGAATTTTAATTTAAGAGAGAATTGAATGCTGCCATAGAAACTATGCTACCTTAGTGATTTTTTATAAATGTAAAGATACTTTTGTAAATCTAGAAAACAGAACATTGTTTCCTTGGATTCCTAACTGCACATTTCCTGTCTGCTCCTATTCTGCAAAACAAAAGTACCCCCAAAACTCTCAATTTTTGTTTCCTTTAACAATCAGGTATGTAAGTTTTCCACCAAAACCAACAAATAAACTCTTTTGAACAAACTAAATAAAAGAGGACTTAAACTATGGGCTATCTTGTCTCTTTCTAAACAGAAAATGCCAAACCTTGTCAGGTGCTAAGCCCAGTGGAAGTTCCCGACAGAAGAAGAAAAAAATCTTCTTTAAAGATTTATTTACAGAAAAGTAGTGTCAAACTCCTCCAGCTGCAGGGATTTACCATAAAGGGTTTAATCCCTTAACAGTCTAATCGATTGCAAACTGACAACTTCATTGAATTCTGAAAGATTAGCATTTACCAATTATACTTTCTTCATTCTACCTACACAGATTTACAGTACATTCTATCACTGCCAAGTCATTCAGCTGATTAATTCCTGTAGGGGCAGAAGAAATGGTTCAGGGGTTAAGAGCACTTCCTGCTCTTCGAGGGACCATAGCATGATTCCCAGAAGTGATGCCAGGATGCTTGCAACTACCTGTAAACTTAGCTCCAGGGGATCTGATACCCTCTTCTTCGGGCCTGCACTGGAACCTGAACATGTTATACTTTGTACAAACACATGCATGTAAATAAATTTTAATTCTGTTAATGGAAAAGAAAAGTGAGTTGGAATATGCTTCCTGCTTCAAACCAAACTTAAATATTGATGAAGACACAAGTATTGTATTTGAAGATGGTTTTAGAAAGCTCCTTCATTCTAACTATCATGGTCACATAAAACTCCAGAATGGGTCCACAAGCATTGCTGTTTTGCTTCATTTGAAGAGCTATGTTGACATATTCAATGATACACAGCATACATTTATAAATGCTCACTCTATTTGAAAGTACAGTAGTTAAGTTACTATTCATTGAAGAATTTGTGACCAGTGCTAAATTGCTGAAACCCTTGTCAACTTTTAAGATATCTGACAAAGGAGACTTGTGAGAAGTCTGGGGAAAGAGAAAGAAGGGATGCTAAAGAAAGTCATCTTCCCATGCCTATTATATCATGAGCTGCTCAGCTATGATGGAAGAAATCTGAGAAATTGTCTCAAAAATCAGATTTTGTATTCATTTCTATTCTCACTGTTGTGACCAAATACCAGATAAAAAGCACAGGAGGGAGTTTGCTTTAGTATTAAACATGCTAGGAAAGGCATGGTACTAGGAGCCTATCATGGGAACTAGCAGCCAGCATTATTCATCCTTTTAATTCTTATTGGAACAGAAAGCAGAGGAAGGAATGTAGACACTCAGTAGAGTTTCCCCTCTCCTCACTTTTTTTCAGTTTGAATCACAACCCCATTTGATAGTATCATACATGTTCTAGATGGATCATCCCTCCTCCATTATCCTCTCTACAAATCACTTTACAGACATACCCAGAGATATACCTCTTATGAAACTCTCACTCCAGTCAAGTTGACAGAGAATTTACCATTCAAGTCTACCACTTCTCAACTTGTCACGACGTATCTCTTAAATTATGACTTTCACTGCTGTCGTCAAATGTTCATGGTTATCTCATAAGCAAAATTCATTTGAATCAAGCTGTAAGACTTAACAATCCTTCAACAGTTCTAACGTTAATGAAAAGATTCAAGTAATCTCTTAAGTATAAGCCCCTTTTGTAAAATAGTTATGCACTTTTCACATTACCACATCCTTAGATGGTCTACAGAACCTAAGAAATTACTTGTCAACTTTAATACTACCAAGATTGACTCCAAGTCATTATTATTTTATTGAACACTCTTCTGTCTGATGGTGTGTTTTCTACAAAAAGTCACAGAAATGGTAGCCTTAGTTTGCTTTTTAAAAAAAAAAAAAAACTGAGGTGATAGCATTGATTTACTTTCCTGGGGGGAGCAAAAGTAAGAGGAGGGTTTACTCCATTAATTTCTGTCTTCTGAAATAGGTCTCTGTGAACATAGTCAAAACTCCATTTCATCCCTTGTTCTTTACTTCATTGTTTAGAACAATTTTTCTAGTTTCATTGCTAAAAATGTATGTTACTCCTCCATAAAAGAATTTTGTATTATAAATCCCTTTCTATTAGTTGTTCATAGTTCCATGAATAATTTTCCTTTTCCCCAATTTCTAGATTTTTTTTAAAGAAAAACAGTATAAGTTAATGTGGTAAGTAACTGAGAATCTCTATACCTCACAGTAATAAGAATAATCTCAGCAAAGCCATCTAGAAATCATGAGTATAAGGTATCTGCTGAAGGTATGCCAAAGGGAATTTTGAATATGTAGGTGTTAAATCATTAAGTTTAAATAATTTACTCTAAGAAATGAGAATATGCATATCGAAGTGATGAGTACCTGACTATAAGTCTCTTATTCTTTTCCAATTTAATATAATATATATATACATATATATATATAATAAATTAAAATAAAATCACATCATTAGCTCTCTTCCTTTCTATCCTCCCACATTCACTCTCAAATTCATTGCCTCTTTTTCATAATCATTGGAATATATTATATTCATTATATATAAAATATATTATATATGTAATTGTACATACACACAAAACTTACTCAATGCATATAATTTTACTTATATGTATGTGATTTCAAGGCTGACAATTTGGTATTGTGTCACCTTACCTAGGGAGAACTATTTCTCCCACTCTTAGCATTCCTTATATTCTATAGTTTTTCATCTAGAGTTGAAAGCCCATGAGATTTCTTCCTTTTGTGTTGGTATGTGTATTGGTATCATCTCTGTTCAGGGCTTGTGCAAATCATGTTGATGAGATTTCATGGATACAGCTTTTTCATGAATTTGTGATGTGGAAGTCAAACTGGTTTAGAAATTCACATGAAATAATTAATGCAGGATTCCTCTCTGTATGTTATGAATATGTTTTATTACCATTGGATGATAACAAATCAGCTTTAGCCTATGGCAGGGCAGAATAAAGCTAGGCAGGGGAAACTAAACTAAATGTGGGGAGAAAGAAGCCAGAGTCAAGAAGACACCATGTAGGTGCCTACAGATAAAGACATCAGAAATTTACTGGTAGTTCAGAGCCTCATGGTCATATACAGTTTAATAGAAATGGATTAATTTAAGATGTGAGAGCTAGATGGAAATATGCCCAGTCATCAGCCAAACATTTTTAATTAATATAGTTTCTGAGTGATTATTAAATGAATGAACAGTCTCATATTACAAAATGGCATGCAACATGAGGCAATGTACATACACATAAAGCCCAAGAAAGCTTTTAAAAGGGGGTTTCTAGACTCACAGAAACATGAGTCAATTGGAGCTTCTTGGTAGCTGCATCTTTTTCAGATTGGTTCTGTTGGCAGGCATAGGCAACTTCTTCAAGAGAAGGCTTCCTGAATTAGCATTAACAACAAAAAAAAAATGTGCAGCTTCTTTAAGAAATGTCTTCTTGGTTCATGCTGGTGTCCCAAACGGCTCTGACTCTTTGGGGAGGTCTTACTTGAATGAGATTTGTGGGTGGTGTTCTTCAAGTTACTTGGTGGTGGTGGTCAACTGCTTTCCAGAGTTGGGGTGGTAAACATGGCTCCAAGAGCAGGCAGTAAGTGGACATTTGCTGTGTTGAAAAGCTAAGCAGGGTACAACCAACAACCAAAGCAGCCATGTTGACCCTAGCCATTCCTACTTAGCCTTTAACAGAATAAAAAGAAGACTCTCCTATTTTGAAAATAATTACAGATACACAATAAGACAAATTCAGATGATAAAAATCTCTGAATAGGTAACAGTGTTGGATAAATGCACAGGGGCTTATGACAGACAAGAAGAATACAGAAAGTCATAGATTAAAGGTGTAAAGATAATAAATATTGAAAAGTAATAGAAAATAGCCACATAACAAACGAAAATACATAGAGAGTCTAGATTATGTATATTATTATGCTTTCTTTCAATTTTTTGACTGTGAATAAGCTAAGTACAGAGATAATTCATTGTATGGGCTGCTAAGCTAAAACAACATATATATTTTAAATATATCTTGATTTCAAATTTTGAGTGTTAGGATGTGTTACTTTGGACAAGCTCATCTGTTTTTGTTTCCATCGAAGATGGGCACTTGTAGATTTCTTCCAGGCTGATGTGGTTTGATAGAACAAGACCTGCAAAAAGCTCTCTATGCACCTTAAAAATTCTTCACCTTACAAACAGCAGGAAACAGCAGGAGAAAAGTGAAAAAAAATCCCCAAATATTTGTTTTCATTTAATTGGGGTTGATTATAAGTGATTAGTAGTCACAGTCAATATCTAAAAACAAAAAGGGGAGATATGATATAGTGATGAATACTTTGCAGTGGTATGGGAATTGGTCTATAAAAACAAATTTAGAGTTGATTTTTTTTACACCGTGTTTATGTATTTCTGCTGTTGTTTAAGGTTTTGCATTTATACAACTTTTTTAAAAATATAATTTATAATTAAAAAATTAAGAATTATTTTATAAATATAAATTATAATTTATAATTAAAAAAATAAGTCATCTATAATAGTCAAACTTGTAGTTGTGCTAGTTTAGTTTTCTAGATATAAAGAGATATAGTTTAGTTAGATAATCTTCAACACCACAAAGACCTATCGAATATGGCATTTGAGAGGCTTTAAGAACTTAAAATTTTCTGGACAGTGACATAGGACTGCATCTCTCTTTACTAATTAATTTCAAGAGAATGATGGGCATTGAAGAGGATACTTACGGAACTCGATAGCCATTTGAGCAAGAAATTGCTCCTGTCTGGACTGCTTGATTGTATGCTGTAAGAACTGGACCTAGAGGACCCACAGTAAAATGAATGTGAAAATTGCCTAAAGAAGGTGGAACAACCCTTCAGGGTTCCTGCTTCATGAAAGAATCTGCCAGACATTCTGCAAGACACAGAGTAAGGTGACTGACAAACTACCAATATAAGTAAAACAGTCTTTCAAAATTTCCTGCTTCATAAAAAAGTCTGCAAGATACTATGGACCTGTAGACTGAAGATGGATGCCCCAACATTGCAGAAGAATTTTGGATGACTATCCAGGCAGCAAAATACCTGTTTTGAGAGTTTTGGAAGTATCTTACAATGCACTTCCTGTGTATGTAAGTAATTTTATATCCTTCTGGGGGGTTTTGATGGAGTTGAAGACAGATATAGTTTTTCATATTTATGATAAAAGATAAATATTAAACTTTAGACTCACAGAGCAATATTGTAACTGTAATTCTTGCTTGATACCTGTTTGTTATATGTAATTTTACTATGTTACAAAGTTAAAACATCTTCCATTTTATTTACATAGAAAAAGGGAGATGATTTGGGTGGGACTCCCCTCTATATATTGTGATAAGTTTTATTACCATTAGTTAATAAAGAAGCTGCTTTGACCTATGGCAGGGCAGAATAGAGCTAGGCAGGGAAAACTAAATTAAGTGCTTCAGAGAAAGAGGACTGAGTCAGGGAGACACTATGTAGTTGCCTATGGAGAAAGGTGCCTGGATCTTACTGGTAGGCCATAGCGTCATGGTGGTACATAGATTAATAGAAATGGGTTAATTTAAGATGGAAAAGTTAGGTAGAAATACTCCTGAGTCATTGGCCAAATAGTGTTGTAATTAATATAGTTTCTGTGTGATTGTTCAGGTCTGGGATGCCGGAAAATGATCAAGCAGTGTCATATTACATAAAACATATTGAAATTTTAATATCTACCTTGTGGAATTTTAACATAGATTTGTGAACACAAAACATAATGAAACAGAGGAACATGGGATCTGATAACTAATTTAAGCTATGTTGACTTCTTTTTCTAATACACCATTTTTTAACAAACTAGATCGCTAATGGTTGTAGAAGGAGATTGAGATTTATTATTTATTCTAAGAGTATTTTTTTCATAGCTTTCACTTTCTCACAATTACAACCTTGTTCTTCCATTTCAAATTATTTTCCACAGGACTTCAAAATAAATGAATATTTATTTATTCTGAGCTTGCTGTCAGCTAAGAAGCTCAGTAAAGAGTAGATGTCTGTTATGGGACATTTTCTTACTACCAACAGTTTCCACTGAAAGTTTAGTGTCATATTTATACACTTAAGGTATGGGTGTTCTGTAATATTGCAAAACACATGTCAGGAGCCTTATTATTCATATCATGTTACACACACACACATACATGCACACACAAATACACACATGAGTAAGTAAAGGCCTTTCATATTAATATTTTCTAAAATGAAAACTAGATTTCTGTACATAAGAAAGTAGGGGAAACTGACACCAACTTTGCAAATAAAATCAATACTGATAAGGATTTTTTTCAAAGACCTGGATTTTTAGGACCATTATTATAAACCATCATTATTTTTTAAATGGCCAAATATTCCTAGGTGATAATGAGCATGGTAGGGATATTTGAACTAGATTTTGGTTTTAACATGGCTAATATACTCAACAAATAGGAGTTATCCCTTTCATGAAATGTAGTGTACTATGGGTATGTTGTGGAGAAACTCCTTTGGTATGGTATTAACACTATATTTTAGGATTTCCTTATGCCTATTTTTGACAATTAATCCATTTTAGGTAATGGAAAAACTTTATCCTCTTCAGATCTGTAGTGAGGAACTCATGTGTACAACCTTTCTGGTGTGGTTTTGGGGTTTAATTTAATCCTGGATCTGTTTCTTGTGATAGTATGCAAATGACCTCACATACACATATTTCTTCATCTGTAAAATACACATCATAATAGCTTCAGTTGTTGTGGGTAGAAGAGACTTGTCCCAACACAGACAAGTACAAACATTCAGCATATCAAATTGTGATTCTATGTGCAACATAATTGTACAATAAGTGAAGTGTAGTTATACTTGAATATCTGGGCTGATCCTCTCGCTCGATATGGCAGGCATGTTTCACAGAAGCTGTCACAAGAAGACAAAGCTGAACAATGGGAGAATATATTATAACAAGTAAAATAACTAGAATCACAAAACCTTGAGGAGTGAGCAATTCTCCTTTAAACATGCAGAAAATTGAACAAAACAGTAGTTCTTACATATATTAGAAGGATAATAGCACTGACAGCTGATTCCTAAATGTGTGTTTTGGGATAGTTCATGGTAGATTGTTTAATCCATCCTAACAAGGTAATATGTAAAAACCACATGAAAGAACTCTTAATGCTTTCAGCATAGAACCTGACACCAAGTCTCAGAAATTACCAATGCATACTTTAATGTCCTTTCACAGGAGAACAATTAATCAAGTAGATGAATTTCAACACTAGAGATGACCATATTCTTTGAATAAAGGAGTTAATGATAAATACACAAGCTCACAGCAACACAATTGAATAGCAGCAAACTTTATACATGTGAAATGGTAAAAGCAATGTAGAATTCCATAGATTTATATATTAGTTCATCTTGAAAAAGACTTCATCTTTTTCACAGAAGTGTACATTAGAAATTTTAGCTTCAAAGGAGTGAAAAAGTTGCATCTAGTACAGAGAAAAAGTTGTCACAGAAGAATGGCTATCTGGAAAAGTATACTACAGTAGGTGGCATGAATAGTGTGTACAGACTCTGCATAATTCTCTATGATTTGGTTTAGCTATGAGCCATTTTGCGTCTGTATAAAATTTCCAACCGATGAAATAGAAACATTTGTGATATGGTCAGTTTCTTCCTAAATGTATTTTGGAAGCTATATAATCTATTAAAAAGCATTATTTTTATATTTTTAAATAAATTAAAATAATTGTATTATTTCCCCATATTTTAAAATTGAAGATAAATATTTTCTCATACACTATATACTGATTATAGTTTTATCTCCCTCTACTCCTCTCATTCTCTACATAGTTCCCCTCCATTCTGGGTCCACTCCTTTTCTGTTTCTCATTAGAAAGGAACAGCTTTCTAAAAGGTAACAACCAAACAAGACCAAATAAAATAGAATAAGGTAAAGGCAACACTGTCATATAAAAATTGGACACGTCAACTAACTCTTGCGCATCCCAAGAACATGTACAAGAGTCAGAGACCCACTTGTTTTCAGTCAGGAGTTCCATAAAAATACTAAGATAATAGACATATGTTCAGAGGACTTGCTGTGGACACCTCTAGGCCTTGTGCTTTTTGCTGCTGTCTCTGTGACCTCATATGTGCCTTGTTTGGTTGACTCAGAAGGTTTCCTTTTCCTGGTGTCCAATGTCTCCTCTGTTTCTTACAAGGTAGCTGGATACAGCACTAATCTTTGAGTATAGCAGAATATCATTAGGAGTCATTTTATGAAGCACAATTAATAAAAACTTAGGGATTAAAATTGGGGTTCAACCTGAAGATCTGAAAAGCCAAGCAGTCAGTCACTAGCTTTTACCTCAACCTCAGTCCAAAATGCTGATTCTATATCCATTAATCTCAGAATGCGACTGTGCCTGAGAACCGTTTACTCCCATTTTATAATCCTCTCTAGTTTTGGAATTAAAGGTGTGCACCAATGGGATTAAAGACATGCACCACCTGGTTTCTATGGCAAACTAGTTGTGGCTACTAGAATTAAAGATGTCTGCTATTGTGGCGTGGTCTGTACAATAGTCCAGTATGGCTGTTTTACCCTTTGAACTTCAGACAAATTTTATTTATTAAAATATAAATAAAATATCATTACATTTTTATTTTTTGTTTGTAATTATAGACCAGTAGTATTAGGTTTTACCCTAGATCTCCGGAATAGTCAGTCTCTTGTTCTTGGTTACTGAGGCAGTGTCAGACATGGATTCATTCTCATGGAGTAGGCCTTAGGTCAAATCATAAATTAATTGGCTACTTCTAAGAGTTTTTTGACACCATTGTCCTAGCGTATTTTGCAGGCAGGACAGATTGTTGGTCAAAGGTTTTGTGGCAGGGTTGGTGTCTATAATTCTCTTTTGATATTCTGCAAAGTACTTTCTGACACCAAAAAGGCTTAAATGTAGAGAAGAGGTTGTTGTTAGAGGCTGCTTGTAGGTTCCCAGCTGCTCACCTCCGAAAGAATCACATAGAAACTATATTATTTAAATTACTTATTGGCACATTAGCTCTAGTTTCTTATTGGATAACTATTACATTTTAATTTAACCCATCTCCATTAATCTGTGCATCACCATGAGGTCAGGGTTTGCCAGCAAATGTTCAGTGCATCTATCTCTGGTGGCAGCTCCATGGCTTCTCTCTCACTTGCCTTCTTTCGCCCAGCATTTAGTTTAGTTTTCCCCACATAGCTTAGTTTTGCTCTGCTATAGGCCCAAAGCAGTTTCTTTATCCATCAATGGTAATCACAGCATACACAGGGGAATACCACATCATGAGGGCTCTGTATATGTATAAGCTTAACTACTTCATGTTCAGTCAGTTCTGTAGATTTTGTCATCCACAACGAGTACCTTTTCTGAGTTTTCAAAGACCAACCTTTTGTCTTAGTAACATCCTGCAATGTTTAGGGATTTCTGGGAGACTCCATTTGCCAACAACTTAATCAAAAGTAACCTACTCCTTTTATTAGAATCCTCATCTGGCTAAAAGTGATAACTAATTGAGATACCATAAACTCATCACTGAGATCTCTCATTATCATCATCTTTATAGATTCCAGGAAGTTTTTATTGCACTAGGTTTCCAGACCACCTTCCATATGACTCCCTAATTACAGCTGTCTATGCCCACACTATCTTCTTTGAACCCATCTCCACCCCACTTGATCCCCTGTTTCTGTCCTGGCCCAGTCTTCCCATAAAAATCTATTATTTTTCCCCTCCCAGGGAGATTTCTAAGACCCTTCTTCTTTACCTACCCTCTCTGGATCTATGGAGTGTAACTTGGTTATCATTTATTATGTTGTTGGGATAGTTGCTCATTTGTTCCCAGCTGCCCAGACCTGAAATAATTTCTCAGAAACCATATTATTTGCAATTCTGTTTGGCCAATAGGTTAAGCATATTTGTGGCTAACTCTTACATCTTAAATTAAAGCATTTTGATTATTTTATATTTAACCATAAGAAGCATGGCCTACCAGCACAGTTTAACTGGCAGCTCATGTCTTTACCCTCTGGCAGCTACATGGTGTCTTCCAGACACCACCTTCTTTTTCTGAGTATTCAGTTAGTTTTACCTGCCTAGTTCTGTTCTGCCCTGCTATAGGCTCAAAGCAATTTCTTTACTCATTAACCAGTGAAACAACACATATACAGAAGGTCTTCCCAAACTATTAGTCAAAGACTTATATTCCTTAATAAGAGAATATATACCATATTTATCCTTCTGAGTCTGGGTAATTTCACTTAGGAGAATTTTTCCTGGTTCTATTCATTTGCCTACAAATTTTATTTTGTCATTTTTTAAAACAGCTGAATAATACTCCATTGTACAGAAGTACCAAATATTTTGAAATCCATTCTTCTGTTGAAGGACATCCAGGTTATTTCCAATTTCAGCTTTTTATAAATAAAGTCTCAAAGATCATGGCTGAGCACTTGTCCTCAAAGTAGAACGGGGCATCTTTTGGGTAAATACCTAAAAGTAGCTGGTATAGCTTGGTTTGTGGTATATTGATTCCAGTCTTTCTGAGGAACCACCGTGCTGATTTCCATAGTGGTTTTACAAGTTTACACTCCTACCAGAACTGGATAAGTGTTTTGCTTATATCACATGCTAGATAATGTGAGCTGTCATTTGTATTATTGTTCAACCCGAAAGATGTTTGATGGAATCTGAAGGTAGTTCTAATTTTCATTTCCTTGATGAATATGGATGTTGGATATCTCTTTCAGTCAGTTTTCTAGTCCATTTGAGATTCTTCAATTGAGAATTCTCCTTTCAGAACTGTTCTGCATTGTTCAAATTGGATTTTTTAGGTAGTTTCTTAAGTACTTTTTATATTTTGAATATTAATCCTCTAACATGCGGAGTTTGTAAAAAGACCATTCAACAAGTTGTACTCATCTAACTGGATGAATGTACAACTAAGAATGCAAAAAGATCCATATTTATCAACTTGTACAAAACTCACATCCAAGTGGTTCAAAGACTTTGGCACAAACCCAGATGCATTGATTTTGAGAGAAGAGAGCGTGGGGAAATAGCCTTGGCTACATCGGTACAGGAAATGATTTTCTGAACAGAATACCATTATTATAGGTACCATGATCACCAAATAATATGCCTATGGAATGTGAATAGATTTCTGCCTATTTTCAAAACACTTCTTATAACAGAATAAATAGACTTAACTTCTAATCATGTAACATTGTTTGCAGTTGTAGATGTTGGCAAGGGTTTCTTTGGTGTAACATAATATAACAAAATAGCATTATCAATTACCTCCAGCTGTGGGACTCTCAAAAGAAAGCTAAAAGTATTTATCCCCATAATATTAAATATAAGTATAAATTTAATAAATATAAGCTTCAGCACTTCAGCACATAAAACAAGCATGAGGTTTAATAATTTTAATATTCTTGAAATAATTAGTAATCTAAAAATAATTTTAAAGTAGTACAGAAGTTATCTTTTGAACTGAAAATATTAGAGAAAAAACAAGATTTCAATGTAATATACTAAGTTAAACTATGTAAATTAACATAGTTAATACATAACTGTAACATATTCATAAAAAGGAATATCTAGAGCAGCAATTCTCAACCTGTGAGTCATGACCATTGGAAAACATACTTTCATAGGTCTTCAGAACTGAGACTATTATCAGTAGCAAAATTACCATGAAGAAGTAGCAATTAAAATATTATGGTTGGGGTCACCACAACATTTAGAACTGTATTAAAGGGTTGCAGCATTGGGAAGTTTGAGAAGCACTGATCTGGAGGAACAGATTCAGTTTTGTTAGAATCTATACATAAAAGGAAGTTCATTAGAATGACTTGGACAACAGAGATCTGGATGTCTAAAAGATCTGTCTAAGTGCTGGATAGAGTGAGAAACTGCTCAGCAGAAATAGCTTCAACATTACCAATTTTATATTGACGTCTGGACATTTTCTGAAGACTATTTGATATAGAGTCCATTTTGGAAGTCAAAAGAAGTTGGAGTCTGGTTTCACTGGAGTCACACAACAGGAAAAACAAAGGCTATATTCCCAATGAAAAATTAAACACAGAAAGGCACGCAATGGATTTATTGGACTTTTTAATATCTATGCCACCCTTTGGACAGTCCGATTCAACTTTATATACATCTGTTCTCCAGCAATCTTGTCTGGAAATACCATCACAGACATGCCCTGAGTTATGTCTCCTAGGTGATTCTAACTCTATTCATGATAAAAATAAGACCAATATTCACAGTACGTAAAGTCTTCTATAAGAAGAACAAAAAGTTTGTACCAATGAGTGGGTCTATTACATTGTTTAAATATAGCCCAGCCTTTAATTAGGTAAAATGAGTTCATTAGATATCAGTCTATGAGTCTCTCTAATTTACTTCAGAATTGATGCATAATTTATTTGCATACTACACTACTCTAATTAATTTACAGAGAAGATACTGCTATTCAACACTAACTTAATCCTCTTAACTTAAACAATATTGATAAAATTCTGAGTAAGCAACCAGAATTAGCATATAATGTGGATCAATTTGCTGCTGTACCAACTACCAGAAAAAGGGACCAAAGTGTCACACATTCCCCCTTTGAATATCTACATTTTTTAGTAGCTGTGCGAAATTTGGTTTGATTATTTTGGATCTGGAGAAAGTCCACGATATACTTGTTGCAATGTGAATATTTGTATATGGAGACTTAACATTACCAAAACTGTCAGGAATTTTTCCATTTCTCAAGTGCATTATGGTTTAGACAGTCTATAAGGAACAAGATAGTGACTACTACTCAGACTACCCTGAAGGAGCTTGCAATATTATGATAGATCTTTGTCTGAGAAACAATTCATTGGTAACTAAAGAGAAGATACAAATGTCATGTGGTCAGAAAACTATTGTCTTGCTATCTAGTTGTCATTTTCTTGGAAGCACCACTACTTTGCTTTTAATTTACTGAATGATTCAAGCCAGAGCACACACATGTACTTAGCCTTGTTCATATTTCAGGTGGATTATTCTAAGCAAACAAACTCACTTTGAAACTGAGGATGCTGCTTAAGAAGTGTGAAAAAGGTTGTCTAAATTTGCTCCTTGACCTTGTCTGTCAAGTGGGATGACATTTTTTCATCGTGATGCATTATCCTCATGTCCCATTTTGATGATATATTATACTTACACATCATTGAAGAAGCAATTTGCTTTGATGATGTGCAGACACACAATAGATCATGCCTCTGAAAGAGCAAGAAGAGGAGCACCCTGGAGATCTATTACTCAAGTGTAGATGCCATCCACAGAAAAAGAGGGAAACAATTAATTTAAATTATCAAGACAGAAACCAGGCTGGCAGAGGGACTTCTGACCCTTCCAAATATATAAAAAAAAATTACTTATTAAACATGCTTTCTCGTTGCTGTAAAAGTTCAGGATGATGGGTGAAACTGGTGTGGCAGTTGATACACAAAGCTGCACAGTTACTAACAACCTATTGAAATCACACCCATGTCTTCCTTCATTACACATGCATAAAGGAATCCAAGTCAAACCGTACATAACTATATTGAAGGAGCAGGTTCTTATTAATGTCAATATGCTGGTCAGAATTTTGTTCTGTAGTTTCGTAAATTAAAAGTTAGCATTAGACAAAGTAGTTTTCACTGTGATTCCATCATTAGCAAAAACTGAGCCAATGAAATCATTTAAAAGCTTTTCTAAATGTAGTATTATAGAAAAGTTGAAAATCTTATGATCAAAATTTGTCCCACCAATGATACAACATATAATGTAATAAAACCACCAAATGCTTTCAGGTTCTTATTTTTAATGGGAGTAATATTTAGTATTTACATGTTGTGCTCCTCTCAGATTAACACCAAACTATTCAACACATTAAAATCTAGGGAAAAAAAGTATCCAAATTTGAAGACTAAAAGTTATACATACTTGTACACAGGTGTTGTGGAATATTCAATTAAACCATGTGAAAATATGTCACTGTAATTGGTTTAATAAAAAACTAAATGGTCAATAGCTAGGTATGATTTTCTGAAAAGAGAATTTGCTGAGAAGAGAATTCAGCTGAACACTGAAAGAATGCAAGACATTCAGGAGGTTGTTGAGGTTTTCTGCCCTACCTGGTTTCTTTCTTTCCACCAGGTCCCACAGCAGTTTAGCCCCCCCCCCCAAAAAAAAATCACACAGACATCTACGTAAGTTATAAACTGATTGGCCCATTAGCTCAGGCTTTTTACTAACTCTTAAAACTTACATTAGCCCATTACTGTAGTATATGTTAGCCACATGGCTTGGTACCTTTTTTAGCAGGTAGGTCACATCTTCCTTCTTCTGTGTTGGCAGGACTGGGCAGGAATGAGCTTCCTCTTTCCTAGAATTCTTCTGTTCTCATTGCCCCACTTCTACTTCCTGTCTGGTTGTCCTGCCTATACTTCCTGCCTGACTATTGGACAATCAGCATTTATTTAAAACATAATTGACATAATATAGACAATTGTCCTGCACCAAAAGGTTAAGGCCTTTTGGCAACACATAGATGAGAAGAAATGGGTTAATTAAAGTTATAAGAGCTAGTTATAAACAAGCCTAAGATATAAGACTAATGTTAATAATTAAAAAGAAGTCTTCATGTAGCTATTTGTGAGATGGCAGGAAAGGAAAAAAATCTGCCTACACACAGGAAATCTAAATGTGGGCCTATATATTATTTTTTGCTTTTTGAAATTATAATATAATTGTGTTCTTTAGTCCTTATCTTTCATCCATTCTAACTCTCTATGTAACTCTAACCATTGCTTTCCTAAAATTCATAGTCTTGTTTGCTTTAATTGCTGATGCATTTGTGTATGTGTGTGTGTGTGTGTAACATAGATATAGATAGATGATAGGTAGATAGATAGATAGATAGATAGATAGATAGATAGATAGATAGATAGATCATAGATAAATAAAAAATAAATAGACAAATATTCTTAAGTGGATTGTTTGTTGATTACATCCCTGCAAGATTTAGGTAGGATCTATGAAAACAAATCTAAAAGTGTTTTGAGGGAGGCCTGTAGGTGAAAGAAATATAGTGTTTTCTTCAGAACACAGTTCTCATAATATAAGTGTAACAAAATCAGAAAAGGGCATATTAAAAAAGAAAACTGTAGGCTAATTTTTTGATAAGCACTGATAAATTCACTCAACACATTTACAACCTCATTTATAAAACAATAAATTTGGATTCACTCAGCAGGCAAAAAAGAATCAATATATAAATTAATAAAAGCAATATTTAATAATAATAGATTAAATAACATAAATTTGCTGAGCATAGAATAAATATCCAAAAGGCCTTTGGCAAATCTAATATGTCAAGAATGAAAACAATAAACAAATGAGGAAAATGTGAAACTTATCTCTTTATTAAAAAGCTGTACTTACAAACTAAGAGTAAATGAGAGAAAATTCATACATTCTCATTTAAATTAGAAAAGAGAAAGTGTCTGTCTACTTTTTCCATTCATATTCAGTATAATACCTGAATTCTTAACTATACCATTTGAACCAGAGAAAAAAGTAAAGTATTCAAATAGAAAATAAAATGAATCAAATTATCCCTATTCACTAATGATCTTATACTTAGGAAATTTAAAAGACTTCATGAGAAAAACCTTAAATTTGGTAAACACTTTGAGCAAAGTAGCAGTTTGGAAGATTAATGTATAAAAATATATAGTTTCCCTATATTTTAATAATTGACATGTTGAAACTATAATTAGGAAAGCAATTTCACTCACAATATTTACAAAATGAACATTCTAGAATAAAACTAATAACAAAAAATTGAAAAAAAATTAGTGAAAACTGGAAAACTTATGAACAGAACTGAAGAAGACAGAAAATGAAAAAAAAAAAAACTCTTATTCCCATGGATTGGCAGAATTAATTCTGTAAAAAAGCCTATATCCCCCAAACTTTTCTATGATTTCAATGAAATCGCCAAGAAAACTTTAATGGCACTCTTCATGGAAATAGATACAAAATCCTAAAATTCTCATAGAAGCATAAAACATCCCCAAATATCAATAATCCTTAATAAAGCAAATAGTGCTGATAACATTACAGTCCTTGATCTGTCCTCATATTGCATAACTAAAAAAAAAAAAGAACACAGTAATTACAATTAAAATAGAAGACTAGATCAATATAAAAGAACAGAGAACCAAGAAACAAAACAAGAACCCACTGGACTGAGCTCCCAAGGTCCAAATGAAGAGCAGAAGGAGTGAGAACATGAGCAACGACGTCAGGACCATGGTGCGTCCACCCACTGAGATGATGTGACTGATCTAATGGGAGCTCACCAGGGCCAGCTGGACTGGGACTGAATGAGCATGTGATCAGACCGGAGTCTCTGAATGGGGCTGACAATGAGGGCTGACTGAGAAGCCAATGATAATGGCACTGGGTTTTTTTTTTTTTATTGATAAAAGAAGAATAAAGAAAAAAAAACAAATTTCCACCTCCTCCCAGCCTCCCCTTTCCCTCCCCCTCCTCCCACTCTTCTCCCCCTCCTCCCACTCTTCTCCCCCTCCTCCCACCCCTCTCACCTTCCCCCCACTCCTCTCCCCCTCCCTCTCCAGTCCAAAGAGCAGTCAGGGTTCCCTGCCCTGTGGTAAGTCCTAGGTCCTCCCCCTCTAGAGGGGCTCCCAGGTGCCCAAGCTGAGGTCCCCAGTTAGTTCCTTGGGCAGCTGAGGATAGGGAACCTGAAATGACCCCATCCTAGCGCATTACTGACGAATATCTTGCATATCATCTTAGAACTTTCATCTGGCGATGGATGGAGATAGAGACAAAGACCCACACTGGAGCACTGGACTGAGCTCCCAAGGTCCCAATGAGGAGCAGAAGGAGGGAGAACATGAGCAAAGAAGTCGGGACCACGAGGGGTGCACCCACCCACTGAGACAGTGGAGCTGATCTACTGGGAGCTCACCAAGGCCAGCTGGACTATTACCAAAAAAAGCATGGGATAAAACTGAACTCTCTGATCATGACGAACAATGAGGGCTGATGAGACGCCAAGGCACTGGGTTTTGATTCTACTGCATGTACTGGCTTTTTTGGGAGCCTAGTCTCACCTTCCTAGGCCTGGATAAAGGGGGAGAATCTTGGGCTTCACACAGAGCAGAGTACCCTGACTTCTCTTAGGACTGGAGAACTGGGGGGGATGGGGAGTGGAGGGAGTGGAAGGGAAATGGGAGGAGGGGACAAGGTGAAAATTTTTAATGAATAAATAAAAACAAAAACAAAATAAAGAAAAAGAAACAAAACAAGATATCAGGTTTTTTACAAAGGGGCAACAGACATACATTGGACAAAAGATAACATTTTCAGCAACAGTGCAAAGAAAATTGGATTTGTACAAGTAGTCCATATGATCCATATATAAAAATCTGCACAGAATCCACTAGAAACTATGTCAAAAATCTTTATGCAAGATCTGTAATTCTGAAACAATTAGATAAAAACTAGTTAAAACATTACAAGATTTAGGCATAGATGAAAATTTAATGAGAGGATTCTAACAGCTCTAGAATTATGATCCAGAATTTATAAATGTGATTAAATAAACTGAATAGCTTCTATAGATCAAAGAAAATACTTGATGACATGAAGAAACAAGATACAGACTTCTAAATCAACATACCAACATTAAGTATCAGTACACATCTATATTCACTCAAACACTATCCATAATAATCAGGTTATAGAATAAGCCTATATATCCTTGAAGAAACAGAAGAATGGATAGAGATAATCTAAACAACTAATAGCAAACCTTCTCAAACAACTGAAGAGTCAAACAAAAGAACAGTTTTTTCATTTGTATGCATAATCAGGATTATGCTGATGCTAAAGAAAAAAATAAGGGCTGCCCAAGAAGTTAGAAGCCAAAGTATCTGATAGCCTAAAATGTAAATGAACCAAATGAATAATTTAACACTGTATTAAATTGACTATATGATTTGGTCAGCTAAGTTTCTTCCCTAGATCTCTGGGGAGGCTACGTATAAACATACTTATAAATCTAATATATTTCAGTAAAATATTAAAGGATAAAAATCACAACATATCAGAAAATGAAGATAAAGTATTTAAAAATTCTAATAAATTTTCTAAATAAAGAAAATTCTCAAAAATTAAACATAGGAAGGTTTTACCTCAAATATGCATTTCTTCACCTACTAAACAAGTTTAGCAAATTATAACATATATTATTAACTGATAAAAGTATCATAGTTAGTTACCAATAAAGAACTACACAAAGAGAAAGAAAATTCCAAACTATTTTAAAATACTTAACAAAATTTAAATTTTTTTGAATCTCATTAACCCAAGTCTTAAAAACTTATACATTATAAATCTTTTAAATTGATGCACATATCAGAGATTAAAAGTATTAATAGTCTTAAGAAATTCATATTTTTCAAAATAATTGATACATTGAAAATTAATCTCTATCAAATGTCAAAGGCATGTTTTAGAGAAATAGAAAAACTAATAATTATTAAGTTTGTATGGATCAACATAAAAGGCTAGCTATGCCAGTGAGTCTACAGACAACAGAACACAGAAGAAGCATCTTGTTTTCTGGCTTCAAACAGCATTACATAGCTTTTAATCAAGTAGTGTGTTATTGAAATAAAACAGACACAGAGACCAAAGGAAAATACTAGAAAGTCCATAAATAAATCTATACAGATACAACTAACTAACTTTTGATATGGGTATGTGAAATATAAATAAAAAAAACTTACATCCTCTGATAATCGCTTTGAAAATTATGTGTACAGATGGGAAAAAAATGAAATTGTACATTATCTTGGTTAATAAAAATTTATATCAGAATGAATTAAAATCATCAATGTTATAATTAAATCTAAAATTCTCAAAGAAAACATAGGGAAAAGTCTTGATATTGATTTGACAATTTTTTAAAAATAGCATCAAAGGAAAAAGCAACAGAAGACAAAAGAAAATGAGCAAAGATTCATTTTTGCTGGATAAATTTCTTAAAACTAGAAGGTGCTAAGCAGGTTACTGAAGGAGAAAATTAATTAGTATCAATCTAACTGTGCTGTGAATCACTTGGGATACAATAACCAGTAGTCTGACTGATATGTTCACTAGTGCAATAGTGGCCAAAAGGTCAGGGAAGTAACCAACTACTTAAGGACCATTCCACAAGTTTAAACCCATCCTTAGCATCATCATTGGATCCTAGAGACTTTGACTAAATGAGTCATAAGCTTTATTGTAGAACCTAGTACTATTAGTCTCTGAAACAAGTACAGTAGTAAATTAACTCTGAATAACTTGTCATTGTGCGTATGGATCTCTCTACATTCGACAGAGAAACATATTTTTGAAGTAAGTGGTAATAAACACATAAATCCAAAACTTGTTAGGAAATGCCAGTACGTCAAAGCCACATTAAGATAAAACTTCATATCTGTTAATGTGAGTATTACCATACAGTCAGATAACAAACATTTGTTAGCCAGATATGAAGAAAAGGAAACATCTTGGCACTGTTGTAGTGATATAAATCTGTAGAGCCAACATGAAAATCAGTGTAAAATCTCATCAAAAATATTAAAAAAATAAAATAGAGCTAGCATATGACTTGCCAATTCTATTTGTTGATGTATAACCAGATAAAATAAAATTTCTCAAAAAAAAAACACACCCAGTTTCAACTCCTGTGCTCATTGCAGCATTATCTACAAAAGCTAACACATAAAAACAACCTAAGTATTTGTTAAATAATCAAATGATGAATAAAATTATAAGCTCATCTACTTACACAGAAATATTTGACAAATAAATTCTAAATGTATACATACATGAAATTATTCCTTGCAATTATTATTATAGCTTCACAACACCAGAGACAACATGGAAAGCATTCAATGGATAGAAATAATGCAGACGGGGAAAACGATAGTGTACAACCTGGGAGTAAATGGATCGCTGGCTGACAGAGGACTTGCCTAGCACAATAAGGTCCTAGTTTCAATACACAGCAAGGGAAGAAAATGCAGTCCAAACATTGAATAATCTCATTTATATGTGAAAGTGAAGATAGATTCACTGCAGCTAAGTAGTTAGGTGGAGTAGGGAAAATCAGATGTCAAAGGCCACGGTGCCAGTTATTGAAAATGAATATAATCCAGAGATGTAAGCCTTGTCAAGGTTACTGCGGTTCAAAAATATTACATTGTTTACAGATTAATCTTAAGTGCTTTCATCACTTACTAAGAGAGAAAAGAAAAAGAAAACAAGAGGACATGAAGAGAAGGAAATGTAATATTTGAAAAGCTTTTTTATGAGAATCAGTTTCCTTTCAGTAATGAAGATATATATAAACATAGTAATTCACCTCAAATATACTCAGTTCCTATTTGTCAAATATCTTCTCAAAAGTTTGATAAAACCAAGGAAACAAAAACTACAACAATAAAGTACTTTTCACTGTACTGTATACACATATGGACCTGCAATTATTTATGACTGAACAGTGAGCTCACAGGTGAAATGGGAAAAGAAAACTGTTTGGGAATTACTTAATATCTATTATTAATATTCTGAAATCAAGTTAGCATCAAAAAAAGAAAGTGTTTTGGATGAAAACTCCAGGGAGGTGGGTTATAAATACTCTACTTCAAAACAAAGTGTGTTCTCAGGACTGATTGTTTTTCTTGTCATTGAAATTATTTCCAGAAATGCTTTAATGTTTCATCCACTCTATCTTTCCATATAAATCAAAGAGCATGTATTTTAAATCTATGTGTTTGCTTGTTTGTTTGGTTAGCTGGTTTTGGTTTTTTGAGACAGGGTTTTCCAGTAATTTTGGAGCCTGTCCTGAAACTAGCTCTTGTAGACCAAGCTGGTGTCAAACTCACAGAGATCTGCCTGCCTCTGTCTCCCGACTGTTGGGAATAAAGGCAAGCACCATCACTGATAGACTGAGACATACATTTTAAGACACAGATGAATGAAATTTTCTAAGATGGTATCAATTCTCAAAATCCTTAGCAGAAGACCAAAAACCTTAAATTATGGATACAAAGCAAAAAAAAAATCAAGCTCAGGACATGTATTTATAGACTTGAGAGTCTGATATTCTAAGGATAATGAATATATTAGAATCTTATCTATTCTGAAAATGACCATCACACACCATCTTCATACACTATTGTTATTACAAAGAAGCACTATCTTACTACATCAAAATTTATTGTAGCTTATCCTAAAGATGCTAATTTTCCTTCTGTGTCCTTTTTACATATGGTAACCTACGATGGCAAACATAAAATCAGTCATCAGTGTCTCATCAGTGATTGAATTTTGATATTTGGAAAAAAAATGATACAAGATAAAGACCTAAATTAAGTAATCACACATTTGTTGATATTGAGTCATTGACACACGAATTCATTATGAAATTTGATTAAAAAAGAATCATGCCTAGAAATTCAAAGACTGATATATTTCAGAATCTAAGAAAATTGTGATGGTTTTCTTATCTCCCTCATGGCAAAACTTAAGTACATATTTTACTCAAAGATATAATTGTGTTATTTTACTCAAAGATTATATTGTGGCATACAAATGTATTACAAATACTATTTTTTAAAAGTGCCATTGACAGTTGAATCGACTAACAAGAAGGTGTCTGCTTGGGTTAACTTTTCGCTAAAAATCACAAGCCATAGCATTCAGAGATTGTGGTTGCTTTTTTATTATAATTGAAGATAACTAGTTCATTGGAATTAAAGCCTCTGGAAAAAAAGAATTAATACATGCAGAAATAATAGAATTATACTTTACAAGATTACTCATATTTATTTTAACCCTGACCATTTTAAAAGGATAAAGACAAATTGTAAAATATCTTATGTGCTTAAAATATGACAGATAATTCAGAATTCAGGTACAGCCAGCTGAAGGAGCATAGGTTACATCAAACATACAAACAACACTGTGATACACACTGGTATTACATATAACATCAAGGAACAAAACTAGCCTAAGGCAGGATGAGATTTCAGTTCCGTGTTAAAATTGAGGCAATATTTATCAATGCCATGTACTTTTCTAAATAACTGGTGAGTTTTAACTTGCTATTTTCAATTGAGGATGAGCTTTTGGGGACAGAATCACATCATAAGTCAAAGAACATTTAGAAATTGTTGCCCAGCATTTAGCTAACATATCTTAAGGTTCTCAGCACTTCTAGAAGATTCATGGTGTACTCATAATAGTATATAACATAGTAAAACAATGTTAGAGGATGCAAAGTATTAAATCCATTTGTAACATTAACAAGATAGCATTGTGTGTGTGTTTATAGAATAATGGGAAGGCCTCATATTTGTTTAATATTTTATTCAATAACTCATTTACTTGTGACTTGTGAGGTTCAAGCCCTGTCACAGTTAGATATTTGCTTAAAGGTCCTGTACTATGTTATAGAATGAAAATCTGAGCTTAAATTTTTCCCTCTAACACACAGGATTATTTTTCTCTGATGGAATCACTTTAATAGTGCCTGTTCAGGTTCTTCATTTGTTTCTTCTAAGTAATTATCTCAGCATCAGCTTTGTTCTATTCTATACAATTTCTCAAGTAATTTAGCTTAGAAACATATATACCTATATATGATTAATTAGTCTGACACTAGGAGTACAATTAGTACAAAATATGTCTGGGACACAACACAAATGCAGTAAGAAAGGCATTAGATAATGTATTTTCTATAATATACATAATCATCAAAGAATAACAAAGAACAAAAGAGATATTGTTTAGGATTTTTAAAATATATGCATTTTTTCTTCACTTCTATCTGAATCAGAGATGTTTAAATCATTGATATTTTGGCAAAACCTATAATTCCTCAAGCAGACTGATCAGTGAGTATTTTGAAGTTAGGAGGCAACAGTCACAGTTTCAGACTCAGGAAAGTCTTTGACCCTGACAGTGTCTAATTTGATAGAAAGCAAGTCTGTTCTTGAGATCCTTGACCTCACATACATTTACTGTTTGCTTTTACTTGATCCCTGGGAGCTTTGCTCAATTCTTTCAGTAAAATCAAATAAATAAAAGATAGTATGGATAGTATGGCTAGATGGATAGATATATAGATGATAGGCAGATAGGATAAGTTACACATTACTTGATAGGTTTGTTGTAGTTCCATGTGTATGCTACTTGACTAATCACCCTGATTTCTTTTAAAAATATCTCCATGTATTAATTAAAGGAGATGTCTAAGACAGTAATATAGGAAATTCAGAAGAAGGCACTAAAATTACCAGACACCAAAATTCTGTAAGTTATCAGGATTTATTTCAAAAGATTACTAGCTTTGATGAGAAAATCATTTACATAGCCATGATTTTTATTTCTTTATTCTCAGAAAGACAGATGACACTAGCAACACTTTGACACAATTGGGAAGAATAACAAGATACTGAAAACAGTGGAAATTTGGTGGGGGAGCCTACATGTGACTCAGTTTCCATCTGAAATAATTTCTGACTTAAAGAAGTCATTTGAGTTCAAGCTTTCCTGCTTTGCTTTTTCCTAAACTTTGGGGGCTATGAGAGACTTCTGATTTATCCTGTGAGAGAATACTCTATATAGTAGAAAGTATACTGCTGACGACAAACTCCAGGAACATCAAGACAGAAAGTAAGGCTGTTTCTGAAGAGCAAGCACATGGAGAGGAGGCTGCTCACTCAAGGATCGGAATGATCTTGTGGTTAGATACTGAATGACAATATATGCTGTGCTTTGTTCTGCTTTTTGTACATAAACAAGTTCTGAAATAAACTCTGGGCTATTTGGCTTCTTCTGCATGACCAGACAGACCTCCCAATTCTATCCTGTCTTCTGTTTCTTTCATCAGACTTTTCTTTGGCCTCGAGGATCCCTTATCCAGGAACAGAGCTGACTTTATAGGAGTGGGCTGCTACAGACTGGCCATTTGTTTACAATAAGGTAGAATGACAGAAAAACTAGAAAAAAACAACTGCTTCAAAAATAAAATCAAGCAATGTCAAGAAACAAGAGGAAAGGAACTACAAACACTGCTTTTAGAAATAAAAAGAGGTGTACCCACTACAGAAGTCACAATGAAATTTCTCCACACAAAATCCCTGAAAATATAGCTACCATATTGGTACAGCAATGGCATGCATGGGAGCATGCTCAGAAGATGCTATGCCAGCAACTACAGAGATACTTGTACATTATTTTTTTTTTTTCATCTTTGGCTGTTGATGTATATATATACATATATATCTCTGTGTGTTTGTGCCTTGTGTGAGTGTGTATGAATGCATGTATTTATATATACTTTTCACAATAGGTAGAAAATAAAACCAATAACCATGTCCATCAAAAGGTACATGAATAAAGAAACCATAGTACCAATTTACGTTAGAATTTTATTTAGCTTAGAGAAGAATAAATCATGAGAGTCTCAGGAATAAGGACAGTGCATCATCATATTGAACAAAGGAAGCCAGATTTATAAAGACAAAACCCCAAGAAAAATACACTCCTGCATTCATGCCTTTGTGTTCTGTAGGGCACATTTAGTTTAACTAAAATTGTTTTCAGGAGCTTAGGTGACAGATATTTCCAGGAACATGCATAACTTATCCATGACTACACCACTGAAGAAAGTGTGAAAGAATGTGAAAATAAGAGGGTAATGGGTGTAAAAAATTTAGTCAATTGTATACATGTCTTAAATAGTCAAAGAAAAAAAGTTAAGTAATACAAACAAGTAATAAAAGCAACATATTAAATATACCAAATAATTTAATAAGACACTCAAATATATGTTCTCTCTTATGCAGAATCTATATTTAAGTCTATTTTTATAATGCACACAAAAGAAAACCCTCATATGTATATGGATATATACTGGCATGTACATGTTTGTGTATATGTATTTGTGAAACACAAAACTAAAGGTTAGAGTAGAGAAATTCAGAAAGAAAGAAAAAAAACAGTTATAAACATAGGATATGGGGTTGCAAAGCATGTGACAAATGAACCAAACAGGGAACTAACAGAGAGTGAGAAATAAAATCAACAGATGGGAGAGTGCATTAAAAGAAGGGGAAAGCGAGTACCTAATGTAAGTAAGTATATGTATGAAAATAAAACCATTACTTTTATGCTAACTTAAACCTCAATTTAAAATAGTGTAGCGTGCTTCAAAGCGAAGCAAACCCAAGCAAGGAGCTGAAATACATCCAGTCACACAGCTGATTAGTAATAGAGTGAAAGCCTGTTTATAGGTTGAGAATCTCTAGGTATCATAACTCAGTGATAAGGTACCCATGGAGACAGAATGCATCTATCTGTTTCACACTTCCAGACTTCTTGTGCCACAGGTCAACAGTAGACACTAATTAGAGTAGTTTGTGAAATATGCACCTGGAGAGGTGAAAACACAGGAGGTGCCCTGGTAAAGAATGCCCATTAAGTTAGCCCTCCAATGGCTCCATGTGCGGAATCTTAATCACCTGAGCACTTGGCCCTTGTGGAAACATTCCATCCATACTAAATGGATTCTTTTTGAGTCTCAAAATTTGTGACTTTGGACATAAATAATTTCAGGGAGTCTCCTTTCATAATTTAGAAATGTTTCAACTATGATGTCTCCAATATATAGATAACTTTTCCTTGTTTCCACAATCGTTTTATAATTTCATCCACATAACCTAAACTCTCAATGCCTGAGGGAAAAAGATTAGTTTACTCTTCTACATACTATTGCTTCCTTAACCTACATGTAGAAGTCTAGGCATGTTTTATTTTAAATATCCGTATGGTAAGAGGATTGGAAACCTTGAGATATGACAGTTGGTTGTTTCGACTGAACCTCTATGTAAGATTTGCCTCATTTGAGCTGAAAAGTGGCTTTGTAGTTAGAAATGCTTGCTCCACAAGCATGAGAAATATAGTTCATATTCTATTACTCATGTTAAAACCTGGTGGAGGATAGAAAAATAATTAGCAACTAAAAGCACTGGATGTAATGACCAGAGGTCTCGACTCCAAGCTCCACTATCGTGGCTCATAAACATTCTTACTTCCAGTTCCGGGAGATCCAATGCCCTCTTCTGACATAAAGAGAGGTACAACACATCCAGGCAAACAAACCTAAAATAAATATTGAAAAACAAATGAAAAAAATGGGTCGCATCTTGTGTAAGTTTGAATGCAGATGGGTGATCATGGAGCTTGCTGAGCAACAGTCTACCCAAAATACTAGCTCGAGATTTATCACAAAATCCTGCTCAAAATGAATACATAGAGAATGAGATGTGAGAAACCCAATCCTAATTCTGAACTCTATACTCCATGTACACACACACACACACACACACACATTGATGAACACCACACTAGCACATACACATTGTTAAAGAGTTAAATTGTTTATGTCATAAAATAAAAATATTGTTCATTTGTTTTTAAGTCAATTGCTTTTCAAGACTAGACTTAAAAATATATTTTTTTTGCTTTTTGACCAATAAATTCACTGAGTGTTTTTAGATTTGAATCTGAACTCTTTCAGATTCAAATTAATGTGTAAGACGTTAGCCTGCAGCAATTTCAATATGTGGTAGGTGAATAGAGTCTGTAGATATTTGGACATATTTAGAGATGTCAAATCACTATGGGATATTGAGTCTCGGGCGCCTCTTCTTCCTTTCCCATTTTCACCCTGTGTATGTACATGGTGAATAGTTTGCCCCAACTATATTCCAAACCATGGTCTACCAGCTTGCTGTAGTAACCCAAGCTAAAATAGAGTACAATGGCCTTGAACTGAAACTTCTGAAACTTTCAATCAAAACCATATCTTCTTTAACAATTATTATCTCAGGTGTTTTCTGACAATTGTGGAAATCTGACTACCACAAAAGTCTTGGTTTCAAACAACTGGCAATTATATTGGAAAAAGAAAAACTAATTGGCTCAATTCACATAAAAATGACAGAAAATATGAACTTTCTATGAATCACGTATTTCAAGATAAAGTTTTGACATTTAAACTTCATAGAAGTTTAAATAAAAAATAACAGCAACAATGAGGTAGATAACAATTTGTTAAGGCACAAAATATTATCCATTAATATAAAACTATATATAATTTGAATTCCCAAGTTTTTAAAGTTATAGTTCACTCTAAAGTCAAAATTCATAAATATGTAAATAAGCTACAAACTGAAAAATGTGATAAACACATATATGACTGGACTGCCACAGAAATATGACAGTTCCTGATCACCAAAACTTAAAAGGAAAAATAATTGAAAAAAATCTTTAAGGAAACAATATTTAAAAATGGCTCCCCAAACATGAAAATGTATTATCAATACAAGTTAAATTGTTATGCTGAGGTATTTCATACCTACTAGAAGAAAAATATAATAGACATGCAGCATAACATTTTAGTAAGAATATATATCATTTTTTCAATTAATTAATTAATTAATTTATTTATTAAGGATTTCTGCCTCCTCCCTGCAACCGCCTCCCATTTCCCTCCCCCTCCCCCGATCAAGTCACCCTCCCTCATCTGCTCGAAGAGCAATCAGGGTTCCCTGACCTGTGGGAAGCCCAAGGACCGCCCACCTCTATCCAGGTCTCCTAAGGTGAGCATCCAAACTTCCTAGGCTCCCCCAAAGCCAGTACGTGCAGTAGGATCAAAAACCCACTGCGATTGTTCCTGAGTTCTCAGTATTCCTCATTGTCCTCTATGTTCAGCTAGTCCGGATTTATCCCATGCTTTTTCAGACCCAGGCCAGCTGGCCTTGGTGAGTTCCCGATAGAACATCCCCATTGTCTCAGTGTGTGGGTGCACCCCTCGCGGTCCTGAGGTCCTAGTTCATTACAATTGTTATAACATTCACAAACTTAGCTGCTGAGAACATTACAGTTTTTAATGAAGAAGTACACTTAAAAGAAATCCTACACTCGCTAAAAATTGAGATTAATAGATGGTTATTTATTTAGGGGTAGACTCACAAATCAGAATACTCTGCTGGAATGGAGAAAAGCAACCGAATCCCGCAGCCAGAAAAGAGACTAGATGCATGCTTTACTTCGGCATAAATAGTATATGAGGTCATGCCCAAGTGGCAGGTAACTTAAAGGCTATGGCTACAAGATTTCCTACACATTTTAAAATATCTTATGTTTCTTCACTAAATATTATAGAAGTCCTTTATTCTATATATTGGAAGATCTGATAACTTTTTGAGGCTTTGAAGGTGTATGTGATTTATCATTTTGTTGCAGTGTTCAAAATAAGAAAGGTAAGTAATTTAAGGAAGGGAAGAAGAGTAGAGACCTAAGTAACTCATGAGGAGGGAAAGATAAGAGACTTAAGTGAGTTAAGAAAAGGGGAAGTGTTTGTTTGACTAATAGTTTTCAGGAGGTCAGAGTATGTTTGCTTGGCCTCATATGCTGGGGCAATAATGTCACTATGGTGAGAATGTCTGACAGATACATTTGTCATCTCATTCTGGATAAGAAGGAGGATGAAGTGTGCACAGGAGTCAGGAACAAAATATGCAGGAGAAACTTCCTTAAGTGACCTCTTTCTTCAAGCAAAGATCCATCTTCCATGGTTTGGAAGTACACAAAAAGGCAAACTAGCAAAGAACCAAGACCTTAAGACACTGTCTTTGTGGGCTTACTTCCTATCCAAACCACCACAAAGTTCCTTGTCATTCCTTTCTTCTAGATGTGTCCTGTATTCACTAGATAATTCCTCGTTTTCCAAGCAAACAACAGTATCCCTTTCTTCTGTATCTTTATAATTTTACCATTTTAGTTCTCCTTTTTAAAAATATTTATATTGTTAATTCTATTTATTCATGTCTATATCTGTGAGGAAATGTACACTTGGATACATGTTCCTATGGATGGCGGGAAACAGTTTCTGGTTCAATGAAGCTGGAGTTTCAAATGCTTCTTTTATTTTTAATTTTTTTATTAATTTTACATAACAACCACAGTTCCCCCTCCTTCCATCCTTCCACTTTCCCTCCTCCTCTCCCAACCCCTATCTACTCCTCAAAGAGAGTAAGGCCTCCCATGGGATGTCAACAAAGCCTGACATATCAAGTTGAGGCAGGACTAGTCCCCTCCCTTCTGCAATAAGACTGAGTTAGAGATGTTTAAAATCACCTTTTATGGATGCTGAGAAATAACAAATATACTCTATAATTGCAGTATGCACTCTTAACCACTGAGGCATCTCTTCGACCACTCACCTCTTATTTTAATCCACTATTTTACTTCTCTCTGTCCTTACAGAATACTAAGCCACTTGGACAATTCAAAATAACTTTTCTATTCCAGATTCTCCATTTAAGTGCAACTGCTAAATTCCTTTTGAGGGAAATGAAATCAATTAGTTTGCTTGAGAATTAAGGCACCTTTAGAATAATATTATCTTGCTTTCACAAACCATAACCTGAATTTTCAAAATTGAGATTTAACAAAACAACCTTGTTGAAATAAATTTGGCTAATTTATACAATGAAATAAAACTAAATACATACCATCAAACATTATAACACATCAAAATAGTCAGGCTTAGTCAAACTTTTGTTATTTGCAGATGATATGATAGTATATATATAAGTGACCCAAAAAAACTCTACCAGGGAACTCTTACAGCTGATAAAATAAAACTTCAGTAATGTGGCAGGATACAAGATTAACTCAAAAAATAAGTAGCCCTCCTATATATAAATAATAAAGAAGCTGAGAAAGAAATCACAGAAATATCACCGCTCACAATAGCCACAAATAACATAAAATATCTTAGGGTAATACTAACCAAAGAAGTGAAGGACTTATACTACAAGAATTTAAACCTTTGAAGAAAGACATTGAAGAAGATAGCCGAAAATGGAAAGATATCCCATATTATTGGATAGGTAGGACCAACAAAATAAAAATGACAGTCCTACCAAAAACAATTTATAGATTCAATGCAATACCTATCATCAAAATTCCAACACAGTTCTCCACAGATTTCGAAAGAGCAATAATCAACTTTACCTGGAAAAAAAAGGATAGCCAAAGCAATACTGTACAATAAAGGAACTTCTGGAAGCATCACAATCCCTGACATCAAGCTCTATTACAGAGCTACAGTAATGAAAATAGCTTTGTATTGGCATAAAAACAGATAGGTTGACCAATGGAATCAAATTGAAGACTTGGATATTAATCCACACACCTTTGAACATCTGATTTTGACAAAGAAGCTAAAATACAATGGAAAAAAAAGAACTATCTTAAACAAATGGTGATGGCACAACTGTATGTCAGCTTGTAGAAGAATAAAAATAGATCCATATCTGTTATCATGCACAAAACTCAAGTCCAAGTGGATTAAAGACCTCAATATAAATCTGACCACATTGAATATGATAGAAGAGAAAGTGGGAAGTAACCTTCAATAGGCACAGGAGAACACTTCCTAAATATAACCCTAGTAGCACAGACACTGAGCAACAATAAATAAATGGGACCTCCTGAAAATGAGAAGCTTCTGCAAAGCAAAGGACACAGTCAATAAGGCAAAAAGGCAGCATACTGAATGGGAAAATATCCTCAAGAACCCTACATCAGACAGAGGACTGATCTCCAGAATACATAAATAACTCAGGAAATTAGACATTGAAATTCTAAATAAACTAATTAAAACCAAACTTTGTTTAGTACAGAACTAAACAAAGAATTCTCAACAGAAGAATCTCAAATGGCCCAAAGACACTTAAGAAAATGTTCAACATCCTTAGCCATCAGGAAAATGCAAAGCAAAATAACTCTGAGAGAGCATCTTACACCTGTCTTACACCTAAGATAAAAAACACCAATGATAGCTTATTCTGGAGACAATGTGGAGTAAAGGGAACACTCATCCATTGCTGGTGGGAGTGCTGATTTGTACATTCACTTTGGAAATCAGTATGGTGGTTTCTCAAAAAAATTAGCAATCAATCTACCTCAGAATCCAGCAATACCACTCTTGGGCATATACCCAAAATGTTCAATCATACTAAAAAGACATTTGTTTAACCATGTTCACAGAAGCATCATTTGTAATAGCCAGAACCTGGAAACAACCTAAATGGCCCTCAGCCAAAGAATGGATAAAGAAAATGTGGCACATTTATACACTAGAGTACTACTCAGAAGTTAAAAAGCAATGGCATCTTGAATTTGGCATGCAAAAGGATGAAATTAGAAAACACATACTGAGTGAAGTAACGCAGACCCCAAAAGATAAATAAAGTATGTATTCACCCATAAGTGGATACTAACTATAAACAAAGGATATTGAGCCTATAGTTCATGATCCTAGAGAAGATAAGTAATAAGTTGAACCCCCCCCCCAAAAAAAAACATATATAGAGCCACCTGGAAAGTCTAAATAGACAAGATTGCTTGACAAAATCAGGGGCATTGTGGTGGGGGGAAAGGGGAGGGGATGGAAGGAGGGATGAGAAGAACTTGAGGGACTAGAATAGTAGAGATGGAAAAAGGACAGAGATGATAGCAAGGAAAGAGATACTTTGATTGAGGGGACCATTATGGGTTTTGCAAGAAACCTGGTTCGAGAGAAATACACAGGAGTCCACAATGATGAGCCCATCTAAGTCCCTAATCAATAAAGGAGAGGGGGTACTGAACTGGCCTTTTCCTGTAGTCAGACTGATGAATATCTTAAATGTCACCATAGAACCTTCATCCGGCAACTGATGGAAACAGAGGCAGAGACCAGCATCAGAGCACTTGACGGAGCTCCCAAAGTCCAGTCGAAGAGTAGGAGGAATGAAAATATGAGCGAAGTGGTCAAGCCCATGATGGGTTCACCCACTGAAAAAGTCTACCTGAGCTAATGGAGGCTTACCAACTCCAGCTGTACTGGGAAGAAACAAGTATCTGATCAAACTAGTCCCTCTGAATGTGGTTGACAGTTGCATGGCTGTGGCAGACTGAGGGGGCACTGGCAGTTGTAGTAACATGAGCAGCGGGGCTGCGTCCCCAGCACCCCAGCCACCTGGCTAGCTTATGCCCTGAAATAACAACACACAAATTGTATTCATTTAAACACTGCTTGGCCCTTTAGCTCTAGCCCTTACTGGCTAATTCTGATATCCCAATCAACCCATCTCTAATAATCTGTGAGCACTGGTCTTACGGGGAAAGATTCAGCATGTCTGACCTGGTGGCTTGCTTCATCATGCGTGTCTGCCCGGGAAAGCAGAGCATGGCCTCTCTGCTCCAGAGAGCAGAGCTGTGGAGTCTGAGCTCACTTCCTCTTCCTCCCAGCGTTCTGTTCTGTTTACTCCTCCCACCTATCTTCTAACTAATGAGGGCCAAGCAGTTTCTTTTTATTTAACCAATGACCTTCCTCCATCAGGCAGTGGCACCACGATTTATCCCTTTTGCTCTTACTGGCTTTTTGGGAACATATTCTTTTTGGATGGATACGTTACTCAACCAAGATATAGTGAGGAGGACCTTGGACCTTCCCCAAACAATGTGCCTTATCCTCTCTGAGAAGTGGATGGAGGTGGGTTTGAGGGGTATTTGGGGGGAATGGGAGGAGGAGAGTGACTGGGAACTTGGATTGGTATATATAGTGGGGCAAAAGGATAATTTCTTTTATTTTTTAAAAATAAATATAAAAAGACACAACAATCAGAAAAGAATGTGTTTCCTTCCAGTCTGACAACCTGAGTTCAGTTCCAAGGACCTGCATGGTAGAAAAGACTGACACCCACAAGTTCTTCTTTGATTTCCGTATACGCACTGTGACACATGAACATACATACTAAACATACTAAAAACAAATGTAATTGAAAAAAATTGTGTTCTTAACATTCATTATCAGAATAGACAAACCCAGTTTGTATAAACTTTATTGATTAAATTATGATTAGTAACATGACATATTCCTACAGTGGTGTGCTTTTGAAAATAAAAAGGAACAAATTAATGTTATATGCAACAGAATTAATAGGCTCTAAAAGTTGTGTCCAATAAAAGAAGTTAAACCCAAAAACATTCTGTTGTTTTCAATTTGAAAGAATGCAAAAACCTGCAGAACTCATTTGTCTTAGTGGATTTCCACTGATGGATGACTAGAACTCTCTATGATGAAACACTGTGATGTGGTGACATTCCTTTCCACCATGGTGATGGTTTTGGTAATATGAGCATACTGAACTATAGTATCATTAAAATGAATCAATATGTTCACTTGATTTTAACATAAATTGTGGATTCCTAATATTTTAAATGACAAATATTTCTTAAATATATTTTAACAAAGTTTGTGTATTAAAGTATTCTTCTGTTGTCTCAATTCTTTCTAAAGCTTAAACAAAAGACATTCTACTGGACCTGTTTAAAAGAAAACAACTATTTCTTTGTGGACACACCCTCATACATAGTCCTATCTTACTCTCTCTTTACTTTCTCCTATGTCACCCTGGATAATTGATTATCCTGATTAAAACGAGCAAATCAAGTTAGTAATCAGGACAATATTTTTCTTCATTTCAATGTACTATAAAATTTCCTATAACAAAGTATTTTTAGTGCAGTCAATTCTAACAGCATTTGAATTCTGAAATAAAATTTTTGCGTCTTTGATGGATGATTCTGTGCTACACTTAAATGAAGGCATGCTGCTGATGTGGAATGCATCTATCTTTATCTTTGATTTCATTTACCCAATTATTTATCTATATGGGCAGCATGCATTTTTCACATGCTCACATTTTGCATTTTCATTGAACTTTCTACTAGTTATTCTTAGACTGTTGCTTTTTATATTTTGTGTGTTTATCAGACTTATTGATCCTACCTAAGAAACAGAGCTGGATTAGAAGAACAATAGTAACCATTTTTCCAGACCCTTGTTAAAAACACTTAATATATAAATGGGCGGGATGTTTTCCTTTAATGTGTGTGCATTTCTCACTCAAGATACCATAGTGTTTTGTTCAGTGACTCAGACAGCTAACATGTTTGTGCTAAAGATTAAGCCAGGCAGTGGGGGCCTATGCCTCTAATCCCAACACTTGGGAACCAAAGACAGGCACATTTCTGTGAGTTTGAGGTAAGCTTGGTCTACAGAAGTAGTTCCAGGACAGCAAAGGCTGTTACACAGAGAAATCCTGTCTTGAAAAACAAAACAAAACTTACAAGCAAACCAAAGCCATTTTAGCCAAACCAAGAAAACTGTAGCTCCACTAAACTGACTGGGTAGATATTGATAATGTTAATAATACTGTCCAATTTTGCAGTTTTATCTCAAATACTCTCAAGAGAGCAGACTAAACTGACTGGGTAGATATTGATAATGTTAATAATACTGTCCAATTTTGCAGTTTTATCTCAAATACTCTCAAGAGAGCAGAGCTGTTCAACTGGTGCTTTTCTGCATTTCTCTAGTTAACAAGGCGTTCATTGTTCTTGAAATTTTTCATCAACGATGCTTTCAAAGGTATCTATATATGAGTTCACATAACTGAGCTATTCTAAATTATCTTCATTTATTCTGGTGATTTAACTATGAATATATATTTAGACAGGAATGATAATATCAACTGATATTTGGGAAGTTCTTGTTGATAGGAAAGTTTGTTTAATGCAGCTTCTCTGATTGTGTGAACAAGGAAGAGGACTTCACTGATAACAAAACTGTTGTCAATATCATAATGCAAAAAG
Source organism: Microtus pennsylvanicus (assembly GCF_037038515.1). Lineage (NCBI taxonomy): Eukaryota > Metazoa > Chordata > Mammalia > Rodentia > Cricetidae > Microtus > Microtus pennsylvanicus. The sequence continues at coordinate 42,453,730 of NC_134586.1, forward strand.
AGTAGACTAGAAGAGATGTTGTATGAATATACACACCTGTCAAAAAAACAGCATGAAAAATATATTTTATTTTATATAATGCCAATCTAAATATTTTGTCTTTGAGTGTAGCTGAGAGGCGAATTGTGAAGGATGAGCAGAACTAGCTTAGCTTTTATTCTGGGTATCCCGGGGAGAGGCTGGAGGCACAGTATGAAGAGACAAATGATTAGAGACATTCTGAACAGTCACTGTTTTATTTGAATCATATTGGATGAGTCACTTCATAGGTAAATGTGTAATTGAGGGGATGTGTCTTATTATTCTTAGATTGCATTTTTCTAAGAAAATATCATGCTTTGAAAACCCATAGAAAAGTTCCCTTACAAGATTACAAGATTAAAACCTACGTTGACCAAGAGACTACCCTTCTAGCAGTTTCTTGATATAGCATTCTACATTTATCTGTCTGTCTGTACATATGTATGTATGTCTGCTTTTCTTATTCACTGTTCTATTTCTGTGAAGAGATGTCATGACAAAAGTGACTCTTATGAAAAAACAGATTTAATTGGTGGCTTGCTTATAGTTTTAGAAGGTTAGTTGTTATCATCATCACAGGAAGCAGGCAGGCATGGTGCTAGAACAGTAGCTGAGATATTTACTTTTTGATCTTCAGACATCAGGCAGAGAGAGAGAGATGGAGGGACACACAGAGAGAAACAGAGAGAGAGACAGACAGACAGACAGACAGAGTGACATACAGAAAGAGAAATATCAGAAAAAAGACATAAAGAGACAGACTGATACAGACAGACTGGCATGAAGTTTTGAAACCTCAAGGTCTACCATCAGTGACACATTTCCTCCAACAAGAATACATCTGTTCCAAAAAGGTCATACCTCCTAATACTTCTCAAATAGTTCCACCTACTTGGGACCAAGCACTCAAATATAGAGCCTTTATGGTCATTCTCATTCAATGTACTGTACTATCTATCCCTCTTCATTCTATCCATCCTTCCATACTCCCATTTTGCATCTATTAAAGCTGATGTCATTTGCAATTTAGCAAACATGTATCCTACTTACACAGAATCATTTAATTAAAATTATAAGAACTCTAGTCTTGGTAGTTATATGGTTTATTTGATAAAGAGAGAGAAATAATATTGGTATTGAAAAAATCTGGGCTATATAAAGTTTTTGGCATGTTGATTTTAGTACAACTATGTGTAACTAAATTGTTTCACTAAATAAGTGAAGAAGAAATAACAAGAATGAATTCTTATCAGATTATTTTTGTCTCATTTAATCTATAAAACAAAGCTGTTTATGAATAATTTTATACTGACGATGTCACATCGAAGTTGATAGATCAGTAGGCCCAGAGACTCAGAAAGTGTTTTTCTGTTTCACCCATCACATATCCACTGTTCATTTTGTCACATTTTCCTAGATACTCTAAATGTCAACTTATATCACTAAACTGTAGCAAATGATAGAGTTTGTTCCCATTGTGTATTGTCTAAAAATAGCATATTTTGCTAAATACTGATAATCCCAATAAGTAAATCCCATATACTTTGTTTCATTTCCATGAATATAGCAACTTACTTTTAATACCTTAATATACAGTTCATACTGAGCTCATAAGGTTTAAAAAGTGTTCAACTTTTTGGATGGTGAGTCCTAGAATGTTCATAGTATTTTGTGATTTGCTAATAAATCACACTGAAGGAAAAAAAATCTACACATAAGCAATGTAAGTTGCCTCATTGCTATGTTTGAGATATTCCTTCAAATGAAATTAACTGGATTAAGCAGATATTTGTTCTGTATTAATTAAAGCTAAACAAAAATATGTCCTTACTAAAATACAGATCTATAGTCGGCATTCAGAATATTTAGGTACTCCTCTTGGCTATGGGAAGTAGACAAAGTTGCCGGGGAGAAAACTGAGATCTTGGGGGTGGGGTGGGATGGGGGTAAGGGGAGATGGGGAGAGAAAAGGGAGAAGGGAAGGAAGGGGGGAACTTGGGGAAAAAGGAGGATTGGGATAAAGGAAGGTTGGATAGGGGACCAGGGAAGCACAAATCTTAGTTAAGGGAGCCATCTTAGGGTTGGCAAGAGACTTGAACCTAGAGTGGCTCCCAGGTGCCCAAGCCGGGGTCCCCAGTTAATTCCTTGGGCAGCTGGGGATAGGGAACCTGAAATGACCCTAGCCTATAGCAATACTGACGAATATCTTGCATATCATCATAGAACCTTCATCTGGTGATGGATGGAGATAGAGACAGAGACCCACACTGGAGCACTGGACTGAGCTCCCAAGGTCCCAATGAGGAGCAGAAGGAGGGAGAACATGAGCAAAGAAGTTGGGACCACGAGGGGTGCACCCACCCACTGAGACAGTGGAGCTGATCTATTGGGAGCTCACCAAGGCCAGCTGGACTGTGACTGAAAAAGCATGGGATAAAACTGGACTCTCTGAACATGGCGAACAATGAGAGCTGATGAGACGCCAAGGACAATGGCAAGGGGTTTTGATCGTACGTAATGTGCTGGCTTTGTGGGAACCTACCCAGTTTGGATGTTCACCTTCCTAGATATGGACGGAGCGAGGAGGACCTAGGACTTACCACAGGGCAGGGAACCCTGACTGCTCTTTGGACTGGAGAGGGAGGGGGAAAGGAGTGGAGGGAGGGGGAGAAGGAGGAGGGGGAGAAGGGTGGGAGGAGGGGGAGGGAAATGGGAGGCTGGAAGGAGGTGGAAACTTGGGTTTTTTTTCTCATTTTCTCAATAAAAAAAAAGATTTAAACAAAAGAAAAAAAAAGGAATATTTAGGTACTAACACCATTAATGTCATGCACATTGATTTATCCAGTATCTTATTGCAACCACAATAAGAATGCTGAACTGAGGGACAGGATGCTTAAATTTGGCTACTCGGAAAGTTTTGTTTCTTCTTCTAATGTATTTTCCATTTATCAATAAAATAATTTATTTACAAGTACTTTTCTGTGATACATTTGGACCTAAACTCTGGCCTCTAGAAATCAATCTTAATTTTGACCAAGTGGTGTGAACAACAATTAAAATAAACACATGACAGGTTTTGGTGAAGATGTTGTCTCAAAATCTTTAAAATTTACTAAAATTGTCTTTAAAATGCATGCCTGCATGTTAGAAATATTTCCTAACACAAGCTCTCTGCCGATGCCAAAAATCCCAATCAAGTCAAATCACAAGATGCCGAATTAAAGGATATCTAGGTTTTAATGGGATTCCTGTGCTATCAGGTGGCCCCTAAGGGGAGCCAGGAAGCTGCCAAGGAGACCACCAGGGGCAAAGAGGGGAGATCACGCAGGGACTTTTTGGGGAGCAGTTTAAAGAGACTAGGGGAGTGGTCAAGGTTTTGGCAGGCAGCTTTGACCCTCAGGGAAGGGGTCAAGGTTTGGCACACACAGGGGCAGGCCTCCAAAGATGGAGGCCAGTGACTGGGACTAACACCAAGGTTTTCCTCAGACTCTGTATGTAGCCAGGGATGCCTTTGAATTTCTGGCCCTCTTGCCTTCACCTTCAGGATTAGCCAACACTCTAGCAGCTGAGTTACAGCCCATCATATCATATCAGACTTCTTCATTTGCTTATAAAACTGGCTGTTGCTTTTTTTTTTCAGACTAGCTCTCCTTACCTAGTCGAGGCTGACCTTAAACTCAAAACCCACTCTTGCTCCTGAGAGCTAGAATTAACAGCCAAACCACCACACGAGCCTTAGTACTCTATTTATATACCCTTTTCCTACCCTGTACTGGAGAATCGAACAAGGCTGTGTGCAGTACATGCCCAGCAAGCACTGTGCTGCTGAACTGTATTCCCAGTCCTCGCAATTGCAGCTGACAGATTAAAAACATCTTACTTGAATCCATGTCCTATGAACAGACATTTGTATTTGTAATTAGCAGTAACACTACATTGTGTTACATTGTATGTATACATTTTCATACTGCTGGGAGTCTATCTTCCAGATAAGAATTCCCTAGAAGCAGTGTTGCTAGGTCATCCTGCATGAGTGGTTTTGTTAGGCACTGTCAAATTCCCTTCGCAGTTGACATTCCAAGCATAATGTGCAAGAACGCCTGTTTGCCCACAGCCCACAGGAAATATTGTCATCCCTGTCTATCTGGGCCTTCATCTCAATTTTGCCCCCATTCAGGAGCCTCTTTCTGCACCCCCATCATCCCTGTGCCTCTCCCTTCCTCTCTCATCTTTCAGTCTTTGTCCCCATGCATGGGGACTTACAGGATGGCTGACAAGAGTCTGGCCAAGAGCCATTCTCCTCACAAAACCAGCTTCAAGTCCCCAGAGAGCTGAAGTGCCAGTCCCCAGAGGAGACCACAGGCAACTCTGAGCCACTATAGCAAGGCCTTATTTATAAAATTCTGCTTCTAAACAAGAGAAACTTAAAAATAAATTAATGAATAAAACTTTCTCTGAATCTTTGGTAGATAAAAAAAGATAAAAATCAGATTTCTGGTACCCAGATGTGGCTAAGGCGTAGAAGGCAAACAGCATGCACAGGGTCCTATCCTCAACTTACAAGAACCAAAATCCAGTCTATTGTGGGTAGTGGTTGTAAGACCCACACATCAGCTATCCTCTGGCCCCAGCGACACCCTGGAGACCTCCTGGGACGAAAGAAGGATGAGTGTTTTAAATAGGCAAGCTGCTTAATGTACTAAAATGCCTGGGCAGAGAAATACGAGCATCTTTTTTTAATTCAATAATTACATTTTCATCAATATGTAGTTTTATTGGTATAAAACACAATATGAATCAACTCAGAGTTCCAAGAAAATCTTAGTATTATCTGAATTTAACAAGTCTTTCATTACTGATGGGGATCAGTCATTGTGTCCATACACCTGTGAACTGAACTGGAGGTCTGCTAATGCAAAGTGATGTAACTTTCATAGGATCACAAAAAGTGTGGCTACTGTTAAGCTGACATTCCATTTTCTCTAATCCACATTGTTGAATTGTTGTGGATACTGAGAGCTCTTCTCATTTTCCTATTTTGTTTTGTTATTATTAGCTCATTCAACTAATTACAAGCAAGATAAGTTGCATGTCTGGCCGATTTTTCACACTCTTCTGCAAAGAAGTTCCATTAACAGACTGAACTACAAGTCTTCCTTGTCTTCACAGCTTTTCTAGAGAGAATACATACTTATGGACTAGGAGACAGTATCTTAGGAAGGGGTACTTTTTCTGTTTTACAGAAAGAAACAAAGCAGGAAATGTGGTTTGTTTTTTTTTTAAGTTTTTCAAAAGTCTATTCCTATGAATTAATGCAAAGCTGATACAAGTAAGAATAACTATTTGAGTAATATTCAAAATTGCCTAATTATCCCCCAAAAAGAAATTAAATTTAAAGCAAAACATGATATATTTTTGATTTAGTCCCACTCTACACTTTTGTGTTATTTAATCTCTCTTTCTTTCCTTTATATCACTTGGATTTTGAAAGCTTAGTTCATCAGGTTGTGCCTTTAGCATGAAATGTATATCCTGAATGAGAAACACTCCAAAATTTGTGCTTTATTAGAGCAAAGAGCCTTGGATTTGAGAAAAACAGATTTTATAAGATAGATTTGGGGTGAGAAGGAGAATGTGAAGAGCAAAGACCAAAAGATGATAATTGTCTGATCTGTACACACACTGTACACAATGCTGACTGGTATCTTTTTAAATAAATAAATTCATGTTCTTCTGTTTCCTACTCTTGGTGATCAGCAGTAGAAATTTCCTATTAAAGTTTGAAATTTGAATTAAATTTCTTACCAGTTTTCCTAGATTTTGAATGATTTTGCCATTTTATTTTTTTTAATTATAGCATAAATTTTTTGATCTATCTCAAATTTTTCTTCCTAAAAGATTTGTGTAATAATGCGATTGAAAAAATTCAGTTTAAAATTAAGTAGAAAGCTGTTACTCATCTAGAAAGTTTTTATGAAATAAAATTGTCAAGTTGTTGACAATATCATGGTGCACATATTAAAGGAAACACATGAAGAGAACAGTCAAGGACTGATGTGCGCTGCTTACACAACTTTTTGGAATTTGCATAGGATAAATTTTTCTTCTTGGAATAAATTCTGATCAGTAATTTGCCTTGTTTAATGATTTACTCCATTCATCTGCAAGTTTGTTATTTCTATCTTAAATTGCCCTAAACTCTGTAGGTGTATTCTTAGACAGCTTTCCTATTCACAAGTAGCCACAGCATGGTTTGAAAGGCTACATAAAATTGGGAGGAAAGTAGTTCAGAATTAGTTAGTGATATTGTAGTTTTTGAATTTGGGGAGTCAACTTGTAATTTTAACTGTATTTTTGCTTAATAAGATTTACAGTACTTTGGTTAAGTCAGTAACTTTTCTCACCTATAAAACTGACACATTAATATTGATCGCAAAGTTATTCAAGTAAAAGGATTCTATTAAACCACGTAACATGCTAGTTTAGTACATCATGGCACTCTTAAAGTTCCTTAAAGTCAGAAGTCTTCTTGGTACTATTTGGATGTAAATTCAAGTGTCAAAGTTTCATTTATCAATGTCTTGTTTCCCAACTCTTAGTGCTATTGAGAGGTGACTGGTTCTCTAAGGTGCTGACACCATCAATGGTAATCTACGATATGTTCATAGGCTAAGAGGCTATAAAAAATAGTTCCAATTCAGATTCAGAATTTCATTGGGGGCAGGCAAGGTCTATGGGTTTTATTGTCGCTGTCTTTCCTCCAGGACACTCTCTTATTCTCTGTTGCTTTCCCTCCTATTAATCTTTTCTTTCCCTTATGCATCCCATTCTGTATGTATTCCCACACCATAACCCTTGACCTGAAGCATAGTGTGAGACCATAGCAAACTTTTACCTCTTTATATTGATTTTATTGTGTATTTTGCAACAGTGATACAAAACTGGTTAGCCACCTATCAATGGAATTGAACATCACTGGGAAAAGCCACATAAACTGGAGATAATTCAGCTAATTTCCTAATATGAAGACATAAGAAATGTGAGTTTTGTTCATCTTAAAATGTGTAATTTTATTTTAAACCTCTTTCAAATTTATTTATTTCAGGACCCAGAGCTGTTATCTTAGGTAGGTCTGCTAAAACTTTTTAAAACACCATAAAATTAAATTTGACAATAGTTACAAATAGCACTTTAGCAGGATTATTTTTTTCACATAATATGAATGCATACATATGGAAAGTGGTTTTATTTTTCCTTAATCTTTTCTGGTGTTAAAAATATTCAAATAAATAGAAAAAAATCGCATATGATTTTTACCTGCACCTCTAAGTATTTGAGAAATTGAAGAAAACTTCATTTACACTTAAGTCATAGGTGAGATGCTCACACTAATAAAAGTATGTGCATTATTATTCCAATAAGGTACAAGCAAACATTAATTTTAATCATGGGAGTAGAGGTTTTATTTGTTAAAAATTATATTTAAGGACTAACTAAGCCCCGGAAAGAATTTCTCTGCATATTCGTATTAATTAATGTACTTATTCTTATGCCATGAGATTCTAAAGAGGCCTTTCAAACAGATTGTCCTCTTCTATATCACGGTAAGCTAATTAAATTGCCAATATTTAAGTCAGCATTGAGTTCTAGCCTATACAGAGAGAACACAGGGTATTAGAATCTAAATGTTAGGGTTTAACTTTACATAAAAATGATTAAAATTGAAATTACATGCTTCAAAAATTTTAAAAATTAAAAAAAAATTCTATCAAAGTTTTGTCAAGAAATCTTGAAGATTTCTCAAAGATATAATTGAAGTAGATAATGCTCAGGTTCCAAGTATAAACTATGAGCTTTTTGTCTGTTTGATAGGAACAGAGACAGAAAGAGCTGAGTGAATCTCGTGAGTTCACTTGACAATCTTTCCCTGAGCCCTGAGCTGTTTGCAGTGCTTTTCGTTCTGCAGCTTTGTTTTGCCATTTTGTGGAAACCTCACTATTGATGAGCTGTTAATTCAAGTGCTGCAGCTACACAGAAACTATGGCAGGTAATTTATGATCTCTGATCTTTAAACAGCCAGTGAGCTCTAATACTATATTAACTTTTTGCCTTGCTTTTAATATAGGCACCACACTTGTAGATCAGAAGTTCTCAAAATGTGAGTCATGACCCCTGTGTGGTTCATATGACCCTTTCACAGGGGTCACCTAAGACCATCAGAAAACACAAATGTTTACATTATTATTCTTAACACTAACAAAACTACAGTTATGAAGTAGGAACAGAAATAATTTTATCGTTGAAAGTCACCATAACACGAGGAACTGTATTAAAGTATCACACCATTGAGATATTGAGAAACACTGTTCTAGACTGACAAGTAATTTTCCTGTGGTAAAAATTAGACGATTTCTTTTGGTGATTCTATAAAATAAATAGTTATTTTGGTTCTGTTTCCTTATGGGCAAAAGCAATGCAATGCATGCTGAATATTGAATTCCATTACCCCTAGAGTAGCTCTCTGGAAGCGACTTGTGATGCAATCTTTCAGATGAAGGACTACGGACAGAATGTTAGGACTTTGAGAGACTGTCAACTTCATTAGCTGATCTGACTTTCTCCAATTCCATCCATACTGTACCGTAACATACACATTGTCTTAGTGTGTTCTCCATGTGATGTTTGTCTTAGATTTTTAAACATAATAAAAGATGATTTTCACACACACACACACACACACATATATATATATATATGATATTCAAAAGGAGGAAAGACCAAGTTATATTGGATGTAGCTTTATATTGGTGTGTCCAGAATTTTAAGAATATATTCCTCGTGAACTGTCAGCCACTTGCTAAAAACCTGTGTGATTGAGGGAAATGAATTGCTATATAATCTATTTTTTTATTTCTCAACATCATGTATACACTTAGGAGACTATAGAATAGGATTTCCTAGTGGAGGAAAGTGAAATAAAAGTCACAATGAATACTCAGGAAGAAGAAGCAAGATGAAGAGACCAGAGTAGAGGACTGTGAAATCCATCTCTCCATTCCTCCATCCATCCATGCATCTCTCCATCTATCCAAACATCATTTTATGTCTAATGTTGAGTAATTCCAAAATTTTCCCTTTAGCTACACTTAGTTGAAAGGAAGTGTGTTATCCATTAAGAACCGACCAACATTAGAAACTGACTTCAGAGCTATAACTAGAAAATAAATTAGTAAAACACAGAAGTATATAAGGAATTATTAATTGCAACAGTAAAATTTATATAGTAAATGGTAAACCTTTAATATATCACAACTTAAAAAAAACAAAAGCAAAGATAAAGACAAATAATGAGGGCCACTAAAAAAGCTCATATTTCCAAGTGACTCCCAACTTAGAAGACCTTTCCTTCTGCTTGAAGGAACAATCCTTAATCATCCTGATAGTCCTGAGAGCAAGACAGATATGCTAATTGGATGCCTGGCCTAGTTCCCTAGGACTGAGGAATTACTTTATTAATAAGTTGCTTTTACACAATCTTTTTAAGTAAGTGGAATATCACCACTTTTATGTATTCCAGGTAAGAGTTTCTTGGGCTATAAAAGAGAATTCATAATGGCTATTGAAAAGAGAAGAAAGGCAAAGTTACAGGTTCCCTTTCTATATCACAAAATTCTACACTGACAAAGACAACTCTGAGAGCAAGTTGGGGTTCTGAGACTCTCTCATTTAATCTCCATATCTCATGCATGCCAAAGAAGTATCTGAGATTTATTGTTTCTCACAGACATTATTTATTGCTTACTAAAGTCCTTCAATAGCACATAGACCAGCAATTGTTTTACCATTTATCCCACCCCCGTTTACCAGATTTCACATGTGGGAGTTGCCTCTGTGTAGTTTAAGAAATGTGACAAGTGCATTGATTAAATTAATGCACTTCACTTAGTCTAGGATTAACATATAATTTGGATTATAAACACTAGAACCCCTTACTACTTCCTTCTGAATCTAAGAACTGAAAAGGAGAGAATGAGAGGGAATGAGCACTCTAGTTAAGCCTAGAACATCAGCTCTTTCTTTGATATCTGTTTTGAACATTATAAACAAACCTATACAACAGTGAGCTGATGGCTGTAAGTATTTTAATCAAAGGATGCTAGCATTTAAATCAATTCCTGTATTTTAATCAATTCCTTTCTTCTTTCCCAAAAGGGAAACTTCACTTAACACCAATAGTCTTAATAATTTAATGTAATAAGCCCCAAATAGGTTTAACTCAATATTCTTTCCTGAAAGATGTTGCCTGAAAACAAGCTCTGTGGCAGCATCAGTATATGCCCAGGGCCATGAAAAAAATCTGTTAGATAACAGTTAGCTAATAGATGCTTAATCAATATCATAATTCACAAGAGTGAGTTATAAATGGAGATAAAGATCCTAGATACTCTGGGTGACTCAATAATGCTGTAAGTCTTCATTTACTCATAAAGAAAAAAATCTGAATTTCAAGAACTAAAAACTGGTTGGGTGGTGGTAGTGCACATTTTTGATCCCAGCACTAGGGAGGCAGAGGCAGGTGGATTTTTTTAGTTTGAGAGCAATCTTGTCTACAGAGTGAGTTCCAGGACAGCCAGAGCTGTTACACAGAGAAAACCTGTCTCAAAATAAACAAGCAAACAAAAATCAAAAGCCAAAGCAATTATCTTCAAAGAATCCTGTGCCCCTTCAAAGCATCCCTGGCTACCACAAATAAGCCCTGAGTATTGCATAAAACATGCAGGTGCTCAAATGGTGACATGCTCTCTGTGAAATACTTGCTGCCTCTCCTCTGCTGCCCAAGGAACAAGCTGGGGACATCTTCTTGGACACCTGGGAACCCCTCTAGAGTTAAGTCTCTTGCCAAGCATAAAATGGCTCCTTGGAGCACTGGATTGAGCTCCCAAGGTCCAAATGAGGAGCAGAAGGAGGGAGAACATGAGCAAGGAAGTCAGGACCGCGAGGGGTGCATCTACCCATGGAGACGGTGGGAATGATCTAATAGGAGCTCACCAAGGCCAGCTGGACTGAGACTGAACCAGCATGTGATCAAACCGGACTCTCTGAATGTAGCTGACAATGAGGGCTGACTGAGAAGCCAAGACAATGGCACTGGGTTTTGATTCTACTGCATGGACGGGCTTTTTGGGAGCCTTGTCTGTTTGGATGCTCACCTTCCTAGACCTGGATGGAGGGGGGAGGACCTTGGACTTCCCACAGGGTAGGGAACCCTAATTGCTCTTAAGACTAGAGAGGGAGGAGGAGGGCGTGGGGGGAAGGGGAGGGAAATGGGAGGAGTGGAGGGGAAATTTTTAATAAATAAATAAATAAATAAAAATTCAGAATAAAACAAAAGAAATACTTGCTGCCAACCTTGACAACCCCAGTTCAATACCCGAAACTCACAGGATAAAAGAAAAGGAACAACTCCTACAGCTGTTCTCTGACCAACCTTATACACATGAGCTATGATACACACAAGTAAAATGTGCATACACACATACACATATATATAATGTGTGTATAATATAATATGATATAATATATAGTGTATATATTCAAAATATGGAAATATTCTAGGTTCTAATGTCACCTCTAAATATGTTATTTAATATTTATAAAACATATATTGTATATGTTATATATACATATAGTTTAATCCTGTGATAATAACACTAGTTTTCATTAGAAATTAATTTGTTCATAAGTGGCAGTAGACCACTTTGAATTGCTTAGTCCAAAATTCTCTTGGCTTTTTTCTACACATTTATAACTCCATTTTTTGAACAATACATATTCAGCTCCACAAGTATTACCAAGAAAAGTAGAAGAGGCTACTCTCTGTGTTCTCTCTTGCTTGCTCACTCTCTCACTTTCTCACTCTCTTGCTATCTTTCTTACACACACACACACAAATTTTCTGTAAAATCAGTAGATGTACTTCACTTGTACATGTTAACTAAAACTACTGCATGGAACCCAAGGCTTCAAGAGTCCACAAATGGAAGACTTAATAACATCTATTCTTTGAATTTGGTTGGGGTTCTATTGGTAGTAAATATAAGAGTAGATATTTGGAAAATGATGGGCAGTTTTTTACAAAACATTTTTATTTCAAATTGAACAGCTGAGGCGCAAGACAAAAAAAGTAACAATACTTCACGGCCTAAAGATGGATGAAAAGGTGATTAGGAAGCTGAGAGTCCAGTAATGAATTGATTCTTCTAACAGGGTAGGGTCAACAGAGCTGAGCTGCAAGGGGCAACTCAAGCCATTTAGAATGCCCAGCTGTTCTTACAACTGAGTGTTAAGAAACTAATTGGATCAATGAGGCCAGATGTTTAAAGAGTGACTTGTAAATCTGTGTTAATTATGGTGAAGGCTTGTCGGTTCCTCATCTTTTTAATGTGTGTCTTGGGTCTTAAATCAGTTTGTACTCAAAGAAATCACATTCAGTCTTTCATGCCTCCATATTTTAAGTTCATAAGTCACATCCTGGCATAGACTGAGCCTTGGGAGAGCAAACTCAGTGAGCTGGGCTTTGGGAGTGAAATACAAGGTTAGAAGCATCACATATCCTTCTGCTATATCTTACATGAATCTGTGTTGGTTAAGAAATTCCACTTCCTATAACTGTTTCAAGATATTATCCAAGTTATTTTGCTTTTGAATAGAATATAAGTTGCCAAAAATGCTATTCTTTTCTGAGATTATAACTGTTTCCCGCTGTTTATTCAATTGCATGTATACCAGTGCTTGTTAAGGTGATTTGGCAGACTATGCATTCTGCAGTTTCCCATTTAAGCACATGTATTTCAAGAATGCTTCTTCCTTTGGTGTTATCGCCAAGAGTTATAAGCCTACTCAGGTCTCAGCTGCTGCTTTGTCCATTAAGATAACTCCCCTGATTGTTTCAGTTTCTCCATCTATACAGTTCTATTCTTAATTTACCCCTTAATTTTAGCATACTTTATACAGTAGCAATTTTTAAAGCATGGTTTTGTTAATTCAAAATCATTCATTGTGACACACGCAGATGTGAAATTTAAGTGCGATTTGTAGTTTGCACAGCACTGAACTCATAATTAACACATTTAAAAATATTAGTTTAAAGCTTTCAAAAAGAATTGAGAGAAATGACTGATAGTTTTGGAGGTTATTTTTGTTAATATTTACAAACAAAAAAATTACAAACAATATAAATCAAAAGTTAAATATTTATGTTCAAGCCAAGAATATTTTATTTCGCTATTTGATACTTATCTAAGCATTGTTTTCTTATTATATGATTTCCACTTCTGAGAGTTCCCTCATAACTTCTCCATGTCTCATTCTTTCACTTGTGTTTTCTAAACTCTTTACCTTTTTTTAAAAATCTTTTTGCTACTATTTGTATGCTAGTTTGTTGATTGTTTCTTTACTTAGTATCCATTCCTTTTTAGTAATATAACTCTGCAATTCACAGTTATGGATTCAGTCCTTGAAGTTAGATACCAAGGTTTCCACAGCACTTCCTAAGAATGTTAAATATGTCTAACTTCCTTTCCATTTTCCTCACCGAGATGAAATTTTATGCAACTTTCTACTTTCTGCATGGGGTGTGGTAACTTCTCACAGACTGATTCACTGATTATCAATCAGCCTGTCTCTGGAATGACAGGAGACCAGTGATCCCCGTGTGTGTGTGTGTGTGTGTGTGTGTGTGTGTGTGTGTGTGTGTGTGTGTGTGTGTGTGTGTGGTGTGACTTCCACTTTTCTCAATAAGCTGCCAACAGAATAATCTGATTTTGGATTTTGTTTAACATAGAATTCAGATTCCTGTGGTCCGGGCCTAATCATGGGGTAACTACCTGGATCAGCTGCTATGTGTAGTGCCTCTCTGGTGCTCCACCTGCTCCTTGCCTTCTGTGCTTTCCTTCTCTGTTACCGCAGTTTCTAAGAATCCAGCAATCGATCCCTGAGCCATTACACTCACACATTTGAAACAATGCTTTTCTTCACATTTGCCTGTCCTTTAACAAAATACCTGGTACTTTAAAACTTCCTTCAGTTATAATTACTTTGTTTAATTTCTTAAATACTTAACCTACAAGAATTTTTAAAGTTTGTATCTTATTTCAAAATCCTAGGGACTATTAATATGCTAGATTCTGGAGTATTTGCATAAACGTAACAATAGATCTTGAAGATGTAACCTCAATCTAAATTCAAAATTAATTTATGATGCATATACTTACAATTTTGTACAATGTATTAGGTAACTTTCTCATAAGCCAAGTTTGGTTGTACAAAAATTTCAATTTATGATGTCATGTTGGCAGTCAGATACTCATGTACTAGAGTAGTTCAGAATTAGGGGTGCGTAACCTTTACTGTAAACAGAGGGAGCAGATGAAACACATATTCATTGTCAAGCATGGGTATTTATTTAACCTATATATTACATACATTCTGTAAGCTCAGCCTTTTCTTTTTGGTTTTGATGTTAATGAGCAGATATGTTAAAGGCAATCATTACACCAAATTTTACAAAGAAGCTAAGTGGAAGCAATCTTTAATGGGATATGTAGGGAGACATAAGATTCAGTGTGGTAGAATACAGAACTAACATAACCAGAAAACGAGTTCTTTCTAGTATGGCAAGCCTTTGGGTCACATAACAAGGAAAGAGACGTTTCCTCATTATTTACCAGCTACCCTTGAGTACTTCATTGGCACGAAGCTTTGGAAAAATTGTTTTGTGAAATTTTCTTACTTGAAAAATAAAAGCAGCAAATTTCCAGGACAAAATAAGCAAAATCTTCCATACTTAAAGTGCATTATGTTCCCCTAAAACTTAAGCTAAGATTAAGGTCAATGGGAAGAATTCAGGCTTCCTTTATAATTGAAAGGAAAATAGTCATAGATGATGTTTCAAATACTCAATAGTATCCCCATCTCTCTCAATATAAAAACACACTAGTATGTAGTCATATGGTGAAGAACCAGGCACACTAAACAGTCCTGCAGTATTACTGAAGTGCAGAAGAGGAACAAATTCAGCTCCAGAAGCCTGAGCATCCCATCTAGTGTTTTAACCCAGGCTGCTCTGCTGCCTCAAAGCTGGTGAAGATGACTTTCAGCACTACTCTGCCACAGAGAGAAGCAGGAGCCAGAGCCAGGAGAGCTATGAGTAAGGCAGGTTATGTCTATATCTGCATGAACTCAGATGTTGCGGTAAATTCCTCAGTAGAGCAGCAAAGGTGCCAATACCCTAAGTTAATGTGGTCTAGGAGTCTAGGGAAAGGTTGAGATACCAAATAAAAGCCAAAAATTCATTCATAAACAAATTCATGTCTATTGAACAAGTTTTTCACATATCCTGCAAAGGATTTCCTCAAGGAGAAAACAAATCTTCCTTTTCTAATTATGAGATACTTAAAACCTCAGAATAACCGTTTTTTCTTCTAGCAACAATAAATCCATAGGTTTATCTTGATCAAGTCTCTAAAATAAATAAAATATATTTCACTCTAAGTTTTAAAAAGATGAAAAGAGGGGCACTGGATCTATTGATATATTAGCTCTTACATTGCAGAAATCAGTTTTAAAAACTATGTTTTACATTGTGAACAATTATAAGAAAATTATAAGCTTTCCACATGATTGAATATCAATATCCCTGTGTTTAGACACATACAGTTTTGCTTGAATGTATTGGTCTAATGATATAAGAATTATGAAACTAATGGATTAAGCATGAATGACACTTTTCCAGCATTTCAGGTGACCACATGAGCCACATGATGCAGTCACCTGGAACAGTGTTGTTAAACACTAAATATCTTTTGAGCTGATTTGTGCCAGACTATCTTTTGTGCCACCAACCAGCTCCCATAGGATGTCACATAGACTATTAGTTTTGAACGCTTGGCCTATTTTAGACACATTTCTGGCTAGCTCTTTTAACTTAAGCTGTTTCTCTTTATCTGCCTTTACGCAAGAGTTTTTTTTTTTATTTTCTTTCCTTCTATATATGCTATTTTCATTGTTTCTTCTGTCTGTCTGGATGGTGGCTGTCTGGCTTTTTGCCCTGGGAAGCTCCTTCAGTCTCTACTCTCTTATTCTCTCATTCTCTTTGAGTCTATATTTCTCCTTGTATTTATTCTTTGTCCCTACCAGCCCCACCTATCCTTCCCCTGCCTGGCTATTGGTCATTCAGCCTGTTATTAGATCAATATGATGTCTTAGAGAGGCAAGGTAAAGCAAATTCAACACAGCTTTACATTATTAAATACACATCCATATAATTAAATCAATGCAGCATAAGCAAAACAACACAACTTTACACAGTTAAGGCAATATTTCTCTGCATAAACAAATGTAGCACATCTTTGTCCAGTTAAAATAATATTCCACAACACTGATTCATGCCAAGGATAATTACTTAGAAAACCTAATCTTAACTTCCTGTTTCCTATACTATTGAACCTGTCTCTGTGTTTCTACAACCCAAGTGTTGATCTTCAACTATATTTCCAATTTTCTGAGATACCCGTCTACTTATAAAACAGGGCTGTTTACTGACAAAATCTACCCCAATACAACTACAAAGTCAGGTTGAATATGAGCAACTACTGAAACAAAATGGAGGCAGATGTGATATAAAAACCTGGTCCACAGAACCCTTTGTTTATAGAACTATAGTTCTATAAACAGACCATGACACTCATTATTAAGTGAGGAAAGATTCTGCTATCAAGTTCAAAAGGCTTATTATTTTATGAATTGTAACTCACTCTACTACAATAGACTCAAATACAATTGATTGTTATATTGCATATATGATCAGGTATGTATAAGAACAAGAGAAAATGCCAAAACTAGAAAAATCAAGACTCAAAACAAAAGGCGATAAAAATTTTATCTCTAAATAAGTATGTAAAAATTATATTAGAAAACCGGTGCATTTATGCAAGAGTGCAGCTGGAAGAACATCATTGGGTATAAAGGGTAGAACCGGAACAAGTGTGCAAGCATCAAAATAATGGCAAAGAACACATTTTCTTTTCCAAGGAGGTAGGATGAGTGTGGTGAATTGTTAAAAATTACTATATATTATAAACTATTATACTATAGTGTATTCCAAAAGCTTTAATTTTTTATAAACAACCTAAAACATACTAATTTGATAAAGTGGGTTAACAAAAACAGAGGTTTGATTTACCAGAATACTGAACACCTCTGATTAATATTGATATGTTTATTTATTTATTCAGTGTATTTCCATCTGTTTCCTTTCTTACAGAAAAGGCTGATAAACTTCTGCAACCGTTTATCATTCCCCAATCTCTCTCATGAATTTCCAATGCATAATTGTTTTTGTTATGCCGTAAACTTATTCTGCAAAGTTGAAATCAAGTAGACCCCTGGGGTTACTGTAGAAGAATTTGCCTACTAATTTCAATATGCCACAGTCCTGGGCAGCCACTACTTACAGCCACTACTCATTTCCATGGGTTGACCTTAGCTGATAAACATTTTTCACTCTTTGTTTAAAGGAACCAAAAGAAGGTAGCTCTGGAGGTGGGGAGTGTTATAGACAAAGCTCCTTTCATCACACCTAGCAAAGTGTGAAGTTACCTTGATAGTGTGCTGAGCTGTGCCAGCTACACATTAGTATTCTTAGCCATGTGTCTTTCTGTCTATAAGAAAATGAGTTTTTTTTCTTGGAAAGTACTGATAAAACAGATGTCTCTGCCTAGTCATCGTTCAGGTACAAGCATGTCAGAAGTATGATTAGAAGTAGCTAGACAGTTGTCTCTCTATGAATCTTTTCTCGGAGCAAATTATTCAGCTCCTTCCAAAAGATTTCTGAGTTAGAGTTGAAGTAATCCATTCAGATTCAGAATATATCTTTAGAGGGAAGCCAAAGGAAATGGCTTTGAAGGAGGAAACAGAGTTGTTGATGAAAACCAGTCCTCTCACTCACAGCATAGCATACCATGCATGGTTTAAGAATCTGATTATTTTGTGGTCATGGGAAGTACTCTCTCTGAGTATCCTAAAGTGATCTTACATCATGCCAGTGTTTGCTTAGCTGCAATACAGGAGGAGAACAAGTCACAGAAGTTCTAGGCAGAGAGAGGAGAGGAGAAAGAATTTAACAAATAATTTGTTATTTTCTAGAAAGATAATGTGTCATATTTTGGGACAATGCACTCTGCTCTGAAGTCTTTCTGTGATGTAAATTATTTCATTATAGAAAGTCTACTTTCCTATAATCACAGTGACAACTAAAGGAATTCACTCTAACATCTGAACGACTATGCATCCTCCTCTAACTTTAGCATCATCTTCCATACATCTCAAAGCCATAGCTATCTAAATACCCAGCTTCCTAAACTTCCCAGGTATAGTTCAAACAGCAGGTGCTGCCCTTTGCTATCTGCCTGGAAATCTGTTGTGAGACACACAGAGGGGAAGCAGGTGGAGGAAGGAGGGCAGACCTTTTTATTCTGTTTCAAGGTGGCACCACTTTAATATAACATATTCTGTTTAGGGTTTCCCCTCCTCCAACTCCTTGCAGATCCTCCCTGCTTCCTCATCCACCCAGATCCACACCTTTTGTTTCTTTCTCTTCCCTGGGGATACAGTTACCCAAACTATTAATTAAAATATAAATGAAATACAAACAAAAACAGGACCAAACAAAGAAACAGAAAATAAGGACCAATGAAAAACCCAAGAAACATGCATAGACAGAATCACAGGCATATACATGCAGATAAATCCCATAAAAACACAAAACTGGGAACCATAACATATACACAGAGGAGCTTTAAGAAACAAATGATCCTAACAAAGCATTATGAGACAAATAAACTCCCAGAATGCCATTGATTCATTTTGTGTTGGCCATTCACTGCTGAGCATGGCACTTTCATTATGAGTTTTTTGTGAGACTCCATTGGAACAAAGTAATTTTTCATTTGTGAGCAGTTATAAACTAGAAATAACTTCTGTAATATAGGGCATGTATCCAATTCACCACTTAGCTCTGGTACCCAATCAGGCCTAGACCTGTGAAGACTGTTCATACTGCCACAGTCTCTGTGACATGACATGTGCATTGGTGCTGGGTATAGGTTATGTCTGCCAAGGAGTTTCAAGAGCAACATATGCCTTCTTCAGCTTTAATTCATGTTACCAATGTAGAATTTTGAGACAATATCTAGAATGATATAGATGACAAAATATGATTTTTGTTAACCCAAAAAGGAAGAACACTGGGATCAAAGAGAACACATTTCTCCTTATAACTCAAGACACCAACATTTCCTTTTTATATTCTTGGGTGGACTAGAAGTACAAATACAATCATTTTCAACAGAATCAAAAGTTATTTCATTAGTCTCACTGTAGTTGAGTCCACCTGAAATTCATCTAATCTACAGGTTAAATTTATACTGCTGCTACCATTGAAGGTGTTAAAAAAAAAAACTCTTAGATTTGAAATACTATCAAACAATGATCAATATATGCCCTTGGCACTGCTAATTTGGTTTATAGACTTACCGAGAATCTGTCCAGAAATTAAAGGATTCTCATATTTCCAATAGTTTGGCAAAATTATCTTCGGGACAATATTTTAAGCATTTCAATATTTTATTGCTCAAATTAAAAATCAGCACAGTACAATTCATGGCTTTAAAAATAGAACAAACCTTATGACTTTCATGAGATATTGTGTGTGTGTGTGTGTGTGTGTGTGTGTGTGTGTGTGTGTGTGTTTATGTTTGCATTTTAACTGACACTCAATTTAATTTTAAGCGTTCTCTTTGGTTTTGGTTTACTCTTAATACTGTATGAAAATTAAAATTGAGCTAGGTTGGAGTGGGTCTAAGAAAACAAACTCCATGGGAGTGGGAACCAATCCCGTCCTGGGACATTGGTGGATCAGGTTTGAATCAGTGACCTGATCCAGAGCAGACTTGAGACAGTGAACTCCACAAGAACAGGTACAGGAGAGTAACCACTGAGCAAGAGAGCCAGAACCAGAGACTGCTGACAGTCTGGACATGAATCTGGGACCTTCAAAAGAGTAGACGTAAGCCAGGACACCTGGGGGTCTGGGCCTGAGTCTAGAACCTCCTAGGAACTAGGCCTGAGCCAGGACCTCTGCAAAGCTGGGCGTGAATCTGGGACTTCCGAGTGAGTAGACAGGAACCAGAGATCTCTGTGGGTCTAGGTGTGAGTCGGGGACCTCAGAGGGAAGGGACCTGAGCCAGAACTCTGTGAGTCTCTTGGCATTGGTCTGGAACATGAAAGGGAACAGGCAGGAAGCAGAAACCTCTGCGGTTCTGAGCTTGAGTCTGGGACCTCTGAGGGAGTAGCCTGAGCCAGGTCCTCTGCTGTTGTGGGCACACCCAAGCCTGGGAACTCCAAGGGAGTAAACCAGATCCAGAGACCTTTGTAGGAACAACTCCAAGCCAGGGACCTCTACACGAGCAGATTAAGATCAGGGACATTTACAGAAACAGATTTGAGCCAACAACTTAGGCTAGAACAGGCATGAGACAGCAAACTCCAAGGGAGCAGAACAAAGCCCAGGAGTGCTGAGTGATCTCCAGGAACACAGAGTGACCAACGGGGTAACTAGAATCATGGCACTGACTGTACCACAAGGAACAACCATGTGAGCCTTGGATTTACTGGCAGGTAAATAATTGATCAACAGAATCACAGATAGCCCCCACCACACCTATTAGAGAAAAAGATGAGTAGAAATGTAAGAACACATGCAACACCCCCAAAAGCAACACGACACCAGTAAAACCTAAAGACCCCACAACAGCAAGACTTGAACAACCAAATATGATGAAGCAGCAGAAAATGATCTAAAAAATAACTTCAGGAGAATGTTTGAAACTCTTAAAGAGGAAATGAGAAACTCCCTCAGAGAAATGGAAGAAAAGACAACAAAAAATGTAAAACATCAGCAAATCCCTTAAAGAAAACCAAGAAAAACATATGAAAGAAACCATTCAAGACTTGAAAACTGAAATAGAGACAATAAAGAAAACACAAGTCGAGGGAATTATACAAACAGAAATCATAAGAAAATTATCAGGAACAAGAAATGCAAGCATGAGCAGCAGAATACAAGAGTTGGAAGAGAGAATCTCAATCACTGAAGATACAATAAAGGATACAGACTCACCAGTCAAAGAAAACATTAAATCTAACAAAAGCTAAACCCAAAATATTCAGGAAAAAAATAAAAATAAATATTCAGGACATATGGGACACCATGCAAAGGCCAAATTTAAGAATAATGATATAGAAAAAGGAGAAATTCAACTCAAAAACACATAAAATATATTTAACAGAATCATAAAAGCAAACTTTCCCAACCTAAAGAAAGATATGCCTATGAAGATACAAGAAGCTTACAGAACACCATATAGACTGGATCAAAAAAAAGTTATACTCACCACACGATAATCAAAACAATAAACATACAGAGTAAAAAAAAGAATACTAAGAGCTGCAAAGGAAAAAGGCCAAGTAACATATAAAGGTAGATTTATCAGAATTACACCTGACTTCTCATTGGAAACAATGAAAGCCAGAAGGTCATGACCAAGAGTTATACAAACATTAAGAGACCATAGATGCCAGCCCAGACTACCACACTTAGCAAAACTTTCAATCACCATAGAAGAACAAAACAATATTCCAGGACAATATTTAACCAATACCTAGCAACAAACCCAGCCCTACAGAAAATACTAGAAGGAAAAATCCAACCCAAAAAGTTGGCTACACCAACAAAAACACAGACAATTTATGGCTTCATAGCAGCAAATCCAAAGAAGGAAAAAAGCGCAAATTAACATCGCCAACAGTGAAAACTATATTAACAGAAGATAACAATCACTGGTCATTAATATCCCTGAATATAAATGAACTCAACTCACCTATAAAATGACACAGGCTAACAGATTGGATATGACAAAAAATCCATTCTTCCTCTGCATATAAGAAACACATCTCTGGTTGTCAACCTGTAGAAGAATAAAAATAGATTAATATCTATCACCATGCACAAAACTCAAGTCTAAATGGAGTAAAGACCTAAATATCAGTCTGAACACACTGAACCTGATAGAAGAGAAAGTGGGAAGTACTCTACAACATATGGACACAGGAGACTACTTCCTACATATAACCCCAGCAGCACAGACATTAAGGGCAACATTGAATAAATGGGACCTCCTGAAACTGAGAAGCTTCTGTAAAGCAAAGGACACTGTCACTAAGACACAAAGGCAACCCACTGACTGGGAGAAGATGTTCACCAACCCCACTAAAGACAAATTCTGATCTCCAAAATATATAAAGAACTCAAGAAACTAGACTTTAAAAAGCTAATCAACCCAATTAAAAAATGGGGCACTGAACTGAACAGAGAATTCTCAACAGAAGAAGTTCAAATGGCCAAAAGACACTTAAGGTCATGCTCAACCTCCTTAGTGATCAGGGAAATGCAAATCAAAACAAATTTGAGATACCATCTTACACTTGTCAGAATGACTAAAATCAAAAACACCAATGATAGCCTTTGCTGGAGAGGATGTGGAGTAAGGGGTACCCTCATCCATTGCTGGTGGGAATGCAAACTTGTGCAACCACTCTGGAAATCAGTGTGGCGGTTTCTCAGGAAATTTGGGATCAACCTACCCCAGGAGATGCCCTATCATATGACAAAAGCATTTGTTCAACTATGTTCATAGCAGCATTATTTGTAATAGCCAGAACCTGGAAACAACCTAGATGCCCTTCCATGGAAGAATGGATGAAGAAAGTGTGGAACATATACATATTGGAGTACTAATCAGCGGTAAAAAAGAATGACTTCTTGAAAATTGCATGCAAATGGATGGAAATAGAAAACACTATGCTGAGTAAGGTAACCCAGACCCAAAAAGATGAACATGGGATGTATTCATTCATAATTGGATTTTAGCCATAAATATAGGACATTGAGCCTATAATTCGTGATCCTAGAGAAGCTAAATAAGAAGGTGAACCCAAAGAAAAACATAGAGTTATCCTCAGGGATATTGGAAGTAGACAAGATTGCTGGGCAAAAGTTGGGAACTGGTGGGTGGGGTGGGATGGGGGAAAGGGGAGATGGGGAGAGACAAGTGAGAAGGGGAGGATGGGGAGATCTTGGGGGAATGGGATGGTTTGGATAATGGAAGGATGGATGTGGGAGCAGGGAAGTATATATCTTAATTAAGGAGCCATTTTAGGTTTGGCAAGAGCCTCGACTCTAGAGGGGTTCCCAGGGGTCCAGAGAGATGTCCCCAACTAGGTCCTTTGGCAGCTGAGTAGAGAGAGCCTGAAATGGTCCGATCCTATAGCCATACTAATGAATATCTTGCATATCACCATGGAATCTTCATCTGGCAATGGATGGAGATAGAGACAGAGACCCACATTGGAGCAATGGACTGAGCTCCCAAGGTCCAAATGAGGAACAGAAGGAGGGTGAACATGAGCAAAGAAGTCAAGCCCGCGAGGGGGGCACCCACCCACTGAAACAGTGGGGCTAATCTATTGGGAGCTCACCAAGGCCAGCTGGACTGGGACTGAAAAAGCATGGGATAAAACCGGACTCTCTGAATATGGTGGACAATGAGGAATGCTGAAAAGCCAAGGACAATGGCACTGAGTTTTGATTCTACTGCATGTACTGGCTTTGTGGGAGCCTAGGCTGTTTGGTTGATCACCTTCATAGACCTTGATGGAGGGAGGAGGACCTTGAACTGCCCACAGGGCAAGGAACTCTGACTGCTCTTAGGACTGTAGAGGGAGGGGGAGGGGATGGGGTTGTGGGGACTTGGGGGAGGGGGAGGGAAAAGGGTGGCAGGGAGGAGGAGAAAATTTTTAATAAAAAAAGAAAACTAAAAAAAAATAAGAAACACATCTCAACCTCAAAGACAGACAAGGATTGGGAAAAAATATTCCAATCAAATGGACCTAAGAGACAAGCGAGTGTAGCTATCCTAGTATCTAACAAAATAGACTTCAAACTAAAGTTAATCAAAAAAGACAAAGAAGGACATTTCATATTAGTCACAGGAAAAATCCATTAGAGGAAATCTCAATACTGAACATCTATGCCCCAAATACAAGGGCACCCTCATATGTAAAAGAAACACTTCTAACGCTTAAATCATACCTTAAATCCTGCACACTAATAGTGTGAGATTTCAACACTCCCCTGTCACCATGCAGGTCAGTAAGACAAAAAATGAACAGAGAGATAAGGGAACTAACAGATGTTATGACTCAAATGGACTTAACAGACATCTATAGAATATTCTATCCAAACAGATAAGAATATGCCTTCTTCTCAGCACCTCAAAAATTGACCACATACTCAATAACAAAACAAACCTCAAAAAATACAAAATACTTTGAATAACCCCATGTTTCTTATCAGAACAGCATGGGTTAAAACTGGAAGTCAACAGAAATACTAATTCCAGAAGGTCCACAAACACATGGAAACAATTCTCACATGAATCATCAATTAGTCAAGGGAGAAATATAGGCATAAATTAAAGACTTCCTAAAATTCAATAAAAATGACCATACAACATACTCAGATTTATGAAATTCAATGAAAGTAGTATTAAAAGGAAAGTTCATAGCCCTAAATGACTATATAAAGAAGCTAGAAAAATCCCACACTAGTGAATTAACAGAACATTTGAAAACTTTAGAACAAAAGAAGCAATCTCACCCAAGAGAAGTAGATGGCTAAAATCAACAAAATAGAAACAAAGAAAACAATACAAAGAGTCATGAGTCAAAGAGATGATTCTTCCAGAAAATCAACAAAATAGACAAAACTTTATCCAAACTGACCAAAAGGCAGAGAGAGAATATCCAAATTAACAAAATCAATAATGAAAAGGAAGAAGTAACAACAGATACAGAGAAAATACAGAGAATCGTCAGGTCATACTTGGAAAATCTGTACTCCACAAAATTGGAAAACTTAAAGGATATGGACAACTTTCTGGATAAATGTCACTTACCTAATTAAGTCAATAGCAGATAATCAAATTAAACAGATCTAAAACTGCTGAACAAACAGAAACAGTCATCTAAAGTATCCCAACCAAAAAATGCCAGGACCAGATGGTTTCAGATCAGAATTCTACAAGATTTTCAATGACGAACTAAACCAATACTCCTCAAATTATTCCACACAATAGAAACAGAAGGAACATTGCCAAACTCTTCTTATTAGGCTACAATTCCCCTTATTTCCAAACCACAGAAAGACAGTACTAAGAAAGAGAATTACAGACCAATCTCACTCATGGATATTGATGGAAAACTATTCAATCAAATAATGGCATATTGAATCCAAGAACACATCAGAACCATCATCCACCATGGTCAAGTCAGCTTCATCCCAAAGATTCAGAGATCATTCACCTTACTAAAATCTGTCAATATAATCTACCATATAAACAAATTGAAAAATAAAAATCACATGATCATCTCATTAGATGGCGAAAAAGCTTTTGACAAAGTACAACATCACCTGATGATAAAAGTCTTGGAGAGAGCAGGCATACAAAGAACATACCTAAACATAATAAAGGCAATATACGGCAAGCCAACAGCCAAAATTAAACTAAATGGAAAGAAATTACGAGCTATCCCACTGAA
This sequence comes from Microtus pennsylvanicus, assembly GCF_037038515.1. Taxonomy (NCBI): domain Eukaryota; kingdom Metazoa; phylum Chordata; class Mammalia; order Rodentia; family Cricetidae; genus Microtus; species Microtus pennsylvanicus. The sequence goes on from NC_134586.1 coordinate 42,479,527, forward strand.
ATCAGGAGCAAGAAAAGGTTGTCCACTCTCTCAATATCTATTCGATATAGTTCTTGAGGTCCTAGATAGTGAAATAAGACACCAAAAGGAGATCAAAGGAATACAAATTGGAAAGAGGTCAAGCTCTCACTGTTTGCTGATGATATAATAACTTACGACCCCCAAAATTCTACCAAAGAACTTCTACAACTCATAAATACTTTCAGTAATATAGCAAGATACAAGATTAACTCAAAAAATCAGTAGCCCTCCTATAAAAAGATGAAAAATGACTGGGAAAGAGATCAGAGAAAAACACCATTTACAATAGCCACAAATAGCATAAAATATCTTGGAGTAACTCTAACCAAACAAGTGGAAGACTTGTATGACATGAACTTTAAATCTTTTAAGAAAGAAACCAGAAAGTGTAAAGATTCCCTCACACTCTTGGGTAGGCAGAATTAACATAATAAAGATGGCAATCTTAACAAAATGAATCTACAGATTCAATGCCCATTAAAATTCCAGCAAAATTCTTAACAAACCTCAAAGAACGGTACTCAACTTCATATGAAAAAGCAAAAAACCCAGGATAGCCAAAACAATCCTGTACAATAAAAGAATTTCTGGAGGCATCACAATTCCTGACTTCAAACTCTACTACAGAGCTATGGTACTGATTGCAGCCTGGTATTTGCATAAGAATAGACAGGATCAATGGAACCAAATCAAAGACCTAGGTATTAATCCACATACCTATGAACACCTCACTTTTGACAAAGAGGCAAAAAAATATAAAATGGAAAAAAGAAAGTATATTTAACAAATGGTGCTGGCATTACTGGATATCAACATGTAGAAGAATGAAAATAAACCCATATCTATCACCATGCATAAAACTCAAGTCCAAATGGATCATAGACCTCAACATAAAGCCAGACATGCTGAACCTTATAGAAGAGAAAGCGGAATGCATTGGCACAGGAGACCACTTCATAAATATAACCCCAGCAGCACAGACACAGAGAGAAACATTTAATAAATGGAACCTCCTGAAACTGAGAAGCTTCTGTAAAGCAAAGGACACAGTCAACAAGACAAAATGAATGCTTACAGAATGGGAAAAGATCTTCACTACTAATGGGAAAAGACTCCACATCAGATAGAGGTCTGATCTCCAAAATATACAAAGAACTCAAGAAATTGGTCATCAAAAGAACAAATAATCCAAATTAAAAAAATTGAGTACAGACCTAAACAGAGAACTCTCAATGAAGAATCTAAAATGGCTGAAAGACACTTATAGAAATGTTCAACATCCTTAGTCATCAGAGAAACGTAAATCAAGACAACTCAGAGATTCCAACTTACACCTGTAGGAATGGCCACTGGTGACAACTTATGATGGAGAGGTTGTGAAGAAAAGGGAACATTTCTGCATTGCTGGTGGGACTGTAAGCCGGTACAACCCCTTTGGCTGTCAGTGTGGCCATTTCCCAGAAAATTAGGAAACAACCATCCTCAGGACCCAGTAATACCAATTTTGAGTATATATCCAAAGGATGCTCAATCGTGCCACAAGAACATGTGTTCAACTATGTGCATAGCCGCATTGTTTGTCATAGCCAGAATCTGGAAACAACTTAAATGTCTCTCAACCGAAGAAGGGATTAGGAAAATGTGGTGCATTTACACAATGGAGTACTACACAGCAGAAAAAAATAACAACATCTTGAAATTTGCAGGAAAATAGAGCTAGAAAATATCATTCTGAGTGAGGAAACCCAGACACAGAAAGACAAGTATTATATGTACTCACTCATAAGTGGTTTTTAAACAAAGCAAAGAAAAACAGCCCACAAATAACAATCCCAGAAGAGGTATACAAGAATGAGGACACTAAAAAAGACATACATAGATCTAATCTACATGAGAAGTAGAAAAAGACAAGATCTCCTGAGCAAATTAAGAGCATGGGGACCTTGGGGGAGGGTTAATGTGGAGGAGAGATGCAGGCAGGGGAGCAGAGAAAAATGTAGAGCTCAATAAAATATTAAAATAAAAAGATTCACTTATGTTATGATTTTGCTTGTGTGACTTCAGTAAATGCAACCACATTCCTCTACACAAGCTTTAAGCAGCATTTGAAACTGCACTATGCAGCGACTGTATCCAACTACAAGAAATGTTAAGGCTCTGAAATGACACAATGAAATTCCAGACTTCAGAGTATTTGGTCAACACAGAAACCATCAATGGGTATGAGAATTGTCTACTGAATTTTCTCTGAATTGCCTTCAGAGAAAAGACTAGTTTTACTCTGGTTATTGAAAGGGAACTGAAATGCAGAATCAAGAAATGCCATAAACTATCATAACAGGTAGAGTCCTGAATCAGTGACAATATTCTAAGGAAATTAGGGACTTGTAGTTGTACTATATAAATCCATAACCACTAATCATGGTGCGTACTGCTAACTCTGTTCTTACAGTGTGCCTTAAATCAGGAATCATTCAGAAGTTCTTCTTACCTCGTTGTCTATGAAGGTTAGACTCGGTCTTTGGAAAGCCTCTTTGCTATGTGTAGCAAGTAAAGAAATGAAGTTTTATGAGAAGTGGGCACCATACAAAAGGCCATATTTATTTGACCTTAATTACAGTTAGATTCTAAAGATTATGATCAGCTTTTCACATAGAACAGGTTTATCTCATGCTAAAATTATTTCATATAAGTTACTGCTTTTATGTGTATTATTTATGAGGAGATAATGGGTGACAGTTGCATTATATGGTATATAAATAGAAGAAAGAAATTACCAATGAAAGTATGATATAATAACACAATGCTTGAGACACAGGGTAAATAAACGGCTTTAACTTAACTTTAAAAAAAGTGTACTCTTTATTGGTAACTTTTTGAAAGTCAGTATCTTCTCAGATGTTCTCAAAGGATTATTATCAGGTAGGAAAAAACCAAGAAGAAAAAGACTGCATTAAAAATATTTAAAAATTTATATAACCCAATATTTAAATTAGTGTACACACTATGTTTAATAAACATAATAAATCCCTTTGCACCATTTTAAGGAATTCTGTAAATTACAAGATAAATGATCATCTAGCTAGGAGCTGAAACATTCCTTAACAAATAACATGATTAATTGTGTTATCAGTTTAACATCATATTTAATATTTTTAAATGACAATATTATTTCAAGCACCACAATTAAAAAGCCCTTCAAAACAGCACAAAGAAATCATTAGTCTCCTAGAGTACATTTTTCTATAATTGATGATAAGTGTGTAATGACGCAGTAAGCTGGCAATTAGGCACAATTTGCTTATGTAAATGAGCTGAAAAAATAGGGATCAATATTCAATCTACACCTAAGTAAAAAGCAATTAGTTTAATTGATGGGGGAAAAATACCCCAACAATGGCTAATCATAGCAGAATGACCTGAAACACTCATGCAAATTAGTAGAATTAATTATACATGAATGATTTAATTATATAAATCATTTTTTTAAACATTGAAGTTTCTATAGTTAGTCATTCATAAAAAGTAATAGAAGGTGCTTTCCTAGCATGCAAGGTAAGGTATACAATGGGGAATAATGAAGAAAGTCTACAATCTGTTAGCATAGTGCCATCCCAAAATAGGGTTTAATGAATAAAAACAAAATAAATCCCATAATTTTTCAATCATATATAATAGTTTAACAAAGACACATTTATCCAGGAAATCACTATTTCATATAATTACTATTTTTCAACTCCTAATTTTATCTACAGGAATTCTTGTTAGAATTGTAATTTGTATTTTCTTCCCAGGTTGAGGTGGTTGGACACATTGGTACACTTGTGACAGCTGGGAATGTGTTCATTGCAAAGACAAATAATTGTCCTATTACCTGATTCTGTTCCTTAGCTACCCATGCCATGCTTATAATTGATAGGATCAAGGTACAGTTACCTTGTGATACTATGGCATTAGTGTGTTTGTTTTCTACATTAAATAATCTTTAGCTCTGGATTGGCTCTCCTCGTCATATCCGTTTATTGTCTGAATACATATGGAGTCATATTCAGCATCCATAGAACTCTAGACCTCATGTTTGAACTTAAATACACCAGCAGCATTGCCACAAACAGGAGGATATTCTTGGCTGGTCAAATCTCAGGTGTTACTCTATGTGACCTTAAGAAATAAAAAAAAAAAACCTTTCCAGCTCGTACAGATAATAGTTTTAGGAAAACGAACCCATACATACAAAAGTGGGAAAACCCCCTCACCCAGACTATTTATATTTACTGGTACTTTATTAAATATTTCAAGAAAATTGTCTAAATGTATTTTCTCCAAAGGTCAATTAAAAAATAATGACAAGATTAATTTTCTTAGAAGCTCATGTTCACGTTTCTTGAGTTTCATAATAATTTATACCTAAAGGTTCTTTTCATTTCAACTCCTTGTCAATTCCTTTAATCCGATCCTTCAAACAGCTTGTGCAAGCGATTTTAATGTTTCACTTTTTTTTTGCTCTTCCGTTTTTGCTCCCACACTGTAGCTTTATCCTCACCTGAGTAGGCTCTGTGGGCTGCAGCAACACAGACAGTGTCATTAGCATGCTACAGGCAATCTGCACACATTCCCTCACATTAGAGAAAGGCATTAGGCATGACTCTTCAGAATGCCCAAGTGCATATCCTAACAGCTCTGATAATGCTCTCAGCTATATTACATTTTTGTTCTGAATGGGAGCCCCTCAGAGAGGAGGTAAAACTTATCTGCTGACAGAAAGCCCTGATGTGTTTCCTGTCACGGAAGTTTTACACTTAAAAACAGAACACAGGTTTGCAGGGAATAGGCTGACCTTCTCTAGAGAATGAACAAGTGTGAACACAAATAACAGAAAGTGTTGCTCTCCAAGCTCTGCCACTAGCTACTGCTCATTGAGGGCTCTTTTATCACAGACTATTGAGCCTATAAAACCAGCAGTTAGAGACTTTGTCATTCACCAGAGATAAAGTCCTGTTTTTCTAAGAGGTTAGCTAGGGAGAAAGGTGGCCCATGTAAGCAATGCGGAAAAAAAAAATCCCAAATTTTGATGATTCTTCTGTCATTTTAGCCAAGTGACTGCATGTTTTTCATAGTAAGAATATAGTTTAATGCTTTAATATTCTGATATATTGTTTATATATGATGTGCATAGGAAGAGAGACAGGAAAATTAGAAGGAATAAAAGGAGTTGAATTGACATAACTACAGTGTATTCATGTATTAAATGCTCAAATTAAAAAGAAAATAAACAGATACGTGATATAACTAAATCCCTATACCTACTTATGAAAGGACATGCTTAGTCACAGATGAAGAAAGGAAAGAATCAATGGCTGAGAAAACAACTTTCACAGATAACAGTAGAATGATGGAGCCTAAAGTACAATTAATCCATAGCATTTTTCTACATGTGACTTTATTAGATAGGACAGGCTGCATAACTTAAGGATTGGCATGATTTGTTTAGCTCAGCATAGATCTACAATCAATTCACCCTCATCAATCCCAGATCTCAATACACAATTTACACACAACATATTGAACCCTTTTAATCTCTAGAACAATTGACTTCTAAACTGGTAGAGTTCCAAGTTCAGAAATCTCAGCTTGCTCTCAGTGCATACCTCCAGTACAGCCTGTCATGATGATGTAAACCAATCCAGAACTAAAATTTTAATGTAGATAATAAACACAGTGATGCTATATTGTCACAATATTTTAGGAGCTTGATATACATTGGTTATAAGCTTATCTCTAGACTCTGGTGAGCATGGGTTGAGATCATAGCTCCACCCTTTACCGGGGGGAATTTGTTTGTTTGTTTTGTTTTTTAATAGCTGAAGCAGTATAAAAGAAGAGATTTTGGTGAACTAGTTCATGGTGAGTCTTCAACATACTTTTTGATGCAGAGCACACACAACACTGTTACTGTGTAGGTTACATTTTCCCCATAACACAAACAGGCAAATTTTTGTTTGACAGTTTAGTTTCATTCCAAATAGAGTAGCTTACTGTGATACAACTCAATAAATACATCTTTTCTATGAGTTTTTCTCTCTGTAATATTTACTCAGATATTGCCATGACTATGTCTTTGACTAATTTGGAAATTTTTCATATACTCTTTCTTTCAAAATATGTATACATTTTCTCTGTTTTTCCACTCATTCTAAGACTCAGACATCCTCAATGTTCAGACCTTGGTTATCGTCCCAAAGGTTTCTGGTGCATTAATTATGTTATTATTCTTGTTTATTTGTTTGTTTGCTTTTTACATTTTTGGTTGTGAGTCTAGTTTTTAATGACTGAGTCATTTCTCTAGCCATGTTTGTTTGCTTTTGAATGTCATTTTTTCAGTCTGTTATCAATATGTTCTCATGAAAAATGTTACCTTTCCCATACTAAACTCTTTGGTTCTTTCTCTGTAAGCTATTCTATTTTTAGTTAATCTGTACATTGATTTTTTACATTAATTTTTAAACCTAGTTTCAGTACACTTCAGTTCTAAAGTGTCTTTTTTTTTCTCCATATTTTCTATTTCTTTGATGACTGTGTCTTACTTTATTTGAACTTTTCATGTTTAACATGTTTTGGGCCTGTTCTCCATTACCTGTGAAGCAAGTTAGTGATATTTGCCTAACATCTTTGTTTCCTTGGAGCTTCTCTTCCTCTTATGATATTATCTTTCAAATCATGGTATAGAACATATTTTCCTATTGAAATTTTAATTTGTGTTGCATTATATTATTACACATTGCTCTAGTTAAATATTGTATTAGCAACTGTACTGTAATACCACACCAGTTGAGAAAAGAGTTACCATACGCAAATAATCTCATTTTGTGGGGAAATCAACTTTCATGTCTACTTCTTGGCACCCAGAGAGGAAGGACCTTGTTTTTGCTAGGTGGAATGAATAGAAGTTCAGACTTATGATGAATTTGCTGTCTTGGAGGAGGGTCTTATTACTCTCTTTCCTGTATTTTCACTAAACCATGGTAGCACTGTGTTCTTTGTTGTTGAGAGCAGGTTTTGAAAGAATGAATTCTTCACAAGATTAGCTCTTAAACCAAATGTTAAGGTAGAAGTCTATATCATATATGTGGTCTCTCGAGACAACCAGTGAGAAGGGGGCAACTGATGTCTTTATTACTTCAATGTCATATGGTTTTGACAACCTCATGTATTGAGTGTTTAGGTTCCAGGTGGTGACACTAATTTGGACGATTTTGAAAGCTTTAGGAGAATGGCCTTTGCTAGAGTAAATAGGTCAGCAGAGGCAAGCCCTAAGGCTATCCTATCTCTGTCTTTCCCTCCCTGTTCCCTTGCTTCACAGTAACCATAATGTGAATACTCTTGAAAAGGTTATCCTGCTGTCATGGTGTTCTACTTCTCAACAGGTCCTGAGCTAGCAGAGCCAAGGGCTCAGAACTAAAATCCCTCAAACTGTGAGCAACTTAATAATTACTCCTCTTGGTCATGTCAGGTATTTTGTTCAGAGTAACAGCCTGATTTAGTGCCTAGTGGGGAAGATACCATCAGCTTCTCTTTCTTTTACATCTGATATCATCTAGACAGGACTCTGGAGACTCTTTGTAGCTTACTAAAGAGGTAGAGCCAGGGAGTTAGTTACAAGCATTTTGCTGCTGAGCTGCAACCACAGTTTTATCAATAGGCTTAGCTGCAGTAAACATATTGAATATACTCCTGTTTTTCTGTGTTGTTTCATCATTCTTTGACCAGAAAGACCAAGTTTTATTCAAGCTTCTTAGACTAGAGCCCTTCCAGGTTGTTGGCTCACTTAAGATTGTGGTAAAGACATTTAAAAATTAAATGCAGGGAATCAGGGGCTGTATTGGTTTTAGTTGTGTAGATAGTTGCTCAGTTTCCTTTTATTCTACACTTAAGTGTTGTGTGTGTGTGTGTGTGTGTGTGTGTGTGTGTGTGTACAGAGAAAGGAAGAAAGGGAGGAAGGAATAAAGGGAAGGAGGTAGAGAGAGGGAAAGAAAGAGATTCTGTGTTTTCCCTATGAATAAAATCAGGAAAGGAAATAAGAAAAATAAGTTCATTCCATCTTTTTAGAAATGTGGGAAATGAAGCTCTCATATGATTCTCTTAAGACATGTTTACACAATCTCCCTTAGTTGTCATGTGTGATATATAAGAGCTATTTTTATTAAAGGATTTTGTTCATTTTCCTCTGTTTCAAATCTGCACAATCACTTACAACAGATATTTGTATTTGTATTTGATGCTTCTTAGATCCATTTCCACTAGTTACCTGCTTTCAGGATCATAGTACAAACTCAGAGCCTTGTGTCACTACTCTGATTTCTAACAAAAATAGAGCACACATGAATCTATGTTTCCAGAGCTCACTGAGGTATTAGTCTCACTACATTGAAGTGGATTATATGAACAGCTCTAGATTTTTATGGCATCTTGTAAGCATTGTTTTCTTCTCTGAATGTTAAAGAAATTTCAAACAGAGAAAAAAATTATAGCGAATCAAACAAAGCAAGCAAAATATATATTAGGTTTTATTTACTAGTCTCAAACTCTAGGATATTTGAGGAAACCAACATTCTATTAATATTCTCAAGCTATAAATGCTATACACAATAAGAACAGGACAATAAAACCATGGCTATGTTTATTGAAAATGTATATTAAAATAATAATCCTCATGCTAAGCTCTTTTAGAACTTTAACATCAGCATAGTATGACTTCCATGACCTTTGTTATATATATTAGCAAAGGTTGTGAAAACACCAATGCGTGAAACTGCACTTTCTGGGCCAGAATATTGTCAAGACAGAGGCAGAGCAGCCAACAAACCTTATTGGCTGGGATTTGAATAAGCTACATAGGCATTGGTACTTCAAGTCTCAAGTTCATAGTTTGGCATTTAAGAAATGGCTCCTGAGGCCTGTCTAGCAGCATAGAGTCACTGATACTTCTGTGGCTCATTCTGCTCAGTGCCTGGCAGGGGGGAGAGCACTGGGCCTCAAATATGATGGATTGTGCTCAGGGTACTGGCAGGGTGGACAGCGTCAAAGTGGTGTACAGCAACCTGGAGTTTGTGCACATCCTAGCCCAGACAAGCTGCTCAACCACATGATCTCCCTGACTCTGAACAGCAACAAATTATCTGAGATGAAAAATGGTTCATTTTTTGGGTTAACTCCCCTTAAAAGACTTCGTGAATCATGAGGCCACTAAAATCATGTTGATGTCTGTGATCCCTGCTGTGATCAGAAAATCCATATTGTTGTCCATGACCTGTGCTGCCACTGGCTGCTATGAGCAGTGAGACATCTTTTGTTGTAGTATCAATAATGGCAGGTTCATAATTGAGAATGTGAGGCACTGAAGGCTGCTGTGGCAAACAACCCCAGCACCGGATAAATAGTTTAAACTGGAAGATATTGAGGAGAGTCTATTAAGAGACATGATGAATATGCTCTAGCTATTCACAGTTCATGGCTTCTTAGGGGTGTTCAGTTCTTTTTAATGGGTCAGCTTTTGGGGGTATAAGGGCAGCATGAATTAGACTTCTTATTTTCTTTTTTCTTTTCCTTTTTCTGATAGGAATGAGAGGCACATAGGCATGGTAGAGTGAACCTGGGAAGAATGGGATCAAGTGTTATGTGGGTGCATTGTACAAAATTCCCAAATAATTAATACAAACATATTGAGAAAAAGTTTTAAAAATGACTCCTAAGGAGGAGGAAAGCATCAGGGCAGATTTATACTTTGTGGGATTTGGGGCAACAGAAGTGAAACAACATTCTAAGAGAGAGCAAGAAGGAAAAGCATAATTATGGGAACAAATTAAGAATTGAGGCAAGATAAAGTAATAGAAAAATCTTGTCTTGAAAGGAAAAAAAGATTGAGGCAAAAGCTGGGGAGAAAGCTCAGTGTTGAGGTATTATGCCCTCTTCTGGCCCCTCTGATGATTTGCATACATATGATACACATAAAGTCATGTAGAAACATACATACATTTTTAAATATTAAAGATATGATAAAATGTTGATCCTAAATGAACCTAAAAGAACTTCCCAACATTCAAGAATAGTTCACCATAACCACAGCATTCCATGAGCATGTGACACAACTGTATTTGGACATATATCATGTTACACACTCTTTAATTAAAAGATCTCCCTTATCCCATTTCTCAGTCTAACATTCTTGATTTGTCAGCCCCTTAACAAGTTGAATACTTAACATTTTATTGGACCATAGTTAAGATTTTTAATTTTTTAATTTTTAAAATTGTTTATATCATCTCTTTATATCAGTGAAAGACAAGACCCACATTCTCAAAGAATATAGCACCATCTTAATATAAGGCCACATGGAAAGAATATTCATTCAGGTCCATCAGAAAAAAGTCAGCAGTGCTCTCAGCTAAGCAAATAATGTCTCACTAAAAAGAACTCAGAGGTGTCTGTGAGTCACCATTAAATGATGTCTGTGGAAAAAGAAATGAGAACTACTGTAGGATTCATGACAACATATGAAAATAGCAGGCATATATGTGAGTTTAAACAGATAAAGACCTTAATAGCTCAGAAAGATAACTTGTACAGGGAACTCTCCTAGAAGACAAAGAGTTCCATCACTATAAAGTTTAAGTTAGAAATCAATCCCCAGAGAAAAATCAATTGACTGTAAGTACATCCAACCTGCAGCCTGTGGGCTGAGTATGTTTACACACAAGCAAGGATGACTGAATCTGATCTAAAACAGTAAAATGAACTTAAAGTGCATGAAAGCTTATTTTGTATTCTCTTCTTTGTAATTTGAATGCATAGTTCTGGGGGGTGACTGTGTATAGAGTGTGGTATTCCAATGTCAAAAGGTTGGAGATGCCTTTAAGGAAAATGAAAATGAATCCAACAGGAAATTAACAGGATTAAGCTAAGTGTGCCCTAATGTTAGATTTCTAAGAGCCTGAAAGGACTGCTCAGAATTATGGCTTACATGTAAATTCTCATGGAAAGAAAGAAGACTAGAAAGAAAAAAATGTAAATACAAGTGAAGACATAAATAACTGAAAATAGATGCTAAATTGGAAGTGACACCTACCACTGATGAGTGGTGTGATTCTCCTCTAATTACCCTGCTACAAGTGTGTCCTTTCCTTTTAAATATTCTGCGAGGATTGCTAAACCCAAGCGTGGTTTATATTAGCTCTAATAGGGGAATATATTTTAGAGTAGAATATGTTGAGTTCCTATCAGTATCTTCCTATCGTTACATAATTTGATTTTATTGAGTTCAATCACATTCTTTGGTAATGTGTCCCATACTAACAAGTGGTCTGTTTACAGAAAGAAAAGTAAACATTTTTTTAATGAAATGCTTTAAAGAATTAACTTTATGTCAGTCCGTTTTAGACAAGTAGTGTCTCAAAGCTCTGTTAAAATTGTTTTATAGAGTTCCCAACTGCTGGAAGACATTAGGAGGTAATCAAATTGCATTCTACCTGCTGAGTCTGGGAAGATCTGGTCAGTAGCTTAAAGAACTCTTCCAGTATTTCAGTCAGCTTACTAGTAGCTCGGCGACTCTAATTGAAACAACCTTGCTGACTATTAATCCAAATGAGCATCACGTTCCCATTTCTGCTTCATTTGATACCAAGACTAAGAAGAAGCCACTTATAAAAATGAGCTTCCTTACAATATTGCCCTCAAGTGTCAGGATAATGAGAATTTATTATAGGTGAATGGTATAACGATGCAATTTTAAAATTAGTTGTCTGTTGGGTTGGATTATAATTAAGTATGACCTGTGCAGTAAAACTATCTAAATCCCTGTGATATAATAAATCCCAATATGTCAGTTCCAACAGATCACACCATGAAATTCAAGCCTATTTTATGCTGTTCTATAAACAAACTCACCCTTTTCTGTGTAATTAGAAATTATACTTAGTAACTGTGGCTTCTAGACTGAGAGTAATCCCACCTATGTGTATTCAGATCTGGGCATAGTCTGCCCCATTCTGTTCTAGCCTTGCCCTGGGTGACAACAGTGCAGCAGAAGGAATGGCAAGACCCTTTCAGGATAGTGCTCACTCTTGTGCATAGCTCTTTCTGGAGGGAAGAGAACTCTACACTTTGAGGATTTGAGATATGCTAGAAAGAAAGCCATCTGGCAAGGAACTAAGGTGACTGGCCAAGGTAAATCATGTTATTTTCACCTAAATTTGGAGATAATTTTCTTTGATGCAGTAGATACTTAATTCACATTTTGATACTTAGAAATAAGGAAAAAAATGAGAAAAGAAAAATGAGTTTGTAACCAAAGAACGAGGGAGTAGTTAGAAAGCCAGGAAAGTGATACACATTTTAAGAAGAATGCTTATGGAATATTAAAGAAGTTGAAGAACAGGACTGAAAGAGAAATGCAGTACATCATATTAATAAATGTAACTTAGCAGTGCTGCTGTCTATGAACAAGGTATATGGTCAAATAAATCTGAGACAGGGAGCTGGAGAAATTTTCTAGCCATGGTGTCAAAATTGTCTTCTCCATTTTCTTTATTGTAGAAATGATCATTTGAAAAGACACACAAATTCTTGAGCAGTAATAGTCAAGTATAATAGTATCAAAAATTACAAAATGACTTGTAAAAGAAAGAGAGAAGCATGTCTATATTTTTTATTGAGACTTCTCTTCTATGTTGGTTTAATTTTTATCTCCTTATATATGTATCAAGACATATCAAATAGATTGTACTCAATTTTAAGATGTGGGAAAACTTTTTTTGCTCCATAAAAGATCACATTCTATCAACTAGGTTAAAGACTTGAGCACAGATTCAACGAACCTAATAACAGCCTATAACAGATATTTAATATGTCTGTTTTTCCATGAAGGTTTTAAAGCATGTAAGCTATCAATATAATTGTAATTTTTTATATAATTTTCACTCACAAACTATGATCTATATAAGATTACACTGATACTTTCATTAACTAAACTAGAAACAAAATTTTAGTCATTTTTAATTTAACATAAAAGTAAAAATCCAGTCACTGTTAGGCCACTCAAACAATCTTTATACCACCCTTACCCCAGCACATCCCTTAAGCAGGAAAGACCGTAGATCAAAGGCCTGGGGTCATCCTTATAGACTCCTGGGACTTTCCCTTGTACCAGATTTCTATCGGCCCCTTAATTCCTCTTCTTACAGTCATATCTTTCAGTACTCTCCCGCTCCATCTACCCATAAGTTTATTTATATATCATGGGAGCTTCTGGATGGTAAGAGAGAATTTAGATGCTTCATGTGTTTCTTTAAAAGTCACTCCATCACCATCATTTCCAGTCAACAGGGCCAGGGGGAGCCCAGGACAAATGTTATTTGACTACTGGAGAAAACTGCAGCATTAGACCTATTTAATTTTACTATTATTTATTTTCTATAAGCAGTCATATAACCCCAAATGGTTGCAAGGAAGACTTATTTGAAATATTAATTGTTCCCTAATAACTTGCATCAGAGAGGAAGAGGTAAAATACTGAAGGAATCAGTGTCTAAAACTGATGACTTTACATAAAATCTATTATCTCATTTCATTCAATATAATTCATACAATATAAATTTATTTCGATATTTAATATTCAGCTACACCTCTTTTCAAATATTTTTAATGAAAACACAATAACTATTTACAACCTAAGAAATATAAAAGCATGAAAGCATACGTCATAGAAATGTATAGTTATTAGAAAATATGCCATGGAAAACAGTTTGTAAAAAACAGTAGCAAAAAACCAGAATGCATTCCATGAAAGTTTGGTTAGCTGGTCTCCATAATGAATTCCCAACCCACACCATCATCAATGCTCCAGAGACAGAAAAATGAAATGAAATATACTTATTGGAAAATAAATAGCAATATTAATTTTGCTGGCAGACTCTGACAGGAATTAGATAAAATGCAAAAATGTAACAAAAATATTAGATATGACATCATGAAATATTGATTTATGTATTTTATTTTCATTTATATATCCAAAAGAGTAAAATGCCATTTTCTTTTCAACAAAAGCACAGAACACTGTTGGAATATTTAAATTTAACAATTTTTAACTCTTTTTGAGTTATAACAATGATAAATCCACACACTTGAACTATTCTCTAAAAATCACTTCTGCTCAGATTCTAGAAAACTTCATTCAATGGAAGATCATCTACTTATGAGAGATATTTAATACAGAGACACTTTGTTGGAATAACAGATGTATGTCAAGTATTTACATACTTTTTATGGTTTTTATAGAGTGCTAAAAATCAATTAGCATTTTAAAAATAACAAAAAGATAAAAAATATTATATAATAATGTCAGTTTTGGAAGAGAAATAAGAATATGCTCCCAGATATTCTAAGAAACCAATGCGATACTGATGAAGTTAAGATAAGATCATTAAAGTTGGTCTTAATCAAATAATTCCCCAGTCATTATGAGGAAAGTTATAAACACACTGAGAGAGGAATGATGTATGCAGGTACAGACATTAATTTTCTATTTCTTGCATAGTTTATTAAATTTTCACATTATCCCATTCTTTTATCTCTTTTTGCTTTTTCTATAACAGGGCTATATTATATAGCCCAAAAAAACCTCAAATTCAATTCCTGTTCCCTGTTTCCTTAATGCTAGAAATAACAGGTCTCATATTAGTGGGCAGTGTTATCTATTTTCATAATATGCTCATTAGAATATGAATAAAATAAAAAAGGAAACAACACATATGTCTTTACATACATACGTGCAAACACATCTGGACATACTATGATCTTTAATGAAAGCTTAACAGAATGTAAAAGAGAAAGAAAAACGTTACATAGATGGTACCAATTAACTCAGAATGTTACAAAGTAGGAAAAGAAGGGAAAGTAATATCGCTACAAGATTAAGTTAAAGAATACCTATAATGAAGATCTCTGAGAAGTTAGCATGAGACTCTGAATGAAATTAGAAGATGATGCTCTAAGCTCATTATGAGTGGACACCATTCCACACTCTTGTGTTCTAAGACCCTACAGGTTCATGCAAGAAACCAATTGCCTCTCACACAAAGACCAGATGGGTTTCCTGTCCTGAAGACTATATTTAATGAACTCTAGTCTTTGGCCTCCAGGACTAATGGCAGGTGTTTAGCACAAAGCCTCTAGGAGTTCAGTCAGTGAATGAGAGTTCCACCATTTCTCCACTGGTTCTGAGGACTCTGGACATGGACTAAATCACTCTTCCCATCCATGACCTAGAGCATGTTTATATGTCCTCTATAAAGAAGTCTGAGAAATACATCTTCACAACACAATGTATTCAATAGTGATGAAAGATTAACTAAAGAAGTGCTGTGGTATTTTCTCAGTTGTCAATGTGATTATATCTGGAATTATCTGAAACCTAAGTGAGTAGTTGTGTACATCTGTGAAGGATTTTTCTTAATTTAAATACTTGAAGTTTGAAGACCCACTTTTAATCCAGATTTTTTGAGTCACCTTTAATATAGTTCACACCTTTTGGTGGCAGACAATATAGAGGATATAGAAAAAAGAAACTTTTACTCTTTGCCTGTTTGCCATCACTCTTGCTAGCAAGTTCACACCTCCAATCGCATTACAACCTGGTTCTTTGAAATTCCAGTGTCTACTGAAGAGCAGCTGAGACAACAACTTCTGGGTTCCTTGACGTTCAATTGGTAGACAGCCATTGGACTAGGTAGCCTCAGCAAGGAAGGCAACCTAATACACAACCTTTCATTTTATCAGTTCTGTTCCTCTAGAGAATCCTGATTAATACAGAAGGTATGGATACATTAACAACCACAGAACATATGTGCATTGTTCATAATGACAAAACATATATATTTAGAATATAGTAAAAGTGCTTCAAGGTTTCAGTTAGAAAAAAAGAAAATATATTAAGACATTGCTTTACAAAGGCAGAAAATTGATTTTAAAAAGAAACAAAATTATTCAGAATTTATTCACAGACACTTCATTCTCTAGTATTATTAATGTCACTTTGGGGATGACAAGGAACATGTAAATCCTGGTGACAGGGCCAGTGGCCCCACATTTTGCCCCAGCCATGCAACTGTCAACCACATTCAGAGGGACTAGTTTTGTCCCATGTTTGTTCCTTCTCTGTCCAGCCGGAGTTGGTGAGCTCCCATTAGCTCGGATAGACTGTTTCAGTGGTGTCTCCATCATGGTCTTGACCTCTTTGGGCATATTGTCACTGTTCTCACTCTTTGACTGGACTTTGGGAGCTCAGCCCAATGCTCTGCCTCTGTTTTCATCAGTTGCTGGATGAAGGTTCAATGGTCACATTTAAGATAGTCATAAATCTGACTTCAAAGCAAGGCCAATTTGGGCACTCTCTCCTCTAATGCTCAGGGTCTCACCTGCCTCAGCTTCTTTAGCCAGCCAGCAGGTAGGCTGCTCCAACATCCCAGTCCATCCATCTGGACCCTCATTAAAATATTTTCAAACAAAATGTGTTTTATTAGATTCACCTGTCCTTTCATTTACTCAGTTATTCTGAATACCCCTTGTATCCTCTTACCAGACTCTTGTCCAATTTCATGTCATGTGTGTCTCTTTTTTATTTCCCACCATCTTGAGCAATTATTTCTACTCTGTTTTGGTCACATTTCTATTTTTATGCTTTACCTATATTTAGACCCATTTTTATACATGTTTGTACCCAGTATAAACTACATATGAGAGGGGATATGCACTTTTTGTCCTGAGCTCACTTATTGTAATTTCTGTATCCATTTATTTTCCTATAAATTTCATTTCTTCACAACTGAATAAAATTCCTCGATGTATAAGTACCACATTTTATCATCAGCTATTCTGTTTGTGGACAAGTATGATTATTTCATTTCCATGCTATTTTAAATAGAAAATCCTTATAAATTTGTAAAACTTAAACGTTAAAAAAAGAAATCCAAACTGCTACTCAACAAATGGGCTAAAGAAATGAAGAAACAGTTCTCAAAAGAAGAACCACAAATGACCATCATGCATTTTGAAAAGTTTTTAATATCCCTTGGCACCAGTGGCATTGGCACTAAAACAGTGCGTCAGGTTTGCCAATCAGAAGGCTATCATCTCGGACTCTAACAGCAAATTCTGGCAAGAATGTGGGAAATAAACCCTGAAACACTCTTGGTGGGCATGAAAACTAGCATAGCCATTGTGGAAATGAGCATGGATGTTCCATTGAAAATTAAAAGTAGGACTACAATATGACCCAGCCATACCATCTTAGGCATATATCCAGAAGAATCTATCACACATCAAAGAGATCCTAAAGTACACTTGGCTCTGAAGTCCCAGTGTAGTTCTGGAGGCTGTAATTGTAAGTTAAAAGTATTTCAAACTTTGCTCTGATGTTTTCCTAAGTGAACAGCAGTGGCTAGCTTTTGTATTCCCCTACTGGATTCTAAAGGTAAGATGCTGCTGCAGAAACAATTTTTGGCCAAAAATACATCATTATTTCCTCCTTCTATACTGAGACTTGATTGAAATATCTTGACTGCTTAGTTTTGTAGATGGTAATTTTACATTAAAATTGGCCTTTCTATACCTGATATGAAACACTTCAAATTATGCATACAAACCAGCGTGTAGCTACACACTATAGTTTAGGAATGTTGAATGGCATGTGTATTGTGGTACTCATTTGCATCATATAACTTCCTTGTATTTTAGTAGTGCTTAAAATTACCCAGGAAAAGAGAGAGAAAATTAACTCATCAAGTTCAAGCAGCATTTCCTCCCATTTATTATTTCAGTCATCCTTGTACCTAATCAAAGTTTATATTTATCCCTGCTATTGAGATTGATACTTTAAGACCTGTATCTCAGACTTGATGCTTGGAATCAATGAATAACAAATTTCGCAAAACTGCCACAGATGTATTAGAACCCTTTTTCCTCTTTCTGTCCAATTGAATATGTGTGTCTCAGAGTATTGATAACATCATACATACTGATGTGGGATTACCATTTGTAGGCTGTGAATATGCCCTATAGCAGAGCAGAATATAGACAGGCTTGAAGAGATATATAGAGACAGTAAGCAGAGTCAGAGAGACACCATGTAGCTGCCAAAGAAGAAAGACGCAGCCGCTGGAAACTTAGTGGTAGGCCCCAACCTCATGGCAATATACAGATTTATAGAAAAGGGTTAATTTAAGATATAAGAATTAGTAAATATGAAGCATGAGCTATTAGGCCAAGCAGTGTTGTACTTAATACAGTTTCTGCGTGATTATTCAATTCTGGGCTACAGGGAACGATCAAGCAGTCTCTGCCTACAACATACTTATTGACAGTTACACTACTACAATCCTTAAAAACACCTTATTTTCTGGATACATGGGTTCAGCACCATTTGGCAGCTTCATTTCTTATTGACTTTACAAGAGGAGAGAATATTGTTTTTCTTAAAAATTCTATATATTATTTGGGAGAAAACCAAACAATATCACATTTTCCATGTCTTGTAGCCTTGTTTGCTTTAACAGAAACCAAATAGATGCAGGAATGTATATCATAAACTCCTAATTATTGTGCTAGAGAGATATCTCAGTTAGTAGGGTACCTGCTAATAAACCTGAGAACCTGGGGTCAATCATAGAGATTCACATGATGGAAGGAAAAAAACAACTCCCACAGATTATTCTCTGATCCCACAGGGCAACATGTCATACCAACATATGAACATATTACATTTAAATCTAAAAATATTTATGCCTTGTATGTTATACACTTATGACAGTTTTTAAAATAATAAAAAGCCTAGTTTCTTCTACTCAACTCCATTCATTTCCACAACAGCACAAAGGAAAGACAGAATGTCATCATTAGCTTCGGATTCCTTCGCTTTCATCAGTGTGTTCACAACCTTAACTGTACTTCACCATAGTTCAGTAGTAAATTTCTATATATAAAACCACACTTTCAAGTTGCTTAAAGATATAACATAATTGGATGTACCTTTAACCCAGTGGTTTCAAATCCTAAAGGAATGGTGTGCACACAGCATCTTCTAGTATTAAATAGCCTGAGATCAAATAAAATGCAATGAACAATGTCTGCTCCTACTGAACTGGAAATGTTATTAGTGAGATACTGGATGGAGATGACAGTGCTACCTCAAGAAACGTAATGAGGGAGTTTTGTCAAGCCAAACCTTTTAAAACGTTTGAACTCCATAAAAACCTGGAGGCATGACAGATTAAATGTAATGCTTACCTCTGATTCTGAGCTGCAGCCTGCATCATATAATTCCTGTAAATAAGAACAGATGTGCTGTTAGGGGTTTTGATTTGTGTTTTTTATTTTCCAAACTCATTGAGCAAGAGTGAGGTTGTTCTATTTAGGGAATGATGGGGTAGCTGTGTTTTCTCACTCAAGCATGTCAGAAAAGGAAAAGAATAAGTCTCACTCCTCTCCATCCTATTAAAACAGAAGCCCAAAACAATTTACAGAGTTGGATGTGTGCTTTCAAGATGAATGAAAAGAGACAGATGCACTGAAATACATCTTCAAATATTCAAAGGAGCTAAACATTACTTTATCAAGTTCGAAACAATTATGAGTTTAGTTTGTGTGTTTCTATTCCAGCAGTAGTCTGGCAAGTCAAAAAAGCACCTGCAACAGGTAACCAGAGGAACGACATGAGGGATTATACATTCTTGGACATACCTGTCACCCCAATCAGTAACACAGCCCTGTTTAATTGCATACCCTCTGTTACTTTTAATAAAACATTTTTTTTGCAGAACACAAATATCTCATCTTTAACACATATAAAATGTAATTTACAAGTTTGGTGTTATCAATTCTACTGATGACAGTTTCATGAGCACCTCTCAAATCTAATTAAACAGTTCATATACACATTTTAAATGTATTCATTTGGCAATGGTATGGGCATGATGCTGATAATATTTTTCATTTATTTTTAACATATTGCTTTAGAAACAAAGAACAATACAAAGATGCTGTACACCCTCTTTAAATAGTACAAAGTAGCTTCAGCTTATAGTTACATAGCTACAAACAGTAGCATAAGGCTCTCAGAAATTTCAAGAGTAATTCTTCTAAATGATCCTATTACGTATAAATTCATTTACAGATAAAAATTATGGAGCAAAAGACTTTAGATTCTTTTCACAGGATTCCACATTAATTGCAATGGAAATCCTGGCATATACATACCTTTTTCTGATTTTATCACAAAATTAACTTTATATTATTTTAGTAATTTTTATGGTACAACATGACTGTAGCTTTGCCTCATTCCTTTCTTCCCATCCCATACCCTATTCACTCTTCCTACATTTCTAGTCAGAAAATGTTAGGTCTTACATAGATATTGACAAAGCAAGGCATATCAAGTGACAGTAGGAATAAGCACTTCCCCTTGTATTAGGGCTCAACAAGGCAACTCAAAAGGAGAAATAGGCTCCCAAAAGCCAGCCAAAGCATTAGGGATAGCCCCTGCTGCTACTGTTAGTCCCACGAGTATACCAAGCTACACATAATGGACTGATCTCTCCACCATATATCACTAATTTAGAAAGCTCCCCCATTGGCTTGCCTATAGTCTGATCTTATAGAGACTTTTTAGAATTTTAAATGGCTTGTTATTATTTATATACCAATTGCAGCTTGCCTCCCTCTTCTCCTCCCAGACACCACCACACATTTCTCCTCTGGTCCCATGCCAAATTGTTCATGGAGGCATTTTCTTAGTTGTACTTCACTCCTCTTTGATGATTTTAGCTTGTGTCAAGTAGACATAAAACTAGACAGAACACTTTCTAATGGATGTTAGGTGCCAGTTTCAATGTGGACCCAGATTGCAAATTTATAAGGGGTTCCCATACATTCAGCCTCAGACATGGACTCTTGTTATTGGACTCATCATTCTGAGTCATCTAGCCTCTTGAATTATACAGAAGCAGGCACACTGTTAGAGTTTGAAAGAGAGTATCCCCTGCAGGATCATATATTAGAATGCTTGTTTCCCACATGCAGGTACTTTTGGCGGAGGCTAGAACATTTGGGTCATGGAGATTTGATGTAGGAAATGTATCACTGGACAGAAGACTGAGTTTTTATAGATTCAACCAATTGTATTTCATTCTGTTTTGTCTTTGCTGTTTAGATATGATCTCTTAGCTTCTTGTCCCTGACACTTGCAACCATGCCCCAAGTCCAAAGAATATTAATTTATATTCCTCTGAAACTGTAAGCCAAAATAAACACTTCCTTCTATAATTCTTCTTGGTCATGGTTGATGTTTTATCTGAATAATAGAAAAGGAACTAATACAGAAGTTGGTACCAGAGTTTGGGTTGTTGTTGTGATGAACCTGACTTTTCTTTTATTGAGTGTGGAATCTCAAGGCAACTAGACATGATGTCATTTCTTTGATATTTTGACAAATAATCTGGTTTTCTTTCTGTCTGTATCTTAACAACTGACATAAGGATAAATTTAAAAGTAATAGAATATTATCCTTGACAAGGAAATGTCAAGATAGCATAAATTTGAATTTGCTGGGTGGTTGTTATTGACAATGTATACACAGGTCTACAATAAAAATACAAGTGGGATAGACATAAATACAAAATACATAGGTCTATGAGAAAAAAAACAGTGGGGAGTTTAATGTCACAGGCAAGGTAACAAGGAGGAGGAACTGTAATAATCAAGGAGATTAGCACCATTAAGGAGAAGCCTGCTCTGCACAAAGGAACAGTGCCTTAAAGTCAAGACGCCATTCAGTTAAACCTACAATGTGCGAAAGAGAAATAGGTGAGGAGTTTTCTGTGCCTATGAAACAATTTCAATCAAAAGCTACTGTTGATGCATCCAAAGGATTAAGGGTGCATGCCAAGCTGGCCGTGGAACTTGGCAGTGACCTCCATGTGGTACTGGTCTTAAATGAATGAATGGTGCAAGAAGGAATGCATCATGGAATCTTCTTCTGAGTTCCCTCATATCAAGTAGTTTGGGGCAGTGGATTCCTTGTGTGAATAAACTGTTGTGTTAGTAGAAGAGGATTCCTGAAAGTAAAGTGAAGTAAAGAAATTTAAAAATTGTCAGTGTGTGTACGTGTGGTCAGGTCAGTGTCCTCTAGTGATGTCCAAAGTCCAAATCCGCCACACCTGTCGCACAACCCATTCCTTTACATTCCAGGCATTATTGCTTAGAAGTTTCAATTCTTTGGGGTTTTTCTTTGTTTTGTTTTGTTTGGCAATCCTATAACTCACTGTGTAGGCCAAACTGGCCTTGAACTCACACAGATCTGTCTGTTTCTACCTTCCAAGAGCTGGGATTAGAAATGTGTGCCACCATGCCATGTCTCTAGTTTAAAGTACACAATCAAATTGTTTGTCATTAAATACAAGAGACAAAGAAGCCAGTAATTTGTAAAAGGTTCAAGCCTATATCATTTAGGGCTCTTTAGATATTAGACTCTTACCAGAAAGTACGATAAACTACATCTTAGTAAAAGAAGAATCATATGGTTCCATTTCTTGGTCTTTATTGCATACAACATATGAAACTGCAAAAATAAGCCGGGCGGTGGTGGCGCACGCCTTTAATCCCAGCACTCGGGAGGCAGAGGCAGGGGATCTCTGTGAGTTCGAGACCAGCCTGGTCTACAAGAGCTAGTTCCAGGACAGGCTCCAAAACCACAGAGAAACCCTGTCTCAAAAAACCAAAAAAAAAAAAAAAAAAAAAAAAAAGCCTGGATTCAGTGAAGACCAAAAGAGGTTAGAGGTGCCAAAGAGGTGTGCTGTCTGTGATGAACTGTCACACAGAGGGGGTAGAACCATCCCAAGTGATCAATGTATATTATAGGCATCAAAGCTGGAAGAGCAGAGCCATTAAAGCTCTTTGACACTGGAAAAGAAGATAAAAAACTATAGTGTTTGCCTTGCTGTGTAGTAATATTTCATTTATATTTAAATAAACAAGGCTCGCCTGAAGTTCAGAGAGTAAAATAGCCGCACTGATCAGACTTACAGACCAGGCAGTGGTGACACACCTCTTTCATCAGAGTAGTTTAAACACTAGTTTGCCATACAAACTGCGTGGTAGTGTTACATACACTAATCCAAGAACTAGAGAGGAATATAAGACAGGAGGAGATAATTCTCAGGGTCAGTCTCATTTTGAGATTCCTGGAGGCAGGACCGCCATTTCAGACTGAGGTAGAGGTTAAGAGCCTGTAGCAGAATGTTTTGCTTTTCTGACCTAAAAGTTGCACCCCCAATTTCTGTCTCTGGGTTTTTATTAATCGTGCTACATTGTTGCGTTCTAATATTGCTTTAGTAGGCTATTTCCTCAATATACCCATCCCTCTCTTGGAATGATAATGTATATTCTGTGCCATTATATGTTGGAAGTATGTAATTTGCCTTTTGATTTTATAGAGGTCTCAATTAAGGTATTCATTTCAGTCTCAGAAGGGACTTTGGATATTTTTTTAATTATAACCTGGTTAGCCTTTTAGCTCAGGCTTCTTCACTAATTCTTATATCTTTTTTTCTTTTTTTTAAATTAATTAATTTTTATTAAAGATTTCTGCCTCCTCTCCTTCACCGCCTCCCATTTCCCTCCCCCTCCCCTGATCTTTAAACAATGTTGAAATTTTAAAAGATTATGGGAACTTTTGAAGTTGAATTCAATGCATTTTGAATTAAAATACAGTCATTAACCTATGGGAACCATGGAATGAGGCATAGCGTTTTACATAAAAACATTCTCCAGAAGCTCAGATATATTAATACTTTGTCCCAGTTGGTATCACTGTTGTAGAACATTTGGAATGTGGAGCCAAGCTGGAGTGATTATATCACTGGGATGGGCTGTGAGAATCTGTAGTCTTGCCTTGATTCTAATTCTCTGCCTCTACTTCATATTGACAGTTGGGATGTGATCTCTCAGTTTCTGGTGCCCGCTGTCATGCCTTCTGCTTGCGGCCATGCCTCCCTGCTGTTACCGACTCTACAGATTCTGGGTCCATAAGTTTAAATAAACTCTTCCTGCTGTAATTTGACATGCCATGATATTTTGTCAAAGCCACAAGAACAAAATAACTAATACACACATACACATCTCAGAAAGCAAACTTACTTTCTTTATCAAATGGTAGAATTATATGTACAGAGAAAGATTGTATTAAAATAAATTTTTTATAAGTTAATTTTGATAAAGGTTTGATTTTTATACCTATTCTATATACTTATATATCTGGCAACCCATAAAACAATCTTGGGAAATAAATGTTTGATGGGTCATAAACAGAATAATATTAAGAATTCTTCCTACAGTATATACTGGGAAATACAGCTAAATATTTAAAGCATTTTGTGCTATAGATGCTATTGAGTATTAGATATAATTAAAACTAATTGTCATTATCAGTAAATCAGTCTTCAATAATCATCTAACATCTTTACTAGGTTACCATAATTGATAATCATTAATAATGTGTCAATATTTAAGCCTATTTATAAGCACAGATAATATCTTATGTAGAAGGGTTATTATTAAAGGGAAGGAAAAATGAAAGAAAATTCTTGTAAACACTTGTGTTGTTACATTGAAGAAATAGGTATCATAAGGTCAATAAAATAAAAAGTCTTCCGGAAGAGATGGAGCTGATTCCCCCTTGAACTGTCACTGAAAACTCAGCAAAGTCCAAATGTAGGTCATTGTTTCATGATTCAAACAATGTTACTTTTATCTTTACTAAAAAGTCTTTTTAATCCTATCTCCTTCTGATACAGTCAATGAACAATATACCACTTTCCACCTGATCTGCCTCAGGCATAAATTACCCAACCACATACATAGGCAAATGTTCTTTAGAGAAACAGAGAAAAACGGGTAGTTACAGAGATTTTTAAGTCACAATTATCAGAAAGGAATCCACATGAGAATAAAATATCAGATAGTGTTTAGATTTTCTCTGCTAGTAGATATAAAGAATAGTTATAAGGATTATAAATTTAAAGTGCAGCAAAGATAAATGAATTGAGTATTTAAAGCCATTTCTTATTCTAAATATACAAATAAATGGAGTTAGCACTCTTTCCTGATGACTGGATCTAGGCACATGTCACAGACAAAGATCAATAAAAAGCAGTGATGAATAGCAGAGAGTGGTGTTTTCATGTGTGGGAAGGAGAAAAAAAATAATCATATTAGTATAGAAAGAAGAAAACCAGGGACATGAAGGTGATTGTAATCAGAACATTGTATAAGATGGGATAGGCAGAGAGTCAGTTTCTGGCTAGTCTATAATATATAATAGAACCTGGTATAAATACACACAAAGTCACAAATATGCACACACACACACACACACAAAAACACACACAGAGAGAGAGAGAGAATCATGAAAAGCTGCATTTTATGAACTTAAAGAAAACTCTATTTTTAGTTCCATTATAAATATTTCACAAAAAAATCATCATTAAATTTTTATATTGATATTACTCCTATAAGCACCACCAAGGAAGGCAAAATTCCCCATCAAGACTGGCTTCATGGGGTAAAATTGTGACAGAAAGACTGAAGATTCCAAGAAACACTCCCCCGTTGCTAGTTTGAGTTGACAGAACTGAAATTATCAGTACACTTTAATGGTTCCAAAATTAACTACTTTTATTTATGGTGCTACATTGCTTGTAGCAGTTTACATTTTCAATAAATAATTAAAGTGTATCTATTCTACAATTTACAGTTCTGCTTCTGGGAGGGGAAGACTAGGCATAAATGACATCCATTTTACCTTGGAGCTACTGAGGAAAAGTGAATACAAGATATGAAAAAATGTGTATCTTCACCCTCTTTATTGGCAAAGTACAAATGACAGCCACTCTGTCACTCTGTCTTTTTAGAGTTGGGGTTTGTTTTCTGTGTGTGTGTGTGCGTGTGTGTGTGTGTGTGTGTGTGTGTGTGTGTTTTAAATGGACAGTGTTCTGAACATGTAACACATTATGCAAACTTTACAATTTTACCATACCATTCTTGTATCACCCTGAAATATAACTTGGTTTCTGATATACGATAGCACTTTTTGATGCCTATCCAACACTGTAGCAATGCAAAAGACATCTATGAAAATGTTTGTTTTAAGAACATATTACAGTAATGTTTCACAAGTTCATCTACAAACCACACACACGTGCGTGCATGTTTGTGCACATGCACACACACAAATCAATCACCCGCTACCCTTTTTAAGCGTTTTTTTTTTTATAGTCTATCCTACTCTGCCAGGCAATTGCTGAACTGTTTACAATGAAGAAGGCCTGTGAAATGTCTCAGTGAGCAAAGGGTATTGCCACCAAACCTGATGAGATGTGTTTCATCCCCAGAACTCCCAGTGTAATAAGAAAGAACTAACTTCTACAAGTTGTCATCTGACTTCCACACACTTACTCTGATACACACACACACACACAGAGAGAGAGAGAGAGAGACAGACAGAGAGAGAGAGAGAGAGAGAGAGAGAGAGAGAGAGAGAGAGATGAACAATGAAAGAATATAATAAAAATTGAAAACATTTAACTAATTAACTAATGTTAACTACTCTTATAGAGTCTATAATAAATAGTTACATAGGATATTTTTCATCTGCCAGGAATATTTCATGCTCAAGTAATTGTACTAAAGTATTATATTGATGATATCATACAGATCAAAGTATAGTTATTTTATTCTCTTTGTTTCCAATGTGTGGGCATAACTTGTTCTTTAATCTCCTGTTTACTGACAATTGTGTTATTTCTTATTTTACATGTAATCAGAGGGCACTATTTGATGAAATATACTAATTTTTTTTCACAAATCATTTTCTTAGATGACACAGCACATGATTGTGTGAAGAGCACCATATGTTTTGTTTGTTTTGTTTTGGTACAAGTGTGCACATTTTGAGAATTCTTGTTCAGTACTCAACTTTGTTCGCCAGCCATATCATTACTCTGTTTCCAACATTTCTGAGAGATCCAGGAGCTTTTCTGAGCAAACTTTCCTTCTGTTGTTTCCAAAGGAAGTTCATACTGCACATCTTTTCTCTAAAATGCTCGTGGGATATATATCCTGATCTATATGTTCTAGTACTTCAAGAAATTTCTGATGATGTCATATGCATAGTTTCTTGAATCTAAACATTCAGATCTACAGTTTTCTCATGGTTTCGCACTGCCTCAATGTTTCTCTTGTAAATGACCTTCAGTTTACATCACTCTATGGTAACAACTGTCTTGCAAAGTCAATACCTGGCAGTCTTTCAACTCAGAAATACATCTGTAGTCAACAGCAGTAATTATTTTCTATTTCTTTCACTGATGCAAGATAGAAAGAATGTTCAATCGGTTGTTTTTCTATATTTTTCCACAGGTGATCTTATTCTTTTGCTATTTGTATCAATTTAAGTAACATGGGTTATGAATATTAAATGAGATGACTTATAGCATGCACTAGCATTTACTAAGTGATCAATAATATGAGATTCTACTACTTAAATCATTTTTCTCTACCTTAAGCCAAATGTTGAAGATCAATGCAATTTAAACATAAAGGCTTATAGAGGATTGGGTTTAAGGAACATGGCTCTTGAAATCAGAATTTCAAATCAAGCTTTGAGACATTCTTTAAGCTGTGTGGCCAGCTGCTTGTGCTTCTCTTTTATTTACTGACACAATGGGGATATCATCATATACCACATGTGGCCTTTCTGAAGGAATAAGTCTGCCCATGAGAGGAAAAATTCTATCATAATTACCTATTCCTGTTTCTTTTTTCCTCATGAGATCTCGTCTTATGGCTTATGTTTCTAGGAGGTCGATTTCTCAGTGAACTCACTTGCCTTTAACTTAAGTTAGATTGATTATTTTCTTTGCCCTGTAAACAGTGGAAGACATAAAAAATAACCACTGCTGTTGACTAAAGAAATATTACTGAGTTACAAGTTTTATCACCTTAGTCAGGACTGTTTTCTCTGTCCATTCCCATCAATGTCTCCAAGCAAGCATCTGCTGAACATTCTTTATTACATGATTAAATTATAATGTTTTCATATTTCCCCAATTTTATTTAAAAAAATAATTCTCACTATTTTAGAGAGTTTTAGAAAACAATGTCCATCATCTAAATTTAGGCAAATACCCAAACATATAAGTAAAACTTAAAAGGAAGATTGTCATATTCCCTGATAGGAACATAACTTTTTTTCCCCTATCAATACAAAGCTAAAGACAGACAGAGACCACTTATCCTCCAGAGAGAAAAATCTATTCATTTTATAAAAAAAAAAATCTGTTGCCTTATGTCCTAAGTCATTATTTACTATTTCTTCAAAGCAAAAGATGAACAAATGAAGGATGGATGTTCACTTAAAACCACCAGATATTAAACAACAAAGACCCCAACAAGCTCAAATTTTCTTTCTTTTTTAGAATTTTACTGTGCTATACATATTCCTACTCTTGTTTCATTCTGAAGTTTTTGTTTGTTTGTTTGTTTAGTTGGTTGGTTGGTTTGCCTTTTATTTTTACAGGGTCTCAATATGTAACTTTAAATATTCTATGTAGACCAGGATGGCAGGCTGGGTTTGATCACATAATACACCTGCTTCTGTCTCTTGAATGCTGAGAATACAAGTGTGATACCATGCCCAGCTCTTATTTCTAACACTATTAAGTATTTAATTGCTGTTTGTACTTACCTTGACCCAGTTAATTGACTTTTAAAAGTAGCCATTCAGTCTATTAAAGGATTAAAAAAAAAAAAAACAACTCAGGAACCTCATTTGTTTGTAACCCTGAAGTGAGATAAATAATTGATCAAAAGTGTTTTATTTGCTACTCTCAAGTGCAGAAGTAACCTTGGTGTGAGCCATGGTCATTAAGCAATTGAAAATTACTAGGCTAAGAATAATGTTCCATCAAGGTGTTTTAAGCAACAGTTCTTGGGACCCAATTTTTCAACATACATGTATATCTTTGCAAACTCTTCCACAGATGAGTCAATTGTTTTCATCCCTTCACTGCTATAGTGAACTGTCTCCAATAGGCTCATGTGTGTGGACACTTGGTGCCTAGCTTGTGGTTACCATCTGGAGGTGGAGCCTTGCTGGAGCATATTTATTACTGTGTGCAGGCTTGTAGGTTTCATAGCCTGGCTGTGCTTTCTTTCTCTCTGCTTCTTTAGTACAGAAGCAATGTGACAAGCTATCTCCTTGAGCCATGCCTTATATCCCAATTATGTCTTCCAACCTCAATGGACTCTTTCCTTTCAGAACTGTAATTCTAAACAAAGCTTGGTACCATCAACTTTTCTTCGTTGGAATATATTACCATTACAAGAGAAAAGAAACTAAAACTTTCTTTAAATTTATTTCTCTGTTTGAAATGATTTTTTCTCCACAGTACCATTTTATTCTTTAAATATTTTTTACTAAAGCTAATACTCATGTCATTTTCTTTATGATATTTAATATCTACTATCCCTTCATTAAGTGATGCTAATCTTATTTCAGTCAATTTTGTGGTGTGCAAAGTGAAGGACCTGCCTTTGTTCCTTATGTATGTTGTAAACACCTTAAAAGCAAAAACCTTGCCTTTTAACATTGTTAAGTTTCAAACCCTAAGATTGTGATCCACAGCTCATGTCTACAATCTTAGCCATAACCTTGAAGCGTGGGAAAAAATACGAGGAAACTAATGTTTTTCAGATTAGAGGAACTAAGAGGTTTGAGAAATAAAAATGTAATGCAGGATTTAGGAGTGAGAAGAATCCACTCAGCGCATCCAATTTAGTTGAAATCTCCCTGAAAATATCCAGGCATCATTACAGAGGATGTGAGGGAGATATCTGCACAGAGTTTCACAACTGCTACATCAGTAAGTGTGATTGCTAGGGTCCATTTAGTCTCACATCTCAACAACTTTATTTTAACATGATGATGATTTCCTCTATGAACATGGGCTTATGTTAGCCTAGTAATTTTAAAAACACAACTGAAGTAAAATAGATATAGAAGAATTGGTTGCTGAAAGAATATTAGATAATACAAAGTCTTTTTTCTTCTTAAGCCAAAGTTTCCAAATTAGAAAATGTGCATAATGCTTATATACAGGCATACAGATGTACAAATATAAAAACAGTCAAACACATACACACATATTATAGCTATATAGATATGCAAAGCATGCATATATACATACATACTGCTTAGAAAAAAACTATCTAACATAGTAAATAAAATGTGAGAAAGCTAAGGGCATATATGAAGGAACCTTGCCAGAGTAACTACTTTTAAAATCTTGAACTGGGCATGAACATATTTCTCTTTCTCTGCAACACTGCATCCTCCCAGCTGCTTGCCGCAAATTCTCAGAGACCTAGAGAGGACTGAGCAACAGTCTATACTATCACATATATCTCAATAGTTTCTCCATTTTTCTTCTCTAACATACTTATCCCATTCAATCTTAGTCATTCTCACCCACTATCACAGCTCACTCAGTCACATCCCCCCACTTCAGTTTTCTGTTAGTTTCTACAAGAAACCTGTATCTACAGGGGTCTTTTATCCACATGGCTCTGAAGATCTCAGTCCCACTCAATGTCCCACACTCATCGACTCCTAAAGCTGTTCTATTACTGTACCATGTGGACTTTATGGTTCGAAGACATTAAGTCATTTTTTAACTTTTATTTTGAAAATTTCTATTAAGTTTGAGATGCATTAGACTCCTCACTCTTTCTATTTATAATATATTTCAAGAATTCATTAGTCTTCTATTTTTTAATTTTCTTACATAATTATCTCCATAGGATCTCAACTATAAAAATAACCTGAGTGCTTTTTATTAGGAATATGAGAGCCTCCTTCATAATCATATGTTCAAGTTATTACTTGTTTATTCCTTTTCAGCAGTCTTCAGTCTCCATAAGACCCTTATGGTCTTTACTTTCCAGCATTCAATGACATGGGTTCTCTTCTGTATTAACTCTGGACTCTTTTCTCTTTTGTTTTTCCCTTTGTCCCAGCACTCACTTTATTCTCAAACAAAATGCTTACATCTCATTCATCTGCAGAAGAGTAGTTCACTTGCAGCAAAAACAACAGCTACCACTCTCTAAAAGTGTTACCCACGTGATTTTGGTTCAATATTGCTACTATCACAGATTATTCATCTAGTGTCTCAACATATACCAACCTCTCTGCTTCTGACAAGCTAATTGATATAGGTACCTTTTGTTGCCAGCTTGACTGGATCAGGAAATACTTGGGTCATTCTTGAAGGTGGCCTATAGGTAGGTTAGTAACTGCATCTCCAGAAATGTGTGAGGGAAGAGGAAAGACACAACCTGACAGTAGTTGGCACCACTTCGTGGTCTTAGAAAAAGATGAAAGCCAAACGCAGCTGAGCATCCTGCCTGGCATATTCGTTCTCTGTTTTCTAACATGGTGTGGATAATTTCTCATCAATGTCACAAGCAAACTGCACTGCTTTTTATCACTTCCCTGCCATTAACTCTGTCTGCAAAACTCATGTTCCAAGATAAACGTTTTCTCTGTTAAATTGCTTCCCATTAGGTCACAAAAGATAACCGTGCCTAAAAAAGAAAAAAAAAAAGCAACTGCAAAGATTTGAGGAAATAAAAGGCCAGATGGGAAGCATGAGGAATCTGTGTCTCAGCTGCTAATAAGGCCATTGGGCAAACACCTCCAACCCATCTATTGTTGGACACCATTCCTCAAAATACTACTTTTATGGCTTGAAACCTCTTAGGGAGTTGTTAAACAATAAATTTCAGTTAATTTCCATTAATTTGAGCCCATGAGATCTGAATATTTATGCAATGGCTTTTTACTTGTATTTTAATAAATAAAACTTACCTGAATATCAGAGAGTAAAACAGCACCACTGGTCAGACCATGCAGTGGTTACACACACTTGTTGAAATATACTTTTTAGTACCTTCTTATGCAGCAGACACCATGGGGGTTTGGATCTAGCAAGCCTATCTATAAAGTTCAAAGTATAATATAACAGTCTTTGTCCAGCAACATTAACCTATCTATTCCCTTGCTCATCATACACCCCATGTATGACAAGGGTTCTGATGTAGTCTTATACATTCCCATACTGTGCTTCCCTATCCCAGAGCTGTTCCTGAAGAGATAATCCTTGTCTATATATCCTTGTAGATATATAGAATATCATTACTAAAAGAGATTGTGCAAAGCCCATATCCTGCATAGCCAGCTAATCGAGCAACCTGTCTATGTTCAAGGGTGGCCAATACCAGGCTGTCTGCCATTGACCTCCAGGAAGCCTAGTCCCATAGGACACATAGCTCCCATCTGACATAATGACATATGTCATGTCACACAGACGACACTGGACTTGATGTGGCAGCTATCTATTTTGCTTTTCTGATCTTCTAAATTTCTCTCTTAGTTTTATTAATTGTGATTCATATCTAAATATGTCTTATTCTTATAACCAACAACCAAAGTTCTGTTCTAGAAAAGTCCACTAAATTCTTTCAGGAAAAAGAGAGACTGTTTGTGACATCCAGATATTTAAAAATTTGTGTCTGTCTATTGTTTCTGACCAGAAACAGTCACACAACAAGCATCACTGCTGCTTCATTCAGGCTCATGTTGTAAGATGCGTTGTCTGCCTGCAATGTTTTTAGGGAGGCATGCAAAGATATTACCTCTCACTTTTCTCTGTTTCTTAGTTTTCTCCTTTTTGACAAAGCTAAAGTCTAGAGTCTTCAAAAGCAACTGTTCACATAAAGGGAAGTAGAAAGTAACTGTATATATTGTGGGAAGGCCATTGGCTCAAAATTCACCTTACAATATCTAAGTTTTAGAGTCAAGGCTGATTTGAAGAACCAAAGCTGGCTACATCAGTCAAAACACAAACCAATAAATAAAGCAATTTAAAAACTCACTGAACTCTTATGGAAGGAAGACACAGATTTCTACATTTTAACAATAGCAACAAAAATAACAAAATACATGAATCAATAATAAAGCACAACCTGTGATTTTAAAAGTAAGCAGAAAACTTAGGACAGTGTACCTAAAATGACCTGATGTTGTTCTACAAAGACTTTAAACTAGTGGAATTAACAAAAGCAATGTGCAAAATGTCATGAACACTGTCTGTAAACAAAATTACTAGTAGAAAGAATAGAAAATTACTACTACAAAGAAAGAAGACCTAAAAGTAGAAATTTTAGAGCTGAAATACAGTAACAAAAAATAAAGCAAAAGGAAAACAAGTAAGAGTTTATCAGGGAAAAGAAATCAGATTTAAATATATAACATTGAAAACTGTCAATTCTGCAAGACAGAAAAAAATTACCAAGGATCTGGAAAGATGGCTAATCTGAAGTAGCAGGATCAATCGAGAACACAGTTCTGGGTACATCACAACTCCCTATAACTAGTCCTGAAGAGAGATGGCTACCTTCTGGCCTCTATGAGTGCTGCACTCATAAGTACACATTCTCCCTCAGTTACATATACACCCATAATTAATTTTTCTTTTCTTGAAAGAAGGATAGGAAATATTATTGAAGGGAAGTAAATATCCCAAAGGACTTTGTGAGATACCACCAATCATCCCAATGTATGTGTTGTGAGAATCTCAGTGCAAGATGATGTGGAAAAGGAAACATTTGAAAGGCCCTTGAAAACTTTTTGAAGTTTATGAAAGACAAGAACATCATCATCTGAGACATTCAGATGATATAAAGAGGAACTTAAAGAATACACAACAAGACACATTGTAAATATCCAAAAGTCAAGGAGAATGTTAAACAAGGAGACAAGGAAATGGCATATACAAACAATTCATAGTAAGATTAGCAGTATCAGGAGAGTGACCAAACAGGAGTGACCTAAGTTAAGAGTAACAACAGCTGTTTGTTTTTCAAAGTCTATAGACCTACAGACATTGAGGCTAACAAATTTAGATATATCTCTTGTGTTTCGATTTGTTATAATAGAAAGAGCTACAGAAAGAGAAGAAAATGATCTAAACATAACTTTAGTAGGATGTTTGAAGCCCTTAATAAAGAAATAAAAAATGCCCTCAAAGAAATAGAGGAAAATACAAACAAAAAATTAGAAGACATCAACAAATTCTTTAAAGAAAACCATGAAAAATAAATTAAACATGTGAAAGAAACTATCCAAGACTTGAAAACTGAAACAGAGAAAATAAAGAAAACGAAAGTCAAGGAATTATAGAAACAGAAATTATGAGAATATGATCAGGAACCAAAAATACAAGCATAAACAGTAGAATTCAGAGATGAAAGAGAGAATCTCAAGAACGGAAGATACAATAGAGGAAATAAACTCATCAATTGAAAAAAACATTAAACATTAAATCATAAACATAAAAATTAAAGCATAACACAAAATATCCAGGAAATATGGGACACCGTGAGAAGACCAAACCTAAGAATAATAGGTATAGAAGGAGAACAAGTTCAACTCAAAAACACAGAAAATATATTTAACAAAATCATAGAAGTAAACTTTCTCAGCCTAAAGAAAGATATCCTTATGAAAATATATGAACCTTACAGAACACCAAATAGACTGGAACAAAAATAAAAAAATGTTTCTTTACCACATAATAATCAAAACACTAAACATACAGAATAAAGAACAAATATTAAGAGTTGCAATGAGAATTCCAAGTAATATATAAAGCAGACCTATAAATATTATACCTGACTTCTCCATGAAAAGAATGAAAGCCAGAAGTGTTCTTAATGCAGACATTAAGACAACATGGATGCCAACCCATACTACTATACCCACCACAACTTTCAATCACCATAGAAAGTCAAAACAAAATATTCAGTGACAAAATCAGATTTAACCAATACCTAGTCACAAACCCATCCCTATAGAAAGTACTAGAAAGAAAATTCCAACACAAGGAAGTTGGGTGCATCAACAAAAACATAGATAATAGATGATCTCACTGCAACAAACCCCAAAGAAGGGAAAAATACACACAATAACATCACCAACAATAAAACTAAATTAACAGGAGATACCAATCACTGGTAATTAATATAAGTGGAACTCAAGTCACTTATAAAAAGATACAGGCTAATAGATTGGATATTAAATCAGAATCCATCTTTCTGCTGTAAATAAGAAATATACCTCAACCTCAAAAACAGACATCACCTCAGAGTAAAGAGTTGGAAAAAAAATTCCAATAAAATGGACTTAAGAAACAAGCTGGTGTAAGTATCCTAATATCTAACAAAGTATACTCCAAACTAAAGTCAATCAAAAGAAACAAGGAAGGTCATATCATATTAATCACAAGAGGAACTCTCAATACTGAACATCTATGCCCCAAATACAAGGGCACCTTCATATGTGAAAAAAAAACACTTCTAAAGCTTAAATCACACATTAAATCCCACATACTAATAGTGGAAGACATCAATACTCCACTCTCACCACTGGACACGTCAGAAGGACAAAAAATGAACAGAGAAATAAGGGAACAAACAGATGTTATGACTCAAATAGACTTAATGGACATATATAGAATATTCCATACAAACATAAGAGAATATAACTTCTTCTCATCACCCCATGGAACCTTCTCAAAAATTGACCACATATTGGGTAACAAAACAAACCTCAACATGTACAAAAGAATTGGAATAACTCCATGTATCTTGTCCAATCACCATGGCTTAAAATTAGAATTAAACATAAACACTAATTTCAGAATGCCCACAAACACATGGAAATTAAGGAATGCTCACCTGAAGTATCAATAGGTTAAGGAAAAAATAAAGGGAGAAATTAAAGTCTTCATAAAATTCAATGGAAATGACTACACAACATATCCAAATTTATGGGACACAAAGAAAGCAGCCTTAAGAGGAAAGTTCATAGCACTATATGCCTACATAAAGAAGCCGGAAAAATCCTACACTAGTGAATTAGCAGAACATTTGAAAAATTTAGAATGAAAAGAAGCAAACTCACCCAAGAAAAGTAGATGGCAGAAAATAATCAAATTGAGAGCTGAAATCAACAAAATAGAAACAAGAAAACAATACAAAGAGTCAATGGGACAAAGAGTTGGTTCTTCGAGAAAATCAACAAAATTGACAAACCTTTTTCCAAACTAATCAAAAGGCAGAGAGAGAATATCCAAATTAACAAAATCAGAAATGAAAAGGGAAATAACAGCAGACACAGAAGAAATCCAGAGAATCATTGTGTCATATTTCAAAAACCTATACCCCACAAAATTGAAAAACTTAAAGGAAATGGACAACTTTCTACATAAATATTACTTAACAAATTAAATCAAGACCAGAGAAGCAAATTAAATTAAATTAAATTATGATAAACATATCACTAGTAAAGAAATAGAAAAGGTCATCAAAAGTTTCCCAACCAAAAAAAGCCCAAGAACCCGATGGTTTCAGCTAAGATTTCTATAAGATTTTGAAAGAATAATTAATACCAATATTCTTCATATATAAAAGTGAAAAATAATTAAATAATAACAAGAAGGCTTTCAAATCAGTGACTGCTATAGGCCTACGAGGGCATCCTAAACACATTGTGAGCACAGCACCTACAGGATCAGGACAAACCAGAGCTCCAAGCTTGACGAACAGTGTGGGTAAGAAATAAGCTTCTGTTGCAGCATGCATCTGTGCCTAGGGCACCTGTTCATTTGTTGCTGTAGTGTAATCTACTGTATCTTGATTAATATACATGTGATAGACACAGATGAGAACAAAGGAAGGAGTCTTGAGGAGGAAGAAAACCTCAGAACTCATGAATAGTCACTTTTCTACAAACAAATGTTGTAAGGGCATTTGAATAAAGAGGGCGGATTGAAACCAAAGGAAACTGAAAATTCCAGTTCCATGCTAATAAAAAAATTATTTAGTTAGGAAATCCATTTTTGTACTTATTCTATGGGTAAAGAGAAAAAAATGACCTCACAGGCAGTGTGAGGTCAAGAACTTGAAGGTTTGAAAGTAACAGACCCTATGGGAAAACCTACTGCTATTATTCCACTAAGGAGAGATAACGATAAAATTATTTCTAATAACATATTGCTATAGTGATATGTCAGTACACGGATAAAAAGTACTATAGCTAGATGAGAGGCATTGGCATTCTATTGCTGATGTGTGAAAGAATGTCACTTTTCTCCAGTGGAGTGACACACTCGATGGCAGTACCCGCAACCAGGAGCTGTAAGTTAACACCAACTGGATTCCATATTTTGTTTTATTTTGTTTGTATAGAGAAAATTAAAAAAACATGAAGTTGGATGTGTAGGGAGTTAGGGTGGATCTTGGTAAGGTTGGAATACGGAATGGATATGATCAAAATATAAAGTATATTATATGAAATTTTCATATAATAAATAAGACATTAAAAGAAAAAAATAGACTGAAAAAAACTTTCATTGTTCCTAGATAATGTTTTAAGAATAAATAAATCTGAATTACAATTCTTTCTTTGGAGACTACAGATAAATTCAGTGTTTGCCCACAAACACAATACCTGTTACTTTGTTTTGTTCTAGTTGGTTTAATTTTGGGTTTGTGGAATCAGGGTCTTATATTATGTGGACCTGACCTGCTTGGTTTCTGATTGGTTTGTAATACAGGGTGATCCTCTTGTCCCAGAATCCAGAATGCTGGCATTAAGGACAGGTACAGTCACTGCTGCCTTAAGGTTTCCTTAAACAAAGAAATGCAGCCCTTGGAGTTTGCTTCCTTAAGGTTTAATTTAATGATATTAGGTGAGGGCAAAAATCTACCACGTAAAACTCTTCCCAATTCTTTGTTATATTGATAGACTAAGGATCACACTTAAAGACCCACCATAGTGCCATAGGGTACAAGAAGCATAGCTATTAAAAATAAACAAGAAAACACATCCAGTGTCCAAATCATAGCTGTTTATCTTTTCAGAGCAGTCACTGTGTTTTATCCATTAAGTAATATCACACACACACACACACACACACACACACACACACACACACACACATAATTTCTCAGAAAAATTATAAGCATTTTAGAGTCATTTTCCCAAGGATTGAGTGTTATGATGAATTAGAAAAGCAAACATGCTACCGTGCTCTAAACACCAAACACTTCTCCCTAAAGTCACACAGACAAAGGCTGAAATAAAACACATTTAGTAATTTTAAAAACCTAATAATTCTTCATTTCCTTTTTTAAGTTGTTGTTCGTCACATTGTAACATCCAACTCACTTTCATATCTCACTGACCATAACACTAAGTGTGATGAAATTTCTTAAGCAAGTAGCAATATGATCTAAATGTTTGATGATTCAAATGGGAGGTTTTAAAACATTTATCATTGAAATATGCTGTGTTCTTAAGCCCTTCTCTGCTATGTAATTTGTAGTGGGCTGGGCCAAGACCAAGAGCTGAAGAGTCAGCAGCAAGGGTCATATCCATCCACGGCTTAGAGAAGGCAGAAGTGCAAAGCCAGCACAATTTGTGCCTTGATGTCTTCATTTCACGAATCCAAGGCTGTTCTTTATGGGAGTTAGTTTCTAAGGCAATAGAGATGCAGAATTCTAACAGAAAATACTGTCTCATTTCTGCTTATTTTTGAAGGTTTTATGTTGGAAACATACCACTGAGTTAAAAGGTTAGTATTCAGGCAAAAAGCATTTGGAGACAGAAAATATGTAAACTTTCAAGATAAATTCTCATTCAAACATTTTAAACTTACTAGTAGGAACTGTGTTTTTTGTTAAATATATGTTTTTGTCTATCCTTGGTTGTTGAGTGATACTGGAATCTTTTTGCAGAAGATAAAAGCAGTAAATATATATTTTAAGGCAATATCTTACTACCCAAGGCTAGTCTCAAACTTTCTGGGTAGGTGAAAATGTACTTTAAAGTTCTGAAATTCCTGTCTCTCTTCCCTGAATGCTAGGCTAAGAGATAATCGCTACAGTATCTTGTTTATACAGTGCTAAAAATAGAATCCAAGATTTTCTATAGTCTACACAAGCTACCAACTAAGCTACAGCCCATAATATTATTTAGAATAATAAAACTCTCAATATTCTGTACGCTAGAAGGTGGATCTTGGGAACTTGAAAGAAGACTCAGGGTTTAAGAGTACTGAATCTTCTTTGGAATGACTTAGGTTCAATTCCCATTACCCATATAAGAACTTACAATCTTCTGTAACTTCAGTTCCAGGGAATCCAACATATACTTCTAGCCTGCTGGAAGACACATGAAGTATAGACATAGCTATAGGCAAAATATCCATAAACATTAAATAAATAAATCAAGTTTTATAAAAGGCCAACTCTTTGGCTACAGTTTGTTTCAGAATTCTGTTCTTCGTCAGGAAATCTATATTAGTAGATATCAGTAGCATGAATGCATTTGGTGACTCAGAAGAAAGAAATGTGTCAAAATCTATACAATGTTATAAAGTAACTTGAATACTAACTGTTTCTTGACTAAGCTCATTGTAAATTGTGCAGAAAATAAGAGTAATGGAAAGAATAAAAAATAAAGTTTCCCACACGCTAGCCTTACAGCTCACCAGTTACTGTCCACTTGGTACCTTTAATTCATAGATGTGAAAAAATAGGACTCATGTGATAAGAAAAGAAATTCAGATTTCTTTTTTTTCAACTTAAATGAGTTTTATTTACTTCCCACTAACAAACCTTTATTTCCATTCATGAGAGCAGTAAGTCGACCATATTCAGCTTCCTTGCCCAGTAATTCAAAGGAAAAACTCAAAAAGATTAGTAAAGAAAAATGGAGGAATTAATACCCCCTAAATTTTTAAAAAATATGTTTAAGGTTGAAAAAATGTTTATAGTTCCTAGTAGAAAAACATTATCTGAATGAAGACCCTAATGGCAAACCACTGTAAAATGCTTCAGCTGCATTTGATGCAGAAGGGTAGGGATAGTCTTCGAAGCACCCCAGCTCTCCTGATGAGGTCAGAGGTACACTGGTTTGTATTATTGCAACATCCAGTAAGTGAGCTAAGCTGCTCTTCATTCAGCAAGGGCTCTGTTTGACATTACACTTGACCTCCAAACTTGGCTGACAATTTACTGATGAGATTCATAACCTTTGGGTTGTTCTGATATTTTGACATATTTGCTGGGTTCTAGGCCACATCCTGGAATGCCACCATGACTTCTGGATCCTGCATTGTTGCAAGAACCTCGGGG
The DNA here is from genome assembly GCF_037038515.1 of Microtus pennsylvanicus. Classification (NCBI taxonomy): domain Eukaryota; kingdom Metazoa; phylum Chordata; class Mammalia; order Rodentia; family Cricetidae; genus Microtus; species Microtus pennsylvanicus. The sequence continues at coordinate 42,519,967 of NC_134586.1, forward strand.
TCACTGAGGATTTCATTGAGTCCAGGCATTCCTCCCATTCCAGGCATTCCTCCAGGAAAATTACCAGGCATTCCCCCAGGAAAACCATCTGGAAAAGAGCCATACTGAGCCCCAGACTGTCTTCTGGCTTCCTCTTCCCTTTGGGCTCTTTCATGCTCTTCTCGAGCCTTCTTCACCCTTTCTATTCTTTTATCTCTCGCTCTTAGCGTTTTCGCTCATATTTTCTCCGATGCTCAGAAATTTTTTGAGCCCGAGGTTGAACCTCTTTCAGCATTGCACTGGCATCCTCGTCATAATCCAGTTTACAGGCAAGGGCTAGATCATGAGCTGCTTCTTCCCAGTGACCCAAGAGTCTCTGTGCTTTCCCTCGCCACTTGTATGGCTGAGCTGAATCAGGGTTTATTTCAATGGCTCTGTCACAGTCTCGGATAGCAGCATTTGGCTTCTGTAATTTGACGAACACACTGGCTCTCTTGGCATACAGAATAGCCAAGCGAGGATTTAGCTTGATGGCATCAGTGAACAAGTCAATTGCTTTCTGCAGCTCACCATCATTTAGGGCTTCAATGGCAGCCCCCTTCTTTTCATTTGCTTGATCCATCATCTCCTCAGTTATCTCTGCATTTTCATCTCCCATCTCTTGAGGGTTATCAGTGTCTGGCTCAATTACACCTTCATTGTCAATTTCTAGATCACTCTCCTCACTTGATGGTTCATCCTCTGTCTTATCATCTCTTTTTTCTTCCTTGACATTTTCTTCTGATTTAGTTTTGTGAGCAGCAGGTGGTACTTTACCTCCCATGCTCTCCACCCACTCCCTCAGGAAACGCATTTCCTCGGTGTGCAGGATGCTCGGATCCTGCTTACACATCTTCACAAAGGCCCGGAACTCTTTCACCTTGTGGGGATCCATGGTCGGGAGGCAGGAGGCGGGAGGCGGGAGGTGGGAGGCGAGGGGCGGCTGTGGAGGCCCAGGCGCGGTTCAACGTGACCCAGTCAGAAATTCAGATTTCTTGAATCTCAGGTAGTATTTCTAGTAATCTAGTAATACATAGGGATTTCTTTTAGTATTGAGAGTAAAAATATTTAACTATGTTTTGACTTCTTAGAAGCCAAAATGATTCTAGGCAAAGAAGGATCTACCATGGTTTGCTCTTGAGTTTGGTGTGCCTGAGATTAGTATCCATTTATTCCCACAGATTCCTTGTTGATCTATAGTATAAATGAAAATTTTAAGAACCTGTATATGTCTTTGTCTGTTAACTTGTGTCATGTGAGAGTAATTTTTACAAAGATTAATCAGTATTAAAATAGTAGAAATATATTCTTGCTAGTGTACAGAGGAGAAAACTGCATAGTTCTGAAAAGTGCAATCCACTTTTTTGGGAACAACCGTCCTCAGAGAAAATAAGTTAAGTTTTTCAGCTAACCTAGAAATATCCCTTAAAACCCCAAATCCTTTTGTTCACAAAACAAACTTCTAGTCTATAATTTGATAAACTGGATGGATTTTCCCACTAGAAAGGTTATTCTCCACAAAGACAAAGAGTACTAAATCTCTGCTCACGTATGTCTCCAATTTTACAAAAATCCATGCCAGCTTGGTGAGACAGATAGTCTCAGGAGAATAGGGTCCATTTCTACTCCTGCAGGAATTTGCTGAACAAATGGGTAATATGGCACTCGGAATGTGCAGTCAGTCCATGTAACCTTGGAGTAAGTACAATGTTGTATAGAGAAATAGTAAAAAGGGATCTCCATATGCCCAACAGTTTTACAGAAACTAAAAGGGTTTTCAATTAGTGGCATTTTCCTTTTTTTTTTTTTTCCTGAGACAGGGTTTCTCCGTAGCTTTGAAGCCTGTCCTGGAAATAGTTTTTGTAGACCAGGCTTGCCTTGAACTCAGAACTCACAGAACTCTACCTGCCTCTACCTCCCAAGTGCTAAGATTAAAGGGGTGTGCCACCACTGCCCGGTCAATTAGTGGCATCTTTTGGAAAGGCATAGAATAGTACCTTTGTAAAGGAAGTAGATCACTGGTGACATTTTCTTAGGGTTTATATCTTGTCCCTGGTCCTGTTTTACTCTTTCTGTCTCCTTTTTCACAAGATAAGCGACGTTCTCCATCATCATGTAATTCCCAAGCACATGGGGCCAAATAACCACAGACTGAAATGTCCAAAACTCTGAGCCTAGATTCATGCCCCCTGCTGTAAGATGTTTACTTAAACATTTTGGACGCTGCTATGCAACATTAATACAATGCTTGCCGGGCATGCCTTTAATTCTACCACTAGGGAGGCAGAGGCAGGTGGATCACAGTGAGTTCGAGGCCTGTTCTACAAGAACTAGTTCCAGGAGAGGCTCCAAGACTACATATAAACCCTGTGTTGAAAAACAAAACAAAAAGAATACAATGCTTTGGAACTTCTTCAAATCTTGATCTCTAGTAAAGAGTTTGTGTTATATAATATATATTTAACAAATGGGCTTGGTGGAATGACTTCTAATCTTGAATTTTATAATAGTTTCCACTGTTGTCTTCTTGGATGACTTTGAAACAAATAAAAACTCCTTTCATACACATTAATATGCCGAGCGGTTACCATATGTCAGATGTAAAATGCAGACACAAGTGGTTTGCTTTGTGTGTACACCTACCTGTCTATATAACAAATACGTGGTTGCAGGCTGAAGTGTTTGTGTGTATGTATGTGGGAGCAAGGTATACACATACCACAGCACATGTGTAGAAGGTAGAAAATAACCTGAGGCATGGTTTTCGTTCTTGCCTTTCACTTTGAGACATATTTTGTCGCTACCATATCCCCTAAGCTAACTGTCCCCCAGGCCTCTGAGGACTCTTTCTCTTCCCCACATCTTGCTTTTGGATGACTGGGATTAAAGAAGCTCACTGCAATACCCAGTTTTATGTGGATTCCTACTAGGGCCCTCATGCTTGTGTGGCATGAACACTCCCTACTGAGCCATTGACTCAGTTGTAAGCAGTTTTGATTGCTTTCTTAATTTTTAAAAGTACTTTGAATGGAGTGATGACTTAGCATAATGAAAAATATAGGATGAACACCGCTTCTTCTATATTTTTCTGTAGAAAAAACCTAAGCCCTGTTAGTTTGTATATACATATACATTTATATATCATATTGATTAATAAACATTCCTGACATTAAAGTATCAGTCCATGAGACCAATCTTCATATTGTTTGCTTAGTATTACAGACACAATAAATAAGCCATCATCTAATAAAACTCAAAATTAATCATTGAATGTGTAATGAGATTATGAAGATTCTAATATGTGAGGCAATAAAACCAATTAAGAACAAATATAATATGATGTGCTGTTTTGTACATTTACTTCAGTGCATATCATTAGTAAATATTCCATTTATTCAATTATGCTGTCAAAATAAAGCAAGAAATAGGGTTAACAAAATAATGTTGACATATACCACAGACAATAACCTAAAACTGAATATATTCAGTATTCTGATTCTATGTATATTTTAAGTGAGAGTAAATTAAAAGCATTTATTTATTATTCTGCAACTATCTACATTAGAATTTTGCTATCTTTGTCTTTTCATTTAGGGGGGATGGTAAATGGTTGTACATAATGTCTATTATACATTATATGCACAGACGTAGTTATTGTAATTTTATTTTAATGGAATTAGCATGATAGTCATGTTCCTTATTTTATAGAGGAGAAATTGAAGATAAGAGAAGGTCAATACATTTACTCATGCCACATAGGTTTTAACAATATATCCTTCATCCAGAATGTAAAGTCAGGGGTTCTAAAGCCAAACAAATATTATGCACAACATGTGAAGCAGTTCTATCCCAGGACACATTAATAGGTTTTATTTTCAATCTTATAAAGTTCATTTCAATGGTAATTTTCACATTCTCTGACATCGCATTTCTGGGTTGTCATTGTATAGGTACAGAACTATTAATCTTCTAGCGTTATTTAGATATTAAAAGTTGATTATAAACAAACAGAATATTTTAAATTTCTCATATCTGATTATATTGACAGTGCCATGAATCTGTGACCTGTTACATCCTATACCTCAAGCAAGAACAATTACTATAATTTTGCTAAATATGCCCTCTTTTATTATTTTATAAATAATACCAATCAAAATTCCCATGTCCTCCCTTCTTCCTACTTTCCTCCTGCTCCCCCACACAACCTCCCCCTTACCCTCCTTCAGTACTAAGAAAGGGCAAGGCACCCTGCCCTGTGGGAAGTCCAAGGCCGTCCCCTCTACATCCAGGCTTGGGAAGGTATGCTTCCAAAGAGAATAGAATCCCCCCCCCCAAAAAAAAGCCAGTATATGCAGTAGAGACAAATCCCAATGCCACTTTCATTGGCTTCTCAGTCTGCCCCAACTGTCAACCACATTCAGAGGGTCCAGTTTGATCCCATGCTCGTTCATTCCCAGTCCAGCTGGAGTTGGTGAGCTCCCATTAGCTTAGGCACTTTGTCTCAGTGAGTGAACAAACCCCTCATGGTCCTGACTTCCTTGCTCATATTCTTCATTTTTTTTTTATTCTTCAACTGGACCTTGGGAACTCAGTCCAGTGCTCTGATGTGAGTTTCTGTCTCCATCCATCGCCAGATGAAGTTCTATGGTGATATTCAGTCTGACTATTAGAAAAGGCCAGTTCAGGCACTCTCTCATCCACTGCCCAGGGTACTAGATGGGGTCATCCCCATGGACTCCTGGGAACCCATTCAGAGCCAAGCCTCATGCCAACCCAAAATGGCTCCCTTAATTAAGATATCCTCTTCCCTGCTCCCATATCAGCCCTTCCTCCATCTCAACCATCCCACTCCCCCAAGCTCTCCCCAATCCTCCCCTTCTCCCTTCTCTCTCCCCCTCCCCTTCCCCCCACCCCACCCCTATCCCACCCCACCCCACCCCTACCCCACCCCACCCACCCCACCGCCATGCTCCCAACATTTACCTAGTGATCTTGTCTGCTTCCAATTTCCAGGAGGATTTATATATGATTTTCTTTGGGTTATATATGGGTCTGGGTTATCTCAGTCAGGATGGTATTTTCTATTTCCATCTATTTGCATGCAAAATATACGATGTCATCGTCTTTTACCACTGAGTAGTAGTACTCTAATGTGTAGATGTGCCACACTTTTCTTTATCCATTCTTCTGTTGAGGGGCATCTAGGTGGTTTCCAGGTTCTGGCTTTTATAAATAATGATGCTATGAACATAGTTGAACAAATGCTTTTGTAGTATGATTGGGCATCTTTTAGGTATATTCCCAAAAGTGGTATTGCTGGATCATGAGTTAGATTGACTCCCAATTTTCTAAGAAACCACCACACTGATTTCCTAAGTGGCTACACAAGTTTGCATTCCCACCAGCGATGGATGAGTGTTCCCCTTGCTGCATATCTTCTCCAGCATAATCTATCATTGGTGTTTTCATTTTAGCAATACTGACAGGTGTAAGATGGTATCTCAAAGTTGTTTTGAATTGTATATCCCTGATAGCTAAGGAAGTTGAACATGTCCTTAAGTATCTTTTAATCATTTGAAATTCTTCTGTTGAGAATTCTGTTTAGGTCTGTAGCCCATTTTTAATTGGGCTATTTCGAATTTCAATGTCTATTTTACCTAATTCTTTATATATTTTGGAGATCAGACTTTTGTCTGATGTGGGGTTGGTGAAAAAAATCTCTCTTTCAAAGTTATACTTACGGAGAATGATTTTGAAATGATAATAAAGTAATAAGTTAGAGAAAAAGTAGTTCCAGGAATATAATTTTAGTATTCAAATCTTTAAATACTTAAAACAAACTCATGTTCCTGGAAGCACATGGAAAACTGGCAGCATCTGTGTCAATCTGTTAACATCAGATATTTTAAGGATTTTAGGCTTAGGTCACAGAGAAAATGTATCTTTTTGTCCTTCGAATCATGTAATTCTGCATTGTTCAATTTCTTAAAGCCTGTATCACTTCAAAATAAAAACAAATCTAACATATGTTATTTAAAATATTTTTACTAAAATCACATCTGAATTATTAAAGGGCTGTGATGTAAGATTATGGCAAATTAATGAGTCATTTTTCTATTGAGGTAACAAAACATCTTGCAAGCGACAACTTAAAGAAGAAAAATTAAACCCAATTGAGCCCATATATTTTTTGAACTTGACATTTCAGATGTATATTAGCACACACAAAGTATTTGTTGTAGTAAAAACAAAATACTAAGCAAAAGACAATAGGAGAATATAATCTCATCTTTGATAAAATGTGCAGTTTTAGTGTTTAATTTCATGAGTTCTTTGTATATTTTGGAGATCAGTCCTTTGTCTGATATGGGGTTATTGAATATCTTTTCCCATTCTGTAGGCTGCTCTTTGGTCTTATTGACTGTGTCCTTTGCTTTACAGAAGCTTCTCAGTTTCACAAGGTCCCATTTATTTATTGTTGCTCTCAGTGTCTGTGCTACCAGAATTATATTTAGGAAGTGGACTCCTGTGTCCATTCCTTGAAGACAACTACCCAATTTCTCTTCTATCAGGTTCAGTGTGGTCAGATTTATATTGAGGTCTTTAATAATTTGGACTTGAATTTTGTGCATGGGGATAAATATGGATCTATTTTCATTCTTCTACCTGTTAATATCTAGTTATGCCAGCACTATTAGTTGAAGATACTTTTTTATCCATTGTATAATTTTAGCTTCTTTATCAAAAATCAGGTATTCATAGGTATGTGGATTAATATCTGGGTCTTTGGTTCAATTTTGTTGGTCAACCTCTATGTTTTTATGCCAGTACCAACCTGTTTTCATTACTGTAGCTCTGTAATACAGAGTGGATCATTCTCTCTTGTCCAGGTGGCAATCTTTTACTTATCTTTTATTCCCTGGTTCACAAGCTTCAGAACAAGCTCCCCTCTGAAGTATTCAACACTATCAAGGAGAGAACCAGAGTGTTTACGGTTTTCAGCTACCAATAAATCTCATAATATTTTGGTTTCATAGGTTCCGCTAACCTCTGGTGCATGGGATACTAATTTTTATAATGCTTACAGAGTATGCAAGAAGACGGAAAATTATCTGTGTCTTAGAATATGTTCCATTCATCCTTCTGTCTGTTTTTATGCCAACACCAGACTATTTTCAGTACTGTAGCTCTGTAGTAGAATTTGAAGTCAGGGATTGTGATGACTCCAGAAGTTCCTTTATTGTACAGGAATTTTGGCTATCCTGGGTTGTTTTTTTTTGTTTTTGTTTTTCCATATGAAGTTGTGTACTGTCCTTTCAAGGTCTGTGAAGAATTTTTCTGGGATTTTGATGGACATTGCATTGAATTCATATATTGATTTGGTAAGATTGTCATTTTTACTATGTTAATTCTACCTACCCAAGGGCATGGAAGATCTTTCTACCTTCTAGTGTCTTCTTCAATTACTTTTTTCAAAGATTTAAAGTTTTTGTTACATAGATCGTTCACTTGTTTGCCTAGAATTACTCTAAGATATTTTATTCTATTTGTGAATAGTGTGGAAAGTGATGCTTCTCTGATTTCTTTCCCAGCCCATTTATCATCTGTGTAAATGAGGGCTACTGATTTGTTTGAGTTAATTTTGTATCCTGCTACATTACTGAACGTGAAAAGCTTCTGTAAAGCAACAGACATGGTAAGCAAGACAAAACCGCAGCCTACAAAATGGGAAAAGATATTCACCAATGATACATCAGACATAGGACAGATCTCCAAAATATATAAAGAACTCAAGAAATTGGTCATTAAAAGAACAAATAATCCAGAAAAAGAAAAGAGTACAGACCTAAGTAGAGAACTCTCAAAAGAGGAATCTAAAATTGCTGAAAAACACTTAAGGAAATGCTCAACATCCTTAGCATGAAAGAAATGTAAATCAAAACTTCTCTGATATTCCATCTTAGACATGCAAGAATAGCCAAGATCAAAAACAGTGATGACAACTTATGCTAGAGCGAGTGTACATTGCTTGCAGTAGTGCAAGCTGGTACATCCCTTTTGGATATCAGTTTGACAATTTCTCAAAAAATTAGGAAACAACCTTCCTAAAGACACAGCAATACCCACTTTATGGTATATACCCAAAAGATGCTCAATCGTACTACAAAGACATGTGCTCAACGATGTTCATAGCAGCATTGTTTGTCATATCCAGAACCTGGAAACAACCTAAATGCCTCTCAGCTGATGAATAGATAAGGAAAATATAGTACATTTGCACAATGGAGTACTACACAGCAGAAGAAGATAATGATATCTTGAAATTTGTAGGCAAATGGATGTATCTAGAAAACATCATATTGAGTGAGGAAACCCAGACCCAGAAAGAAAAATATCATATGTATTCACTCTTAAGTGGTTTTTATACTCAAAGCAAAGAAAAACCAGCCTAGTATTCACAATCGATGTATCTAGAAAACATCATATTGAGTGAGGAAACCCAGACCCAGAAAAAAAATATCATATGTATTCACTCTTAAGTGGTTTTTATACTCAAAGCAAAGAAAAACCAGCCTAGTATTCACAATCCCAGAGAACATAGACAACAATGAGGACCTAGGAGAGATATACATAAATCTCATCTACTTGGGAACTAGAAAAAGACGAGATCTCCTGAGTAAACTGCAAGCATGGAGACCATGGGAGAGGGTAGAAGGGGAGGAGAGGGAAATGGAAGGGGGAAGAAAAATTTATAACTCAATAATATTCATTAAAAACAGTAGTAAAAAAGAAATAAAAATATACCCTTCCCCACAAAAAAGAAAAACAAGTCAAACATGTGCAAGGAGATAGACAGATTTGACTGGAAATTCATTGACATGTCTAAACCTTTATAATAATGTTGTCTTCGTAGCTTCCATTTCACTCTTTGGAAATTAAATTTTGTATGTGTGTGTATGAGAGAGAGAAAGGGAAAGAGAAAGTATTGTGTATGTGTTTGTGTGTGCTGTGTATGACACTGTGTGTGTGCATGTGTGTGTGTGTGTGCCCTTGGTAGAATACAGAGGCCAGAAGAGACAGTCAGTGCCGTGCTCTATCATCTCTATCATGCTTTACTTCTTTTGGCATGGTCTCTAACTGTACCTGGAACTAACCTGGCAACAAACAAGCCTCAGTGATCCTCTAATCTTTGCTTCCTTCTCATACTTCTCAGCAGCTGACGTTCCAGGCACCTGCACAAGAATGGCTGGAGTTCCGAAACTTTGAATGCATATCTTTCTACTTGTGCTGCAAGCATGCTTGCCCACTGAGTCAGCTCCTCTGTCTCCAATTTTACTCAAATAATTTTTTATTATATTTCCATTTAGTGGCTGCATAAGTGTTAGTTTTCTCTAAGAACAAAGGGGAAGCCGTTTGATTCACCATCATATCAAGACTCATTTATTTTGTATTAATCTTTAAATTTGTTGTAAATATAAAATGTAAAATTTTATGCAACTCATAACTAATGAGGAACTATGATGTTAATAATAGTTTCAAGAACATTTGATGAAATGAGTATTTATAGACAGTATAATCAAGGAATATTAGGCTAATAACACTGGATTGAATTCAGTCCTGATTAATATCCAATAAGAAAGGAGATCTTAATCCTATATATTTACTACTGATTGAGACTCCATACACTTCTGTGAGACATGCATTTGCAATTTAGTGTCTATTCCCTATGTGTTGGTTATTTTTAACAATGAACAATAAGTATATATTTAAACTATATACACATGCTGGAAAGATGGTTCAATGAATAAGGGTACCCACTGCCAAAGTTCACATTTTGAAATTGATCTTCAGAACCTGCCTGTTAGAAGGAAAAAACTGAATTCCACGAGCTTGCCTCTGAGTTTTCTTTTTACACTGTAGCAGGTGTATACATGTAAACACACAACACATACACTCATTACTAAATAAATAATAAATTAATTTATACATAAAATGTAAAAGGAATGCAAATTTATGAATATCAATCTTTGTGAGGCTATCATGACTCATAAATGATGTTGTAAATACATCATATTTTTATTTCACATCAAAATTTGTGATACTATCACAAGAAATTTTTACCACCACCCAAAAAATGTTTCTCAAAAGCTTGAAAGAACAAATTTCAAAGTTTAGAGAATATAGTATTTCTGTACTGTATTTTTCTTATTTACAATGAAAGAATTACATGTTGTACATCATCTGGAAAACAAAGGACTTTATCTGTTTCAAAAAGCTTAAGCCTATTAATTGGTAAATGTCATTTTTTTCTTGTTGTCCTTGTCTTTCTTTTTTTAATGTTTTCCAAAGACTATTTTTTTTTTGTTTTATTCTGGATTTGCTTTAGCTAATAACATCCATTTTCCATTCATGCACCCAATTTTAACAAATGTTCACTTGTATAAAACTTAGATGTCTAATTCTGTAATGTGGAAGGCCTGTGGGAAGCTCATTAACATGTATGGTATTAGCTTATTCATGCTCCATTTGCACACCTAGTTTCCTGGGTCTTACATTGTCTGCATACGGTTATCTGTGCTTTTCCTTCCTAAGCCCTCAATTTCCCTGCCTCTTACAGCATTTACACATCCCACAGGATTTCAACTCGGCAATATGCTACATTTCCTTCCTTTATTATGCTTCTACCTGTAGAACCAAGATGGCCTAGAGCATTTCAAAATCAGCAGTGGGTTATAGAAATTATTTTTTTGTTTTACATTTTGTCAATGGCACAGAGCCTCCTGCTTGTTTTCCATTGTCATGAATTCACAGTACCTGTCTTTTTAGGGTGACCAGAACTGTGGTCATGGTAACATATAGGTGGAAATTAACTCTTTTGCTAGGACTTCACACCATACTTATGTCCATAGACTTTATTGATGGCTGCAAGTATCCAGTGAAGTGGACAGGGATAAAATAATTGTTAGTCTAGATCCTTACAGAGAACATCTCCCTTCAGATTGTGTAGTGCATCAAAAAAAATACAATAGAAATTATGCAAATTGGAATGACACTGAAAATTTTAATAGTGATAAAGAAGCCTGTAAGTTGGAAAATAAATATCTCAGTCATTTGTTCATTAAGAAAAATTTGTCATCGCTGATACAAAAAGCCATGTAATTAAAATCAAGACAGGAACCATTTCTAGCTTTTGAGCCTAAAACATTCTAATGCTATTGTTTTTCTTTGTTGTTGCTAAATATTGAACCCAGAGCCTAAATCAAATATCTACATACTCTATTATAATTGTGTATTTAGTGTGCATGATGGATGTAGCACTTTCACAATTCAGTTTATGTGTGTGAAAGTTAGAGAACAATTACTTCAACTATAGGTGAACAAGAGATGTAAGTCAGGTCATCAAGCTCAGCTTGAGATGCCTTTAACACCTGAGTCAATCTTGCTGGCCCTTATGGGTTCTCTTATTGAGCAATATATCCAGCCTTATATGTGTACAGAGATATATGCAGAGAGAAGATGTTTCCTCCAAGTAACTATGAAATTTTCATTAGTCTGAAACATATTTAAATACTGCAATGGAATTCAAAAACTGAGGATGAATGAATAACTAAATACAACCAACAGGATACTGGGTTGAGATAAGAGACACTAATGAAAATAGCTTAAATTCAAAGAATGACACAAACTTACTTAATTATGTAGGAAAATATATAAGTGTATACACAATAATGAGAAAACAGAGGCAAAAGAATTGGAAAACAGAATGAAAGGAATATATATCTCTCCATTCCAACAGTTCACAGGAATGCAATATGCTTAAGCAAGATTTATAAGTTTAACAAAGTTTTACAGGTAAAATTTAAATTCATCTCCCCTTTTCTTTGCTACAATAAAATGGTGAACAGTTGATTACCATAAATAAATCTTTCAAATACTTGGAAACTGTTAAGTATCCTCTTAGCTCCCTTTCTGTAATATAAAATTACTTGCAAACTAACTTATGAATCATGCACTTACCTCCAGAAGAAGCACAGTTCGTAAATTAGCAAGTCCCTTAGAGGAATAAACTCATGTGTTCTTTAAAATATACACTTCACTTTCCATTTATACAACATTTTTCTGCCAAAGTGCATGGAGAGCCTCGCATATATCATTCTAATAGTGGTACTTTGTTTACATTGAACATCTTGATAAGAAGAATACAAACAGATCTGAAAACAAATTCACACTTTACAACTGTTCTCAGACATGGAGAACATCACTGAATTTAACAAGTCTTAGTGTTTTCTTTTGCAGAGCTCATGGATCAAAATTTAGGGCAATTCCCACAGCGGGAAGTAGGAGAGGAAAGCAGAAGAAATGGGAAGAAGACATTAAATAAAGGAAATGTGGTTTTTTTATAGAAAAATTTTTCTTATTTGTGTGTGCATGTGTATGTCCTTGCACATGATAGTGCATTGTGTATGTGTTCATGAGTATGTGTGTAGCTGAGATTCACACAACACACTTATTGGTCAAATACAAGTCAAGCATTCTACCACTGCAGTAAAACCCAGTGTAATATTAGAATCATTTATCTTTCTCTTTCAGTTTCTTCCCTGTTGGTTTTCATGCTCTCAAAAATATCCTAATATGGAGTTCAGGCTCCCTGACAGTTCATAGCCCATCATATCTGTTTCCTGCATCAATACGACTTAGGATGCCTTCTCCAGCTCTTGGTGATCTTTGTTTGGCTAAACATGTTGTATTATCTAGTTTTCATTTATCTAGTTCCCATCAAAAAATCCAGTTTAGTAGTCACCTGTCAATAACTTTCCTCTTTCCCTAAGCCTCTCAGCATGGCCCCCAGTGGGATCTTTTATTTTCAAAAATAACATTCTCCCTTCTATTTTTCATAGGGGGTCTCATTTACCATAATAAATTTTAGTTTTACCAATTATTGGGCAATTCAAGGAAGATCATTGGAACAAATACAAAGAGGATCTTTCCATGCAGACAAATGTCTGACTTAAATAATTTACTACGGTTCCATTTGTTATCTACCAAATCTAGTAGGATATTTACTTTGTATTTAAGAGTGCATATGAGTAGATTTACCATCCAACATGATTTGTCTATCTTCAGATCCCTGACCTCAATCACATTTTAAAGGCTTTTTGACAACCTAAAGACACAATTTAAAACAATATAGATAACTAAAAGAGTGTGAGCTGGGAGAGCAAGAGGATTATGATTCTAAAAATCTACTGCTCATGTACTGGAAAATTCATTTAGGACCAATTTTAGTCATATATGTAAGTTTAAAAAGACAAGAAATATTTTGTAGTGATTTATTCCTTTGAGCTGAGAATGGACTCCATAAATGCAAAGACAATACTGAAAATCCCACCAGAATTGAAATGCCATTTTGACTTGATGCCTGTAAATCTCTTCTATTCTAATGACATTTTTGTCATTTACCTCTGGGTTGCAACTGACTGACTAAGGAAAACCCAACAAATTCCGTGTTCCCAAAGAAAAATAAAGGAATTCTTTTCCTTTTTCTTACACCAAAACTTTCCTTTAAAATTGTTCACAGCAAAAACACACAGACATTTTTTGTTCTCTGTTTTCAGAAATTTCTTTTCTATTTCCTTAGAGTGATTTGTCTATCTAAGTTGCACAAGATTCTTTGCTTACATTAATGTTTTATGATAGTATTTGTTGGAGTTTCTCCTTTCATTAGAATCCATTGGCTACTTCAAAGCCCTATAAATTCCTAAATGGCAAAATTATTGGCAAAATTAAGTGCCAAATATAAATTAATACTTAAAACTTTAGTTTTAATTTTAATTAAAATTCAGTTCATAGATATACCTGTTTGCATTTGCCAAAGTGTAAAATCCATGATAAAGTGCTCACCTAGCACAAAGGCTTTATTTTCAGTACCACATGAGTACATGTGAACACGCATACTACAATGAAAGTGATTAGACAAACACTACCAGTTTTTTTCCTAGTTTCCTTTCTATTGCTATGCTAAAACACCTTGACAAAAAGCAAAGTAGGGTAGAAAGAGTGTATTTTAACTCACAATTCTGGGTTACAATAATCATAGTAGGAAAGCCAAGGTCAAAGTGGCTGTAACTTAAAACAACACCCACAACCTATCCACATTCAGTGACAGAGAGAACTGAATGCATACACGTTCCCTGTTCTTGGCTCACTTTCTCCACTCTTATGCAGTCCAGGGACCTGAGTCTAGGTGATGGTGTTGCTGGGAGTGGACTGAGTTTTTGCACTGTAATTATTGTAATCAAGAAAATGCCCAGTGAACATGATCACAAGCCAAGCTATTGCAAGCAATCCCTCACTGAAATTCTTTCCATGTGATTCTACATGCCGTCAAGCTGAGAATGAAAACGACCCATCGTTGCATCTACCAAAACAATCAGCAAATGATTCCACATAATTAAGTGTGTGGATAAACACCTAACTCCCAGGGAGATTGAAATTTTGAAATTTTAATAACCTGTTTCAATATTTGATTCCAACTGATGTCAACAAAATCTAAATGTATTGATACTAGTTTATTTTTAAGATGATCAGTTCAATTCAAAAGTTATATTTTACATATTTATTCCTCTTACATTTCTAGAAATTCACAATCTTTAAAAATAAATTTTCTTTTGTTTTTAGTATGTGTGTGTGTGTGTGTGTTTGTATATATTCACACTAAGTTTCAAGTACCTGTAAAAGCCAAAAAAAAAAAAAAAGAGTCAGATTTACTGGAGCTGGAGCTACACAGGGTCATGAGCCATGTGACATGAGAGCTGGGAAGGAAACATTCATCTGATGCAAGATCAGCAAATGTTCTCAGCTGCTGAGCGAGTTCTTCAGCTTCAAATTCACAATATTTTAGGAAGAATATGAATATGTGTATCAGGAGAGCAAAAATGTCTCCAGGAAATGGTGATTTGCTTGCTTATAACTTTTTCTGGACACATTATTATCAGTGAGTACCATGGTTTATACCCAAGAGGCCAGCACAGGATTAGTTAAAACGTCATATCATAGCAGTATAAAGAATTCTCATAATCTAAATAATACATGTCCTCTAGGGATTTTTCCAAGCTTTTAGGAGCCAAATACTCTTACCAGTGTTAAGGGTGCATTCTCTGACAGGAAGTTGGAACCAGAACTGTGTGTCATCTTTGATTTCATATTTTAGCAGTTATAAGTGTTAGCAAATTTAGTTAGTCACAAGATCATAATATTTGACTACTTAGGCCCTGTGTTTTAAAATGTTAGCTATGCTCAAGTTAGTTTAACCCTTGTTTCTCCTCTTGATGATTATACCAATTCTTGGATTCCTATATGTGCATCCTGTTATTCATTTTATTCTTCTACATGCAATGTTGAATACCAATTTCCTAACTGTATAAATATGATGAAAGGTATTTTTCTTCAAGGTTAATAAAAGTCTTCATCCTGAAACTTTTAATATTCAGAAGAATCTCCATGGTATATACATTTATATTTAACGTTTACTATATTCATTTTATACCTTATATTAATAGGTTAATCACCACACTATGAAAACACGTTACTAGTATCATCTTCATCTTCCACCTGAAAACTTCAATTTTTATACATATTTGAAACCTTAGTTACTACCAATTACTCATTTTAATGATATCTTGTCTTTCACTGATTTTTTTTAAGTAGGGTCATCAAATAAATAATAAGTTTTCCTAATTTCATTAATACTCAAAGGTTTTGTTTCCTCTTGTCAATATCTGTTTTTAGTTTGTAGTTTTTGATATTTAATTTAACCTGTTTTCACTTTGCATTTGTACAGTTATGTCATTCCATTTATTAAATCTTGGCGCCACTATGAACAAGATAGTAAGACAATGTTTGCTATTTGAGAAATGATTGTGTTTAATGGGTTTATTCCTAAGTCATTATGAAATTTACATGGAAAACATGGAAAAATAAGACTTGCAATGGTCAGGCAATTATTTGGAAGTTAGGCAAGAGCATGCCACTTGAAATTAATTTATGCCCCAGTGAATGATGATCACACACTGCACAAATAAGGTACATTTGTTTCTCCTCTTGGGTTTTCAATAGTTCCCTAGACAAATAAAAGGAGGTTAAGTTTGGAAAACACATTGACATACAATACAAATTCTTCAGGAAAAAAGGGGGGGCACACATTATAACCACTGTAATTTGGCTCAAAATCAAAGCCACCTTCACCTCTGTGGTTCAGAAGTGCTATAAATAATGCCTTGAAAAGAGCACAACAATTACACATGCATTAGTGTATGTGTCTTGCAAAGTACATGTGTAGTTTCTCATCTCTGTGGTTTGTATAACACACTTCGTTTTGAACTCTGTTATGACAGAGGACACCAACCCACTAGAGCATTCAGGGAGGCACCTTCTCCTTGGAGCTCAACATTGCCTTACAAACCGCTTTAAAACATTTCTGGAAGTAATCAATCATTAATTAAAGATGACTCCTTATTACAAAAGCTTGAATGTACTTGAAATATCTGAGAAAGCCTTGAAGTTATGAATATATAAAACCTCAAAGGTAGTCATTTTATAAATAAAAACCATTAAATTTTAATCAAAAGAAGATTCCTTCAATGTAAGCTTCTAAATGTTTAATATCCGATATTCAGGGAAAGGTTTGCTCTTTTTCATGGCCTTATCCTTGAAACCTTGTTCATTCTATTTGCCTTAATCTCAGAAACCCCTCCAGTCTATGTATTTGTTTGACTATGAGACTTAGAGTTTTTTCATACTATCCAGTTGACTTAGAAAAAACAAAATGAAGCATCCTAGTCATTGTTTTTTTTTCTTTTAAATTTATATTATTTTCAAATTATTTTTAAGATTCATGCTTCTAATGGAATATTTTGAAATGAATCTTAATGGGCATTAAAGGTTTTAAGATTTTCTACAAATCTCTGGAAGAAATCACTAAATTTGGCATGACTGTTTATTTTGTAAGAATAAAATCATATTTGTTTAATATTTTCAGAAAAAAACTCATTTTAGTACTCAAAGGTAGATAGTTATTTATATAATTTGTATTAAAATGTGTTTTAAGTCATGATTTTGGTAGTAATTTTGTATTTAAAACTATTTTTTATAAAATTATTTTAAGGAAGTCCAAGGAACCCCCACCTCCATCCAGGTCTAGTAAGTTGAGCATCCAAACTGCCTAGGCTCCCACAAAGCCAGTGCGTGCAGTAGGATCAGAAACCCATTGCCATTGTTCTTGAGTTCTCAGTAGTCCTCATTGTCCGCTATGTTCAGAGAGTCCTGATTGCTTTTCGGGCTGGGGGGGAGACTTAATTGGGGGAGGGGGAGGGAAATGGGAGGCGGTGGTGGGGAAGAGACAGAAATCTTTAATAAATACATAAATTTTAAAAAAAAATTATTTTAAGGATATGTGTTTATTAATTTTCATCATGTGTATGTGTGTCTTCCCATAAGTATCTGCATGACTATATGAGTGCAGGTACCTGAAGAGGTGAGATTGTGCTCGTCCCCTGAAAACTCTGACATGAGTGCTAAGAACTGAACTCTGGTTTTCTAGGAAATAACACTTCTATCCATAACCTTTCTCTTCAGCCCTGAGTAAAATTTTTTTAGAAATATTTATTATTATTTATTTAAGTTAATTGAAAGATAAATGATGAAATAAGTCTATACAGCTTTTTATAGTTTTTTTGTTATATACATTTGCTATATGATGTCTGAGGTTTTCTGTCCTGCCTGTTCCTGCAGCTGTTAAGTCCCAAAGAAATCACACAGAAGTCTACATTAGTTACAAACCAATTGGCCCATTAGCTCAGGCTTCTTATTTACTAATTCTTATAACTTACATTAGCCCATAATTCTTCTCTGAGTTAACCACTGGCTCAGTACCTTTTTCGGTGAGGCAGTCACATTTTGTTTCCTCTGTGTCTGGTTTATGACTACAGACTACAGAATTCTCTTTCCAGAATTCTCCTGTTCTCATTGCCCCATCTCTACTGCCTGCATGGTCGCCCAGCCTATACTTTCTACCTGGCTACCATCCAATCAGCATTTTATTAAACAAGTACAAGAAACAAATGTTTACAGGATAAAACCATTGTCCCACAGGAGCTATAATTGCATGGCAAATAACTGATCTGTTATACAGATTATTTATTTTTAGGTGTTCATAAGATGTTCATAATACAGAAAAAACTGAAATAACCCAAACAATAAAAAGAAGAAAAATAATTTTTGTAGTACTGTAGTTTAAACCTGAGACTTCCTAAATTCTAATCAACCTCTTTAGCACTGAGTTTTTCCCAGTTGAAACAAAATTGCTTTAAATAAAGTTTTATAGCAGCACATTCTATACTTATCATAGACACACAACTAATATAGTTGTAAGTAACTCTAGGGTTTTTTAAGCTGCTAACTATATTGTTATCCAATAAATAAAACTTATTTTTAGTGATCAAGCATTTTCTTTAAATAGGTAACTAAGAACAAATAGCCTAATTATCTTTGAAAGTGAATGGAAGCATTCAGTCCTAAAGCAAAATCAGCTACACATAAGAACTCTATTATTGCTGGTAAAGTAATTTGCCCCAGGGCAAAGTTTAGCTCTTGAGAAACTCAGGTCTATAGATACTGACAAAGACAAACAAATGGATGGGAGCAAGAATTGGTTTTGGATGATGATGATGATTATTATTATTATTTTTTAAATTGTGTTTGGATTATTAGAGATAAGTAATCTATGAACCCATAAAATACTGAAGGGTATAATGAAGGTTTATCACAAAGAACTCTAGCTTACCACAATATAGATACTTCTGCGCTCAGAATTCTGGGACTGTGTGTAGTAAGTGATTAATATAAAGATTCTTTTGAACAGAATAAAGGATCTGGCAAGAAATAGTTTCCTGTAGCATTAATACTTCCAGCCACCAGCAAAAGGAATCAGAAATCAGTGGAGAAATGACTGATGTCAAGACTGAGATGGGGAAGATAATAAATGGACATATGATACACTGTAGAAACAGAGAAAAACAAAAACAACTAAAAATAAAACCAAAACTAAATGAAACGTAAATAAAGAAGGTAATGACCAAAGGATAAGGTAGCTAACTAGAAGATAAAACACCCTCTACTTACCATATGAGCAATAAAAATATAGTGTTAAATTATGATATAAAGTGTGGAAAACAAACTAATATATAAGTGAATGAATGGGCATCTACTGTACAGAGAATTTCCAAATATTCTAACAAGACACTCCCCACTAAAGGACACAGGATGTAACTTTACCCTCTTTATGCTTTATGGATTATGAAAAGGGGGAACAATCTCAACTTACAGTGAAGAAACCTGAAACACAGATGGCCACCTGCCGCGTGCACACCTACAGTGACATCACAGTAAGAACCTATACTTTTTCATTTGAGAGAAACAGTAATTTGCTGCAAAGGTATTTCTTCTGAAGGCATCTGAAGTTAGTCACAAATATAATATTTATCTCATTTGTTCATTCTAGATTTTAAACATAATCACATCTAGATATAAAAATGGTATGAAAGTAAAAAACAAGAACAGTGAAGGAAGAGAACAGGTAGGAGCAGGCTGCGGAGAAATTTGGGACAGGGTGAATATAGTCACTCTAAATAGTAGACTTAAATGAACATGGCACTGCCAAGCCCATCAGCACACACAAGAATATATAACAATTATTTTAAAAGAGTTGGAGAAATAATGCAGTTGGCAAAATGTCTGCCATACCTTGAGCTTGAATCCCTAACACCCATGTAGAATCCAAGTATGGTGTGCACCGATAAACCGCATCAGAAGAGGTGCAATGACAAGAAGACCTCAGTAACTACTAGTCATTCATCCTAACCGAATAAATGAGCTCCAGCTTCAGCGAGAGACAGTCTTAAAAAGGAGGTGAAGAATAGTAGAGGAAGATGTCAGACTTTGATCTCTGGTTTACACACAAATACACACACACAAACTTACAGGCATGTGTACACAAATGAATACACATATACATATACACAGATTCACAACTTCTAAAACAATAAAGGAAAACTAATAATACTTATATTATTAAATACTTAAATTATTAAATATGAAAATATTTATATAAAATGTTCAATCAATAATCTTTAAATTTACCAGAAAAGAAAAATATAAAATTTCCAAAAAGTAGAGAAACTTCAGAAAAGACAATGACAAAGTGTATTGTGGAATCCTGGATGAAAGAGAAAGATGTAAGATAACAAAGAGGTCACAATAATATAAAAAACACTCACAAGTGAGTATGGGAATTGTGTATAAAACATGAGAACTCTGTATTAAACTAAATATCTAAAAGAACTTTAAACAAAAACTTATTGAACATTAATGATAAGCTAGCAATGACCTGTTTATTGATTCTTGCATTGTTCACAAGAATGTCTCAGAACTGAGACAAGATTTTTCTGCTAGCTATGCAAAACTTAAACCACTCAGCTCCCCCAACAAAGCCCCAATATCCACATTAATAGGACGGAAATGGTAATACTTCTGAAATAAATATTTTAAGTGTAAAACAAGACAATCCAATTCAAAAATTTCATATTAAAACTTAGATTTAGTCGGATCATCTTTTTTGTATACATTTTGTCAGTGTGTGTGTGTGTGTGTGTGTGTGTGTGTGTGTATTCCCTGAATGCATGTTCAGTGCAGAGGAAGTCAAAAGAGGGCACTAAGCATCACAGAGCTGGAATTATGGATGTGAACCATATGATGGCTGTGAACACTATGTGGATGCTAAGAATTGAACCCAGGTCCTCTACAAGAGCAGTAAATGCAGTTAACCACTGAGCCATCTCTCCAAACCCAAAAGAAAATTCAAAAATAAGCACTATAGACAATTTGAAAGCCTTAATTCCAGGGAATAATACTGTTTATCATAGTTAAATATTTGTTAATAACAATATGAGAGCATATAATGTTGATGGAGGTGTGGAGAATTAGCAGAGTCTAATAGTAAAAGGCTCTCCACACATTTCCAGCAATTCTCACAGTGTAGTCTGATTTTCACAGTGATCTCACACGACATGCAGTTAAGAACTACTAAGGCTAAATGAACGTTAGTGGGTTTTAACAATCCCATTTCTGTTTGGGAGGATAAACAGCCTAATTAGTGAGTTTCTGCAATGACTAATTTGCTTCTTCTGGAAATTTAGGTTAAAGGACTCACTTAGCGGATTTTACCCACACAAAGGAAACTATTTTTTCCTTTCTGATAAATTGAGTAACTCGAAGGTCATAATAGTGCCATGTATCACAAGTTCCTTCTCCAGCCTCATGGTGCCTGAGGGCACTCGTTCCAATGTGATCTGTCAGCTTCTACCTAGTAGATTAAGTACTTACTTGTAATATATTAATGGCTTCATTTTTAGATTTTGCTTTCTTCCAAATAGCACTAAGAAATTGATTGCCAGCTCACTAAGTTGAGAATGGAAGCAGATTGCTGAGCATGAATTACGATCACAAAATTAGCATCAAGATTGCAGATTTGAATATGATAAATAAGAGATAAGTTACAGAGCAGTTGAGAAGGCAGCCGGATGGTTTTGCCATTAGAAACGGAAGAGACGGTACTTTCTTTAAAAAGAAAAAAAAAAATGTTTTAAACTTTCAAGAGAGTTGCCAAAATATGAAAGAATTTCTAAAGTCTGATGGTTATCCTAGGTCACTAAAAGGTCACAGAAAAATAAGTGTGTCCTCTTTGAATCTACCTACCATTGTAAGTCAAGCAGAAGAAAGAAGAAACAATCTGGAGTTTTTCAAAGTGCTATATTAATGGTCTGTCTCCAGGAATATACTAATACAGCAATACTGATTAAAGTCTTTTCTCCTGTTTAAAATAACAAACCTTCTAGAATTTCCGTCAGAGAGTGTGTGTGATAAGTACATCTATCAAAAATGCCAGGGAAATGCCATTAAGCAATCAGATCAAATTTTGTAACAAAAATTCTTTCACTTGCTAACTGTACACTTTCAGACAAATTATTTTAATTTTCACTTTCTTCATATGCTTCAATCCAGAATAAATGTGAACTCTTTTTGAATGATCAAATAGACGGGGGCTCAGTCTCATGAGAGTACTGAGTCACCCGTTGGCGCCTTCGACAATAAAGAATCCTCTTGCTGTTTGCATCCATTGGCATGGCTTATTGAGTCTGGGGGATCCTTCCCTGAACCCTAGAAATTAGGGTCTTTCATCTGACACATGATAGTTATCAATGCCAAGTATTGTATGCTACAAAAAGACTCAGAGCTGACATAAACAGAATTTGTAGTGTTAAGTATGCCAGAGTAGGTTCATCAATTATAATTAATTTCTTAGTTTGGTAGTAGAGGCTGAAATAGATAGTAGGACATGAGGGAACTCCATATGTTTCACTTAATATTGTAATAAACTCAATTTTATTTTATATTATTTTACCTGAGTTTTAGTTTGTGAATTGTCTCCACTAGATTCAAGTAATGGAAGTTCAATTTGTTTTTAAACGTAAACTCTAAGCTATTACCTGATACCAAAAGCCAACATCTTTGAACATTTGACTAGATAACCTGAATTTTTAATGATTTTTCTCAGATTATGGTCATGAATAGAATAGTGCTGTAATTTATCATCCAAAGCAAAGATACTGAGACTAGAAAGGAGCTTATCTCTAATATACCAGCAAACTCCCTCAGTTGTCTTTAAAGATACACAAAAAGGCACCCAAATAAATTTTATCATGACTTCCTTTAGACAATGCATAGGTTTACCTTACATAGAAATGCCAAGGATAGAAGTGCTATATTTAGCAATAGTTTCTACTCTCACATGCACTCTGAACTCATCTGAGGTTCTCTAAATGATATTAATACACAGGTTTTCTGCAAAGCAAAAAAAAAAAAAAAAGAGAGAGAGAGAGAGAGAGAGAAAAGAAAAGAAAAGAAAAAATCATATACTAGAGGTAAAATAGCTCCCCAGGTAATTTTAAGTTCTTTATAAGGAAGAATGGACAGATGTGTAGCTCACAGGCTGTGAATCAGGATATACTTTTAAGACAAACAGTAGAGGCTAAGTGTGCTTACTTGGCCTTTGTAGACTGAGGAGTATGGATGATATAAAGTAACTTTTCAGTGTAAGAGAAAACAGCAGGGAGAAACAGCACGAGTAAGATGAGCCTCCTCTACATAGGAGCGATATTCTTTCAGACCTATTGCAAAGCTAAATGCAAAAGATTAATAGGGCAATAAACTGAGGTAGTGGTAAAAATCGTCATGGGACAAACCAGTATGAAGTCAAGTCCCCCAAGGTAGGTTAAACTTCATTAAAAAGTCATTAAAAATGGAAATGACAGGAAGGAGGGTGTGCATCCCAGGAGGGCCCATGACTGCTCATTACTAGGTTGTATGTTGAAAATCTTACTCACTGAGGTGTTGAGTTTATAATTCCAGGAAGGAGAAGAACGGAGTCAAGAGTTCACTGTACTCTAAAGGATCTCTGAAAAATGAAGACTTATAAGAAATTTGTCACCCTGATTCTGACATTGGTTCTTCTCTTTTACTAGCAAGATTTTAGATAGATTTGTAGAAAGTGATCCATACCTTTTAAAGAAAAGTATCCTCAGGAGAGGAAAAGACTCTTTCAGCTAGCCAAATTTTATCTGGAAAAGGTTTGAACTTAAAACCATTTTCTTAGGACTTAATAAAACATTAAGAAGCATAAATATCTGTACAGAAGTATTTAGTAAAGGACTGACCAAATATTATGTACTAGGTTGCCTAATACAAATAATGTTTAGTCATATCTCAACACAAAATACCAAGCATCATTGCTTTAGATACAACCTGCTATTGAGTTTACTCTAAGTCCTTTGATAAATAAGTCGTGTTTAGCTCAAGTTTGGCTATTTCCATTCTCACATTGCATTCTGTTTCTCGAACTTCCATCGAATCAATGTACTGGGGAAAAGCTGATCACATGTGTGCCTCAGAACTTGCATGGATCTCACTATTGGCTATAGAACCATTTGTTTGGTTCAGTTTCCATCTGCTATGAAATGTTCCAATGTGTCTGCTATTCAAATTTATCTGGAAATTAAGAGTAATTTTTTATAAACACTAATTTTTATGGGCAAACA
Organism: Microtus pennsylvanicus; assembly: GCF_037038515.1. NCBI lineage: Eukaryota > Metazoa > Chordata > Mammalia > Rodentia > Cricetidae > Microtus > Microtus pennsylvanicus. The sequence continues at coordinate 42,544,194 of NC_134586.1, forward strand.
CTCATCATTTATTTTTCTATGTTTATGCCTTGATTTGGAATACTCATCCCTATTTTCTGCCTTAACATGTCAATATTGTAATATGTTTATGTTTTAATAAGTAAAATTAACTTCATAACATTTTATGAAATTACCTGATTTTTCTTGTCTATTTTATTCTCACTCATAATCGACAGTATTTGTTGCTTCATACAATTTTGAGATAACAGAATTTGTTATTATTCTTTATGGTAAATGAAATGGCTCCCTTTGTGTGAGTTTCTCAATCTCACTTATTACATCCATTCGTTTGAGAGATTTTTATTTGTTTGCTTTGACAATAATGTTTGTGTATCATCCTAACAAATACTCTGCTTTATTGCAAAGAAAGAAAATGTAATAAAAAACATCTTCCTCAAACAAAGCCATTTCTATTTAATTAGATCTATTTGAATTTTCTCCAATTAACAATTTCTCAGAAATCATCATGCTATTATCTTCCTTATTCTGCTTCTAATTTGATGAAAATATTGGTCACACCTGCAACTTCCATTTTTCCTTTCTAATAATATGTATTCAATAGGTATCTTTCAAATTAAAACAGTATGTCTCTGTAAACAGTATCCATTGTATAGTAACTTCCTGTTGCTGATATTACAAATTCATACATATTTAGTAGTTTAGTGTGACTTCAATACATCATTTTACATTTATGGAGATTTAAAATGAATTAAATTGGCCTAACACTAGTGTTTTATCAGTGCTACACTCTTTTCTGGGAAGCCTAATTTTTTATTTTTGTGGGTGTCTGCCTTTTTCACTTGCTAACACTTTCCCAGGTCGGCTGCTCTTTAAATCCAGAAATTGATCAAGCGATCTCACATACCATCAACTCTCCTAACCACTCTGCCTTTCTCTTCCACATATAAAGTACGCTGGTGACAGAATTAGCCCCATTTGAATAGTTTATAGTCGTCTTTTTATTTGATGACCAGCTAATAATCAACCTTAATTCCTCTTGAAAGGAATCATGACTTGGGACTTTATTCTGTCCATTGCAATTTTCCTATGATCTAATTTGATGGTCTCTCTTTTTTTGCTTTTTATATATGCATAACCTAAAATGATTTAATTATCTTTAAAATCCCCTCACCCAGTTATATCACCTCTAATTCTTCTTTTCTTATATCATTATTTATTACCCAAATTTCTTTTTTTATTTATAGCCTATCTTAAAATTCCACTCATTCTTTCCTATACTTATTTTGTGAAGAAAATTTTCATTTTTCATGAGAAGATGTTTTTCTTCCTAGTTCTGGTGATCCTAAAATTCATATATCAAGGTTTTATCTATCTTAAAAAAAAAAACTCTGCCCTACATTCTATAAGGAATCTCGACTAAGTTAAACCACAGTCAGATTTCCCCAGGCATGACTCTGGTGTGCTTGGACACAAAAGTAGTTTGAAGAAAGACACCACTTATAATTGTAACAAATTTGACAGCATAACACAGTCCAGGCAGCATTCCAGGACATTAATATCACCTCAAAATTGAATAAATACCTTATACAGCTATTTAAAACCTACCAAACATCCAACATTAAAGAACAGGAAGTGAATGGAAAACAATTAAATATGGGACAAGTAAAGGTGTCTTGCTTCAACTCATTCACATAGTATTATTCTGAAAGACTGGTACCTGCATTATTCACACTTCACCATCATAATGTGCCACATTCTACCAAGGACCATCATAGCACCAGAAGTCACTGGTGCTATGAAATTCAGGTAATTTGAATGTCTTCTTTATGTTAATCATCAAAAGAGTAGATAAATAATTCAATAACATATGCATTTTAATAACAAGTATAAGTAAAGTGGTATGATCCTTGTCAAACGAAATATATATCACCATTAATTCTCCATATCAAATAATAAAATGTAAGAATAATAAATGGAATATGATTTGGTCTATGACAAGTTACAATAACATGGTATTTAAGTGATAGCAAAACAATTCTCTAATTTTAAAAACTTAACTAATTTACAATATTTTTCCATAGAAAATTCCACTCTCTTTACATGATTTGATGAGGAAATTTCAAAATGTATAAAGAACTCAAGAAACTAGGCATCAACAAACCAAATAATTCAATTTAAAAAGGGGAGAAACAGAGAATTCAACAGAAAAATTTCAAATGTCAAGAAACACTTAAGGAGATGTCCAATGTCTTTAGCCAACAGGGAAATATAAAACAAAATGCATCTTAGATTCCATTGTATACCTCTCAGAATGGCTAAAATCAAAAACACAAATGACAACTCTTGCTAGATAGGATATGGAGCAGGGGGAACACTCTTTCATTGCTGATTGGAATGCAAACATGTACAGTCACTTTGGAAGTCAGAGTGGCAATTTTTAATAAAATGAAATCAACCTACAACACAACCCAGTTATACCATTTTGGGGCATATACACATAGTAGTCATATGTGTAATAATCAAAACCTAGAAACAACATACATATCTCTCAACCAAGAAATGAATAAAGAAACTGGGATACATTTACACAATAGAATACTACTCAGCTATTAGAAACAAGGCAACCGTAAATATGAAGGAAAATGAATGTAACTAGAAGAAAAACATCCTAAGTGAGATAACCCAGACTGAGGAGGACAAACATGGCAAGTACTCACTCATAAAATGATATTAGCTATAAAGTTAAAGATAATGTGCAACAATCCACAGCCCCAGGTAACAAGCAGGATTCTTGGGCAGACACCCAGATCTCCATGTGAAGGAGAAATAGAAGAGAGTTCATGAATGGAATGAAGGTGATGGCAGTGGGAACATGAGTAATCACATTGGGAGTGCAGGGGAAGAGTATTGAAAGAGACCACTGGAAGCATCAGGCATTTTGAAGTCAGGTTAAAACTTGGCAACTTGGCACAAAGGAATTTCCTGCAAGGTTGACCCTAGCTTAGATTTCTAGCAATAGCAGAAACATAGCCTTAACTGACTATCTCCTGTGACAAGATTTCTGCCTAGTCCAATAGCAGATGGAAGTTTCTGTCCTATGAGCAGTTTCCAAATAAACACACTGAGGCTTATATTAATTACAAATGCTTGGTCAATAGTTGAGGCTTATCACTACCTAACTCTTATATTTTAAGTTAAGCCATATTTTTTTATCTACACTTTGCCATATGTCTTGGTATCTTCTTGCAATATGGCATAACCTTCTTTCTTCTTTTCATCTTCTCTCTACTCCAGACTCCTCTCTCCTTCCAAACATCCTTCTAGTCTGGCTCTCCCACCTAATCTCTTTCGGCCTAGTAATAGGCCAGGCAGTTCTTTATTAAAAAATGAGAATAATACACATTCACAGGGTACATAAGGATTGTTCCACAGTGCCCAATTGTCATCAGAGAAATATCATCCAGCAACTGATGGAAACAGATATAGATCCATAGCAAGACATCAGGTAGAATTCCAGTAAACCCAAAGAAAAGAAGGAGAAAAGATTGTAGAAGTCAGAGGGGGTCAAGACACCACAAGATAAATCACAAAATTAACTTACCTGCTGGGTTTATAGGATCTCACAGAAACTGAACCAAAAACCAGAAAGCCTGCATGGGATTCACCTAGGCAGTCTGAATATATTTTACAACTTTGCAATTTGGTCTTCTTATGGTACTCCTAACAGTAGGAATAGGGGTTGTCATTTTTTTGACATATTGACTCCTTTCCTGGCTTCTGGAACCCTGTTCCTCATACTGGGTTGCCTTGCCCAGCTTTAATACATGAGGAGGTGCTTAGTCTTATTGCAACTTTGTTACATGTTTTGTTGATACTTATTGGAGAAATGCCCTTTCCTTAGCATAAATGGAGGAAGAGTGGGTTAGAGAGTGGGAACAGAGGGAGGATGGGAAAGGGACTGGATATAGAAGAAGGAAGGGAAACTGTAGCCAGGATATAAAATTAATTGATTAATTTAAAAATAATTAATTAATACTATATTTTATTCATTCAATCAGACTAGAATACTCCTAGTTTTGCAACATTCCCTCAATCACTTTTCTCCATTCTACTCACAGTCATTAACCACTGTAATGTCAGAATTAACCATTCTTGTTAGTTGTTTCTATTTATATCCACTATCTTTATATTGATTCTTATCTTCCCACAACTGAGAATTACCACAGCTAAATAACAGATTCCCTTTCATCCAGTTTTTGCTACTCTTTTCCAATTGAGTCTTCAGATCACTGTCGATCTTTGTAACACATTAAGCCTTCATTATTGTGCTGGAAAAGCCTTTAATGGCTTTCCCAGACTTAGACAATAAAGCTCCACATATTTAGATATTCTATTGGATTTTCAGTATAATTCTAATTTCCAGTCTGCTTTCTCGCTATTGAATGACAACTGTATTCTTCTTGACCATCACAAAATTGGCAAAAAAAAAAAGCATTCAAAGCAAATCCAAAATTTGTACATGCTGCCTCTTTGATAGACATGACCCTATAGTAAGTATAAGAGATTTCTAGGTTCCATCTAGGACCCATCTTAATATAGATACATCAGTGGGTATAGTGGAAATGAAAGGTATATTTTAGATAGGATTCTGACAAAGTTAATTCAAAAGTTCTCTTTGTTTATAGAATATTTCTCGTGTTTTGAGCAGTAAGTATGTTTGAGGAAACAAAGTTCGATCAACTTCACTATGCTACTACTGACTAGCTATACCTCTCTTAAGAGATCATTGCAGTTTTTAAATCTGTTCTTTTCCTTAACTGTTGGGTTCTCCCTTATGTTATTTGCCTATAGATTTGCCTATATGTTTTATTTTCCCAAGGAACAACATAAAATCTGTCTTGTGAGCAGCTGTTAGATGTTATTTAATCCTAAAATTCTTAGAATTTGACATATTACCACTACAGCTTACCTTGGTGATGGTTAAAGAGTTTTACAGGCTCTTATATTTCATCACTGGATGTTAAAGCCTGGGTGAATACTACTTTAAATGGGAGAAGTGAGAAAATAGACAACTTTGGGAAAACAAAGGCAAGAAAAATCCATTTCAAGCTGTAGTTTCAAGGATTGAGAATATGGATATTATTGGTAGGTCATTGAAACTATTAAACCTGCAAGATTATTAACCACGATTTAAAATGAGTGTAGGGAGTTCCTAGTATCTGTAGTTATTGTATTGTAATTTGTTTTCATACTATTTGATTCCTATAATGTGTTAGATAATATATTTATGACTACTACAATTATTTACAATTAATGGTTTTGTATTGAAATGTTTATTTCTTTGATTTACTAGAATCAGCCTCTAGCAGGTATGTACAACTAAAAGGTATAAGACATACTGCTGATAATACAAAGTAGAATTCAAATTGTGATGAAATTCAATATAGCAACAGCAAATCTGAACAAACCTTTCATATCTAGTTGCAAAGAAGAAAAATATAATAATAACATAGAATTTGCATCCAATATTGTCAATAGAGTATCATTAAATCAGTCAAATTTCTCCAATGTAATCTTTAGTTGTCAGGAGCCGTTCCCAAAAAAAAATTATTACAGGAACCATCGCCCTGGGGAGTCTGCAGAGAACCCCACACCCCCAATTGTATTGAGAACTGTTCTATTGACAGAGCCTACCCCACACCCAATTATCTGTTAATAGATAACTATCTGTTAACAGAATCCACCCCACATTCCTAACTATCTAGAGAACTAGGTGTGTCAACCTGTGAACTCCTGGCCTAAGTGACCTGACCGAACGTAACCTCCTGGCCTACGTGACCGTGGACCACAGGGCAAGATTCCAGGCCCCTGTGCCCCCCTCCCCCAAATTCCTTATCCTATATAAGCTGTAACCCTGTCTCTAATAAACAGAGGCTCTGACAAACCTAGCATGGCCTTCTTCCTCTCTTTCCCCCGCATATCTTCCAGATAGCGCCTCTCTAGGACCCTGGAATTACTGAACTGCCAGGCGGGTTACAACCCCTAGACTGAGTAACCCGCCAAGGTGGTTTTCATTTAGTAATTAATTATGATGGGCCTGTCAAAGGAATCTATTGAATGGATACAAATTTTCTTAAAAAACTACCCAGAACTTTTTGGAATCCTATTCTCTTTGGATGCATACCTTCCTAAGCCCTCTTTTGGGAATGGAGGGGGAGTGAGAGAGGGTATGTGGGGGGAGCAGGAGTGAACTGGGAGGACGGGAGGAAGTGGAAATTTTGACAAGTATTATTTATAAAGTAATAAACTAGAAATTGTCGGAGCCCATGTGGGTCCAACACAGATTCCCTAACTCGGCTGGAACGGAGTCGCAAGGAATAAAACTGAACAGCTTATGCTGTCATCATGAAAGGACCAGATCTCTCTCCAAAGATCTCTCATTTAGCCCAGTCCTCGGGGCGTCCAGGTGGGCTGCAGTTCCTTTGTTTCTGTGGCCTGCCTGCACCCAGCAGGGTAGGTGCTTTGTTTGCGAGCTGCCCAACCAGCACGGAGGCCTGATCTCTCGGCCCCAGGAGAACCAGCGTTGGGGTGAGTTTCTGGCCCGTGGCGCCAGCCAAGGACGGGGATCTCAGGGGTCCCTTGGCCTCCTGTCTTTCTTGGGCTCTCTGCAGGACCTCTATTCCCTGGTTACTGCCTCTTTCTTCCTGGCCCACCCAGCTTCCGTCCAGAGCCCTCCCCACTTGGGCCCCACCGCCCTCTCTCGGCGCGTGGCATTGGGCGCTGGGTCCCAGTCCTCGGGGCGTCCAGGCGGGCTGCAGTTCCTTTGTTTCTGTGGCCTGCCTGCACCCAGCAGGGTAGGCGCTTTGTTTGCGAGCCGCCCAACCAGCACGGAGGCCTGATCTCTTGGCCCCAGGAGAACCAGCATTGGGGAGAACCAGCGTTGGGACGAGCCAGGGTTGGGCACGGAGACCTGATCCCTTGGTGCCAGGAGAGCCAACATTGGGGAGGCCGCGTTGGGTAGGCAAGGAGACCTGATCTGGTAAAAGAAGATCCATAAGGGAGTATTTGGAAGAAGAGATGGGCAGACGCCAAGGCAAGAATTCGCCCAACAAACTGAAAAGCAAGATGAAGACACCAGAAACCAGCGACCTCACAACGGAAGGACATGAACACCTTAATCAAGAAGGAGAAAAGATTGACTTCATGAAAGTGATTGACGCCCTTAAACAGCATGTAAAAAACGCCCTTATAGAAATGGATGAGAAATATAACAGAAAGTTTGAAGAATTGAATAAATCAGTGAATGATACCCTAGAAAACCAAGGAAAAACAATCAAACAGATAATGGAAACAGTTCAAGACTTGAAAACTGAAATAGAGGCAAAGAAGAAAACACAAACAGAGGGCCGGCTGGACATGGAAAATCTAGGTAAACGAATAGAGACTACAGAAACAAGCATAACCAGCAGAATACAAGAGACAGAAGAAAGACTCTCAGATTCTGAAGATACCATAGAGAAAATAAACACTATGATCAAGGAAAACAGCAAGTCCAACAAACTCTCATCACAAAACATTCAGAAAATATGGGACACAATAAAAAGACCAAACCTAAGAATAATAGGAGTAGAAGAAGAAGAAGTGCAGCTCAATGGTCCAGAAAATATATTTAATAAAATTATAGAAGAAAACTTTCCCAACCTAAAGAAAGATATACCTGTGAAGGTGCAAGAAGCATACAGAACACCGAATAGGCTGGATCAAAAAAAAAAAAACATCCCCTCGCCATATAATTATCAAAACACAAAGCATTCAGAATAAGGAAAAAATATTAAGAGCGGCAAAGGAAAAAGGCCAAATTACTTACAAAGGTAAACCTATCAGACTTACACCTGACTTTTCCATGGAAACCATGAAAGCCAGAAGGTCCTGGATAGATGTACTGCAGAAACTGAGAGACCATGGATGCAAGCCCAGATTACTATACCCAGCCAAGCTTTCGTTCACTATAAATGGAGAAAATAAAATTTTCCAGGATAAAAACAAATTCAAACAATATGCAGCCACAAATCCAGCCTTACAGAAAGTAATAGAAGGAAAATCACTAACCAAGGAGTCCAATAATGACCACAATAACTCAGACATCTAGAGACCCTTCATCAACACAAACCAAAGAAGGGATACACACAAACTCTACGACTAAAAAAAAATGACCGGAGTTAACAACCACTGGTCATTAATATCACTTAATGTCAATGGTCTCAACTCACCTATAAAAAGGCACAGGCTAAGAGACTGGATAAGAAAACAGGATCCAACATTCTGCTGTTTACAAGAAACACACCTCAACCACAAAGACAGGCACCTACTCAGAGTAAAGGGTTGGGAAAAGGCCTATCAAGCAAATGGACCTAAGAAACAAGCAGGTGTGGCCATACTAATCTATAACAAAGTTGACTTCAAACTTAAATCAATCAGAAGAGATGGAGAGGGGCATTTTATATTCATAACAGGAACAGTTCATCAGGATGAAGTCTCAATCCTGAACATCTATGCCCCTAATATAAAAGCACCCACGTACATAAAAGAAACATTGCTAAAATTCAAGGCAGCCATCAAACCGCACACACTAATAGTAGGAGACTTCAACACTCCTCTCTCACCAATGGACAGGTCAATCAGACAGAAACCTAACAGAGAAATAAGACAATTAATGGAGGTAATGAAACAAATGGACTTAACAGACATCTATAGAACATTCCACCCAAATAGGAAAGAATACACCTTCTTCTCTGCAGCTCATGGAACCTTCTCAAAAATCGACCACATAGTCGGTAACAAAGCAAACATCCACAGTTACAAAACAGTATTACTAACCACCTGTGTCTTATCAGATCACCATGGATTAAAGTTAGAATTCAACAACAAGGCTACCCCCGGAAAGCCCACAAGTCATGGAAACTGAACAGCCAACTACTGAACCATACCTGGATTAAGGAAGAAATAAAGAAAGAAATTAAAGTCTTCCTGGAATTCAATGAAAATAAAGAAACAACATACTCAAACTTATGGGACACTATGAAAGCAGTCCTAAGAGGAAAGTTCATAGCACTAAGTGCCCACTTAAAGAAAACAGAGAAAGCTCACATTGGAGACTTAACAGCCCACCTGAAAGCTCTAGAAAAAAAAGAAGCAGACTCACCTAGGAGGAGTAGGAGACTGGAAATAATCAAACTGAGGGCTGAAATCAATAAAATAGAAACACAGAGAACAATCCAAAGAATCAATGAAACAAAAAGCTGGTTCCTGGAGAAAATCAACAAGATTGACAAACCCCTATCCAAACTAATCAAACGGCAGAGAGAGAATTTGCAAATTAATAAGATCAGAAATGAAAAGGGGGACATGACCACAGACACAGAGGAAATTCAGAGAATCATTAGATCTTACTACAAAAGCCTATATGCCACAAAACTGGAAAATGTAAAGGAAATGGATACTTTCTTACATAAATATCATTTACCAAAGTTAAATCAGGACCAGGTGAACAATCTAAATAGACCTGTTAGTCGCGAAGAATTAGAAGAGGTTATCAAAAACCTCCCTACCAAAAAAAGCCCAGGACCAGATGGTTTCAATGCGGAATTCTACCAGAACTTCCAAGAAGACCTAATACCTATACTCCTTAATGTATTTCACAATATAGAAACAGAAGGGTCATTACCAAATTCCTTTTATGAAGCTACAGTTACTCTGATACCAAAACCACACAAAGACTCAACCAGGAAAGAGAATTACAGGCCGATCTCACTCATGAATATCGATGCAAAAATCCTCAACAAAATACTGGCAAACCGAATCCAAGAACACATCCGAAAAATTATCCATTATGATCAAGTAGGCTTCATTCCTGAGATGCAGGGCTGGTTCAACATACGAAAATCTATCAATGTAATCCAGCATATAAATAAACTGAACGAAAAAAACCATATGATCATTTCACTAGATGCTGAAAAAGCATTTGACAAAATTCAACATCCATTTATGTTAAAAGTCTTGGAGAGATTAGGGATACAAGGGTCATACCTAAATATAATAAAAGCTATATACAGCAAGCCGACAGCTAACATCAAATTAAACGGAGAGAAACTCAAAGCCATCCCGCTTAACTCAGGAACACGACAAGGCTGTCCACTTTCGCCATACCTCTTCAATATAGTGCTGGAAGTTCTAGCAATAGCAATAAGACAACATAATGGGATCAAGGGGATTCGAATTGGAAAGGAAGAAGTTAAACTTTCGTTATTCGCAGATGATATGATAGTGTACATAAGCAACCCCCAAAACTCCACCAAAGAACTTTTACAGCTGATAAACAGCTTTAGTAATGTGGCAGGATACAAGATCAACTCCAAAAAATCAGTCGCACTCTTATACACAAAGGATATGGAAGCAGAGAGGGAAATCAGAGAAGCTTCTCCATTCACGATAGCCACAAACAGCATAAAATATCTTGGGGTAAATCTAACCAAGGAAGTGAAAGATCTATTTGACAAGAACTTTAAGGCATTGAAGAAAGAAATTGATGAGGATACCAAAAAATGGATGGACATCCCTTGCTCTTGGATTGGGAGGATCAACATAGTAAAAATGGCAATTCTACAAAAGGCAATTTATAGATTCAATGCAATCCCCATCAAGATCCCATCAAAATTCTTCACAGATCTGGAGAGGACAATAATCAACTTTATATGGAAAAACAAAAAACCCAGGATAGCCAAAACAATCCTTTACAATAAAGGATCTTCTGGAGGCATTACCATCCCTGACTTCAAACTCTATCACAGAGCTACAGTAATGAAAACGGGGTGGTACTGGCATAAAAACAGAGAAGTCGACCAATGGAATCGTATAGAAGACCCGGATTTTACCCCACAAACCTATGAACACCTCATTTTCAATAAAGGAGCTAAAAGTGTACAATGGAAGAAAGAAAGCATCTTCAACAAATGGTGCTGGCACAACTGGATGTCAACCTGTAGAAGAATGAAAATAGACCCATATCTATCACCGTGCACAAAACTCAAGTCCAAATGGATTAAAGACCTCATTATCAGCCCGAAAACACTGAACCTGATAGAAGAGAAAGTGGGAAATACCCTACAACAGATGGGCACAGGTGATTGCTTCTTAGGTATAACCCCAGATGCACAGGCATTAAGAGCAACATTGAATAAATGGGACCTACTAAAACTGAGAAGCTTCTGTAAAGCAAAGGACACTGTCACTAAGACACAAAGGCAACCTACTGACTGGGAGAAGATCTTCACCAACCCCGCAACAGACAAAGGTCTGATCTCCAAAATATATAGAGAACTCAGGAAACTAGACTTTAAAATGCTAATTAACCCAATTAAAAAATGGGGCACTGAACTGAACAGAGAATTCTCAACAGAAGAAGTTCAAATGGCCAAAAGACACTTAAGGTCGTGCTCAATTTCCTTAGCAATCAGGGAAATGCAAATCAAAACAACTTTGAGATACCATCTTACACCTGTCAGAATGGCTAAAGTCAAAAACACCAAGGATAGCCTTTGCTGGAGAGGCTGTGGAGGAAGGGGTACCCTCATCCATTGCTGGTGGGAATGCAATCTTGTGCAACCACTGTGGAAGTCAGTGTTTCGGTTTCTCAGGAAATTCGGGATCAACCTACCCCTGGACCCAGCAATACCACTCTTGGGAATTTACCCAAGAGATGCTCTATCACATGTCAAAAGCATTTGTTCAACTATGTTCATAGCAGTATTATTTGTAATAGCCAGAACCTGGAAACAACCTAGATGACCTTCAATGGAAGAATGGATGAAGAAAGTATGGAATATATACACACTAGAGTACTACGCTGCGGTAAAAAACAATGACTTCTCGAATTTTGCATGCAAATGGATGGAAATAGAAAACACTATCCTGAGTGAGGTAACCCAGACCCAAAAAGAAGAACATGGGATGTACTCACTCATAATTGGTTTCTAGCCATAAATAGGGGTCACAGAATATACAATTGGCGAACCTAAAGAAGCTAAGTAAGAAGGTGAACACAAGGAAAAACATATCGTTATCCTCTTGGATAAGGGAAGTAGACAAAATTGCCGGGGAGAAAAGTGGGATCTTGGGGGTGGGGTGGGAAGGGGGTAAGGGGAGATGGGGAGAGAAAAGGTAGAAGGGAAGGAGTGGGGAGTTGGGGAAACAGGAGGAGCGGGATAAAGGAAGGTTGGATAGGGGAGCACGGAACCACAATTCTTAGTTAAGGGACCCTCTTTAGGGTGGGCAGGAGAATTGACCCTAGAGGAGCTCCCAGGTGCCCAAGCTGAGGTCCCCAGGTAGTTCCTTGGGCAGCTGAGGATAGGGAACCTGAAATTACCCCATCCTAGCGCAATACTGACGAATATCTTGCATATCATCTTAGAACTTTCATCTGGCGATGGATGGAGATAGAGACAGAGACCCACACTGGAGCACTGGATAGAGCTCCCAAGGTCCCAATGAGGAGCAGAAGGAGGGAGAACATGAGCAAAGAAGTCGGGACCACGAGGGGTGCACCCACCCACTGAGACAGTGGAGCTGATCTACTGGGAGCTCACCAAGGCCAGCTGAACTATTACCAAAAAAAGCATGGGATAAAACTGAACTCTCTGATCATGACGAACAATGAGGGCTGATGAGACGCCAAGGACAATGGTACGCAGTTTTGATCCAACGCAATCTGCTGGCTTGGTGGGAGCCTAGCCAGTTTGGATGTTCACCTTCCTAGATATGGACGGAGGGGGGAGGACCTAGGACTTACCACAGGGCAGGGAACCCTGACTGCTCTTTGGACTGGAGAGGGAGGGGGAGAGGAGTGGGGGGAAGGGGAGAGGGTGGGAGGAGGGGGAGAAGAGTGGGAGGAGGGGGAGAAAAGTGGGAGGAGTGGGAGGGAAAGGGGAGGCTGGGAGGAGGTGGAAATTTGTTTTTTTTTTCTTTATTCTTCTTTTATCACTAAAAAAAAAAGATCTCTCATTTATTCTCCAAACAGCTTTTATATCCTCACATGAATAGAGTGGGAACACATTAGGCTATCTCCTAGGCAACCAGGTGCATGGGCTCTGGTCACTTCCACATCTAGCAGTCAGGTAGGCCATGAATTAGCGTCTCTATAAGACTTCCTCCAATTACAAAGGAAGGAAGCACCAAACATCCTGACCAGTTTCAGTCAACACCTCTCCTCAGGAGATCTACATCCTTGCTCTTGTTAGGCAGAGACATCTTGTCTGCAGAGCTACGTGATCAGCTCAGACTGGGCCTATGGCTTTTGTGCTATACAGCAATATGGGCCTACAAGAAATAAAAAAAAAAAACTACCCAGAATATTGGAGCAATCAATCTCAAAGATTGATAAAATTAAGGAAAAATACATGGAGGGAAGAACTCTAAAAAGTTCTTGTATATCATCAGTTCAAGACTGACCATAGATGTCCACTTAACAATAATACCATAAACCTCAAAGCTACAGCTGTTGTAGTGATGCAAGCACACTTGCTCTATTTCTACATGATTATGTTGTTATCACTAAGAATTTCAATATGGAATTTATTCTTATCACTTCTCAATTATAAAACCTAGTTGGAAATGCTTCATTGACTTTCTATACTCTAGTTGTATATTAGTTAAGGTTTTAATGTCAGGAACAGACACCATGACCATAGTAACTCTTATAAGGGAAAACATTAAATAGGGGCTGACCTACAGTTTCACAGGTTTAGTCAGTTTTTGTCCTGGTTGGAAGCACAGTGCTATACAAATAGACATGGTGCTGTAGAACGACCTAAGAATTCTACTTCTAAATCCACTGGCAGCAAACAGAAAACTGGTCTCAGCTTCTGAAACCTTAAAGCCCAACTCCAGTGATATACCACTTCCAACAAAGTCACACCTACTCCAGCAAGGCCAAATATCTAACTAGTGCCACTCCCTATGGAGCACTTATTTAAACACATGAGTTGATAGGGGATATACTAGTCAAACCACCATGTTTCACTCCCTATCCCACATAAACTTGTAGTCATAACATGACAAAATATATTCAGTCCAACTTCAAATGTACCCATAGTCTATAACAGTCCCAAACTTGTTTAATAATCCAAAATTCAGAGTCTCTTCTGAGATTCATGTAGTATCTTAACTGAAATCCCCCATAACATCAAATGAAAAAACAGATTATATACTTCCAAAGTTTACTGACACAAAATATGCATTAATATTCCAAAAGGGAGGAAATGGACAATAGTGAAGAAATGCTGGACCAAAGCAATTTCAAAATGTAGACCAAAGTTTCTATCTCACCCAGTCCAGTAGCCATTCAGTCTCAAAGAAACACACAGAAGCTTCTATTAATTATAAACTTTCTGGCCTATTGCTCTGGTTTATTGTTAAATAGTTTTTAAAACTTCTGTTAACCTATAATTCTTGTCTATGTTTAGCCACCGACTTGGTACCTTTTATCAGTAAGGCATTCTCATCTTGCTTCCTTTGCATCTAGCTGGTGACTCATTCTCTGCCTTTCCTCTTCCCACAATTCTCTTAGTCTGGTCACTCCAGCTATATTTCCTGCCTGGCTACTGGCCAATAAGTGCTTTTATTACACTAATATGAATAACAAAACTTTACGGTGTACAAGAACATTATCAACAGCATCAAAAACCTGAGAAAATTCCGTGTCTCTATGTTTGATATCAAAATGTTCTTCAGATCTCCAACTCCTTTCTTTAACACTAACACACTACTTTCACTTGGGATGGTTCCACTCTTGTTACCTGCTTTCTTCTGCAGGTATCCCAAGACTCTGATATCTCCAACACATTAGGATCTCCAAGAAAATCCAGGTTTCACCTTCACAGATTTACATGAGGGCATCTCTAGACCCACATTCAGGGACACTTTTGACATATGCCTATCCTCAGTGTCTTTCCTTATTTCTGGAAGGAGATTGCATAACCCCTTTTTTTCTATCCTCGAGTCTAAAGCCAGAATCACCTAGTTGAAGATGCCAAATTCTGCTGCTTGCTGTGGTTAAAACATGGCCCCCTCTTTAAATTACATCTTCACCAGCTTTCTGTTTTCAATGGTTTCCTTCATTGCCTAAGCATAGCTGTCCTGGAACTCAGTCTATAAACCCAACTGGCTCTTGTAGACAAGGCTGGCCTCAAACTCACAGAGATCCACCTGCCTCTGCCTCCCGAGTGCTGGGATTAAAGGCGTGTGCCACGACCACCCAGCCAGCCTGGTCTACAAGAGCTAGTTCTAGGACAGGAACCAAAAAAGCTACAGAGAAACTCTGTCTCGAAAATCATAAAAAAAGGAAAAAAAGGGTTTCAACTATAAACCCAACTGGCCTTAAATTTAGAGAACCAACTGCCTCTGCATTCTGAATACTAGGATTAAAAATATATACCACCATGCCTGTCCCTAAGCTTTTCTTTAATTCCTGTTCACAAGTCAGAATCTTGACTTGGCAGAATCATGCTCTGAGGTCACCCCTCCCTTTATTCCACTTAGCATCAGGCTTCTCTTTAATCTGTTTACATTTTGTAAACTTTTTGGTTTTTTTTCTTACTCAAAATGCTACTTTTCACTATAAATGTGCATAAGAGTGATCACGAATAACCACACAACAGAGTCAATTCTAGGCTAATATAAGATTTCTTCTGATAATGCAGCTACTGCAAAACTCTCCAATTTAGCCTCAGGCATATCATCTTTTTGGAGAAGGGCAGAAAGCAGTCACATTCTTAATGGACATATCACAGAATAGTCTCTAGGTCACATACTAACATTCTTTTACTCTGAAAACCTTTTGAACCAGACTCCCAAAGTTCAAATAACCCTTATCACCACTGTATTCCATATTCCTACTTACTTCCATTAAGCCCCACTTAAAGCACTCAACTGGTTTTCTAATCCAAGCCCACATTCCTCCAAAGTAAAGCATGGCCAGGCCTATCCCAGCAATACCTAGTCCCTAGTACCAACTTTTGTCTTACTATGGTTTTGTTGCTGTGAAGAGACACCATGACCCTGACAACTCTTAAAAAATAAAACATTTAATTGTGGCTAGCTTCAGAGGTTTATGTGATGGGAAACATGATGGTGTGCAGGCAGACATGGTGCTGCAGAGTTAAGAATTCTACGTTTGGACTGCAGGAAGCTGACAGACAACTTGCTTCAGCTTCTGAGGCCAACTTTCAGTGACACACCTCCTCCAACAAAATCACACCTAGTCCAACAAGGCCACACCTCCTAATAATGCCACTCCCTATGGACCACTTATTCAAATACACAAGTCTATGGGGACCATGACTGTTCAAATCACAAGTTGCAAGGGCACATAATATAATATGTGCTATATTAAAGTTCTTAAGAGAAAAATAATCTCTATAGTAGACATATAATCATGAATTGGTGAATTATTTTAAAATATAATTCAGATGCTAAGTCATAGAAAAGAAAACATCGATAGTTTAAAATAATACATGATTTTACCTTACATAGTGTACTAAAAAATTCATATCTCTAAGATGAAGCCACTACATAAAAGATGTGGATAATTCACTCATTCCATTTAATATCAGTAATTTCCTTCTTCTATATCTAGAAATTAACCAACATGAACTAAACTACCTTTAATGTTTGACTGAGAATAAATGATGATTGACTAAGTTATCTTATCATTGAAAGAGTCTGTTCAGAAAGAGTTTATTTAAATGTCTTATTTAAGCATTAATGGCTCCGAAAGAATTAATACAACTATTAATTGTAGAGTACGTGGAGGAAAAATGTATACTCCCAGGTTATTGTGTAGAAAAACTCCAATGATGTTTAGTTATTGTTCTCAATCTCCAGTATCAACTTTTAATATATAGTGAACAAATATTTCATTGAAAATTCTCTACATGGAAATGATTTAAAACAGGCAATGATAGATTGTTAATTTTTAAGAGGCATAAAAGTCAAAAACAAAATTTTGTTCAAATACAGATTCAGTCTCTTATTTGGTTATCCTATGCCAAGTGATCAGTTCTGGAAATATACCCATGAAGCAATACTGTATAAACTCATATGTACATATATATATATATATATATATATATATATATATATATATACATATATATGTGTGTGTGTGTGTGTGTGTGTGTGTGTGTGTGTGTGTGTGTAAAAACAAGTTATATGTATATGCATCAATACTGACTAAAGAAGAGGCCCTGTAAATTTGGGAGAGGGCAGGGGTGAAAACATGAGTGGAATAGGAGGAAGGAGAGTGTCAGGAGCCAATTTCCTCCTAAAATCATTACAGGAACCATCACCCTGGGGAGTCTGCAGAGAACCCCACACCCCTAATTGTGTTAAGAATGGTTCTATTGACAAAGCCTACCCCACACCCAAATTGGCTGTTAATGGGAGCTATCTGTTAGCGGAACCCACCCCACATTCCAAACTATCTAGGGAGCTAGGTGTGTCAACTTCCAGGCCTACAGTGACCTGACTGAAAATAACCTGCCTACGTGACCAACTCGGACCATGTGACCAACGTGAACCACGCGGCAAGAGCCCAGGCCCCTGTGCCCATCCCCCAACTCTTTACCATATATAAAGCTGTACCCCATCTGTAATAAACGGAGGCTCTGACAAACTTTGCATGGCCTTCTTCCTGTCTCCTAGACCATATCTTACAGGTAGTGCCTCTCCGGGACCCTAGAATAACTGAACTGCCAGGCGGGCTACTAACCCTAGACTGAGTAGCCCGCCAAGGCAATCAACAGGAGAGAGGTGAGGAAGAATTCTGACCTCATAATTATTTAAATAAATGAATAAATAAATACAAGTTTATAAATACTGTGAAATGGAAACTAATGAGTTTCACAAGAAAGATACATAAATAGCATATAGGCATCAATTTTAGAAATTACAGTCACAAAGGGATTTATAAATATGAAATAAAACAAACCTGATAAATGAGTCAATCTTATATGAAACACAATAAATTCAGGGCAGTACAAAGATTTTGGGGAAGACAGAAGGAACGTAGGATCATTGATGTCCTTCTTGTAAAATTGAATTTTCTATCAAATTAATGTTATCATTTTCAATGGTATTAATTTTTTTCAGCTAACTTTTGATTTTCAGTGGTATAAATCCTGTCAGCTAGCTGTTTATTATTAGTCTGTAATTAATGTATCATTTCTAAAAGTGCCTCATTCTTGGCTCTGGTATCAAATCATTTCTTTAGGATATAGTATGAAAAACAAAGATAAAATGAATGCATCAGAAAAAACATATAAGCCTTGCAGAATATCATTCATATTATAATATTTATCCATAATATAAGCAAAAAGTTATTAAATTGCTGTATGGTGATATAGTCTATAATTATTTCCCTTTCAAATTTATTGATTTATTCATTAATTAAATGAACTTACCTCCATTAGGAAATTTCACTAAATTGTTATTTGGGAACACAAACTAGAAGCTGCACATGTCACTGTGAGGCAGGGAAAGTGGCAGGGGTCAAAGTGAGAGTGAGCCAAGGAAATTGCCAAGTTGTTGTGTGGTGGGCTTACCAGAGGGTTACCTTCACTGTGATGGGGTTTTGGCAAAAAACAAAACACTTTGTAGGTGAAATCAAAACAGGTGGGTTGTGGACAGGAGACTTTTGGCCACAGACCTTTTGAGCTGGTTCTAGTAGGTGTGGAATAGGTGAATTTGTACCACAAAATGTTGGGCAACAAGTGAAGCATGATTAATAAAGGCTCAGGGTCAAAAATTGGGGTTCAACCTGAAGATCCCAAAAACAACACAGACAGACACTGGTTCTTACTTCAACCTCAAACTGAAAATGGTGATCCTGCCTCCAGTAATCACAGAAGGAGACTGTGTCTGAGAGCTTTCTTCCCCTGTCTTATATTCCTCTCTAGGGCTGAGATTAATGCCGTGCACCACCATCATGATGCACATGATATGCACAACCTAGTTTCTATGGCAATTAGTATGGCTACTAGAATTGAAAATATGTGTCATTGTGGTTACTAAGATTAAAGGTGTGTGTTATCATATGTCTTGAAGATTCTAGTTCAAATATGTGGTTGCAGATACAAGATAGAAAATTGGACCATAGAAATAGGAGACTTAGGAGTAATAATAAATGCATATGAAAATTGAATATATGACAATAAATCATATATCTCCAATCACTTAAAGAACTATAGGTTCATCAAATAATGGTGCTGAGATAACTGAAAAAGGTAAATAAAGGCTTATATGTAGCACAAATAATAAAAACCCAGAGACAGACATTGGGGTTCAGCTTGAAAACCAGAAAAGCAAAGCAATCAAGCCACTAAAGAAGTCTTATCTATACCAAGGCTTGGCAACTATAGACTAAGCACACTAAACCTTTCTTCTCTCTTCTCTCTCCTCCCATTTTATATTCCCTATAGTACTGATATTAAAGGCATATGACTCCCTAGTACCTACAGCTTCTAAGATGTAGGCTAACACCACCTGGATTTGTTTCTGCTTTGATCTTGTGTAGCTCAGGGTGGCCTTGAACTCACAAAGATTAATCTGCCTCCATTTCCCAAATCCAGGGATTAAACATGTTCTACTCTTTATGGCTTCTATGCTTAGCTTTGTGCTTCTGACCTTTATAGGAAAGCTTTATATATTAATAAATAAAATATCACCATACTTATAGGTCACATTACATATGAGAATAGTCTGAGTTGTATTGGAGTTACAGTGTAAAAAATAAAATGCAAGTTAATATAAAACTAAAGTATTTTTATAAACTAGATACAAAGAAATACTTTCAATGATTCAATTTTTAAGCCCTTAAATTGTGAATATTAAATTTTTATAAGTTTTTAAATTTGTGAAAATGGCAATTGTCAACAAAATACAATATAATTGATGAAGTAGGAGAAAATATTGATATTTAAGACAGATAAAAATGAATATCTCTCCCATCCCATCTCTCCTTTTTTCTTCCATTCTCTTCCTTTTTTCCCTCTATCCCTATCTCTTTCTTTCTCAACTCATATTCAATGCAGAGTTCAGTTCACTTGGTTTTACATAAATCCATCAAGAAATAAAATTCTTAGTTTGCTTATAATTAATTTCTAATTAAAAAATAAAAAACCATTTGTTCTATCTTATCTGGATATCATTTTTTTTAAATGGACAAGAAAGGTACAAGTGGGTTATTTATCAAAAGTCATGCCCACTTCTTCATTAATTTCTCTACCATGCTTCATAATTAATAACAATGTTCATATATGACATACTATGAATATGTGGTTAGCTTAGTTATCATAAATCTGCAAAGCTCAAAACATCCTTCATCAAATGAGGAAAAGAATTAAACATATGTTATTGTAACCTCAAGTGATTCACATCAAGTAAAGATTTGGTTAACTTTCACTTCTTCCAATTTCACATTGTGATGTAGTTCACAGTATCTGGTAAGCACACAACTAAGGCAAGCCCAAATTTAATAATGACATCCTCTTATCTTTCTTCTCTCTGTTGTGTGTCTTTAAAAACTCTTTAACCATCTTTAGCCCTTTAAAGATCAACTTATACCTACTTTCATAGGAAAGATCTATACTATTTAATCCTAAATTAGTTCTAAAGTAAAGTATCTATTCAATAAATAACTGCAGGCTAAGGAGAGTTCTAAAATTTAATGTAGAGGGGAACTCCCAGTCACAAATAATGACAGGGACACTTGTTAATTATGAAAGTTTGGCCTCAGCTTAGATTTGTTTTTAACTAGCTCTCTAAGCTTAAATTAAACCATTTCTATTAATCTACCTTCTGTCACCTACTACCTATCCTGTGTCCTCCAGGCCTCCTTGAATGTCTCTCACTTGCCAATATTATCCCTCTCCTTCTCCCTGGCTGCTTTAGTCTTCTGCCTTGACCTTGGCTGTTCAGCTTTTTATTACACTGATCACAGCGATAAACCTTCACACAGTGTACAAATATCTCACAATATTTGCATGTTGATATCCCTCAAAACTTCTGTACAAAACACAACATAGCACTATTTGGAGGTGGTAGAAGCTATGTAATTATCATATGCTTAAGCTACATGTGTCTAATACAATCAAAATACATTTTGATATACATATATTTTATACTTTGAAAATAATCACTTTTCTATATACCTTCCCCTTTCTGACTTAGTAAATTTTCCCAGTCTCACTTCTACTTTTATGTGATATATATACATATATATGTATACACATGGATTTATACACACACACACACACACACATATATATATATATATATATGCATCTACATAAATATAGTCTCCCCACAATGAATGGTCATCCTGGCATGGATAAGTTACAAACTTTTGTAACTTTTTAAAATTTTTCTAATAGCTAAAGATGTTGAAAAATATCATCCTGTTTAACTGGCTTTTTGTATTTTATCTTTTGACAACTGCTACAGAGTCAGTAATTTTGTTTTCTGCATTTAGTTCCTTGAATTCCATATTTAGTTAAGTTACTAACTTAACACAGATATAGCTAGTAGGCATTTTTTTTCTAATCACTTAGGCTGTCTATGTGATTGTTTTGTTTCTTATATAGAAGCTTTTGAATGCCGTAATATTTCATTTGCAAAGTTTTCATTTTAATTCCTGAATTATTGCAGTCCTTCTCAGAAACTTCTTGCCTACGCCTATTTCTTAAAATACTTTGTATAGGTTTTCACTAATAATTTTTGAGGCAATGGACTTTTTCAAAGTTCACATCTATGAGGAGGTCTTTAAACTATGAAATATGCCCTTGAAGGCAACTACAGTATCTTAATCTTAGGTTCATTCCCTGGTGATGAGATGTGGGAATGTATTCTAACGCAGGTTCAGTATACAATCTGCACAGTTTTAGTCGCAATGTAATGAGACCACTTGTGGCCATGCACAAAAATATTCAATGAGATGAGTCAAAACTAACCTTCTCTGCTGAATTTCATCACAGTGTATTTTGTGATGGTTACACAAATCTGATGCACTGTGCGGTGCACTGTGGTCTAGCAAAGACAGCCTTCATAATGAAAAACAGATTGGATTCTCATTTCTTCCACCATTGGGACTAAACAACCATCTTCTGTACTGAAATTTCTTCACTAGAAAGCAGAGAGGAGATGACTTAGGAAATCACTAATTGTTAACAACAACAGATTCATTTGGTTCGTAAATCATATTGCCAGGAGCTGGTGGTGCACGCCTTTAAGCACAGCACTTGGGAGACAGAGGTAGGTGAATCTCTGTGAGTTTGAGACCAGCCTGGTCTGCAAGAGCTAGTTCCAGGATGGCTAGGCTGTTAAACAAGGAAACCCTGCCTTGAAAATAAAATCAATATAATTACTGCTTGAAATAAAAACCATTTCATGAAATCAGTACATGATAAAAAAGAACTGTTAATTCTATTTCCTTCATCATGTTCAATTTTTTCTTCCTTTCTAAAGCTCATTTTTGATATATCTGTTCTTATATCCAAACATTTTGTTTTTGAAATTGGGACTCTAAAATTTATCAAATCCAATTTTCAACTCACATACATTATGAATAATCTCCATGTCATAAGGTATACTTCTATAAGATATCTTCATGACTAATTTAACAAAAACAACCACCATGTGATAGGGAATCTCTGTCAGCCAATGATCTTTAAGAGGTGGCACTATGTTAGGGTGTGACCTTTTGGGTACTTGAAGAAAAATACTGGGCAGCCCAAAGTTCTCTCTCTCTGCGGTTCCTGTGCTACACAACTGAGGTCGGACTTTACATTTCGTTTTTTTTTTTTTTTTGAGTTTGCCCCTTGTAATAATAATAATAATAATAATAATAATAAAATATTTGTTTATCTTCGAGTTAGCCTGGGTTTCTTTGACCCGTGTAATTCTACAGTTGTCGGGGAATCGTGAGGCTTGGGGATTCGGGACCCCATGGCTCCAACCAGCTGCCACCAGGTTCTGCATGGTACATTTGGTTATTTTGATATTTGGGCACTGACCCTTCTCATCCGTGGCTTTAACCAGCCACCACCAGGCCCCGCATAGCTCCCTTCACTGCCCCTTTGCAGCAGCAGCCTCTGGCCTTGGTGGCATCTCTGAGCTGCTCTCGGTCTAGCTTCCCCAGCACACACTTCTGCCACACAGTCAGGGATTTAGTGTGAACTTACTAACAAGAATGATAATAATAGTGGGTAAAAGAGTAAATACTTATAAACGATTATACATTGGTATAGTTTCTTATATGTTGATACAAGTTCAAATTATATTTGTTATTTCTGTTTACACTATTTGTACACCTATGCAAAGTTTTTTGTCAGATTGTATGCATGCATGTTTCTACCTCTGTTTGAGACATTTTGTATATTGATACAACTTTTAGGATATACTTTCATATTATATTATATAGTCCTATCTCTGATCAAAATACTCATACATTGCTTACATTTTGAGGTCATAGACCTCATTTATTGCACAGTTGTTTACAGATTATTTAATATTCTGATATGACGTCTTAGTCTTTAAGTTATACAGGCATTAAGTAATATAGGTCAATAATTATTCATGTCTATTATACAAATAGATTAATTAGGTTTTTTAGATACGTAGAGATTATATTCTGACTAGACAGATAATCTTCAACCACCTCAAGGATCTGTAGAACATAGCATTTAAATAACTTAGGGTTCTGTTGACGTAAGACACAATTGCTCCTGAAAGCACCAATATATTCCTGAGAGAATGTTGAGCACCAAAGACACTCCAATTGGAGTTTGTTTTCTTCTTGACACAATTGGCCTTTGCGCAAGAAACTGCTTATGCCTCAACCACTGACAAAGTACATAATATCCGGACTGGATAAGCAGGACCCAAAAAGTGTAAAAAAAAAAAAAAACTGCCAAATCTGCCAAGACAGGCTGAGAAGGTTCTAAAAATTTTCCTGCCTCTAAAAATGGTCTGTCCGTTATGCTAAGTCTTAGCCAAAGTTTGTTGCTTCAACATTGCAAATGAGACTTCACGTGATTGCTCAGGTAGCCAGTTGTCTCTGTAATATATTTCACGCTTTGGAAGCTGCTTGATTGCGCTTCCTACCAACTCAAGTAGTATTATCTCCATATTCAGGCCATCAAAGGAGTTAAAGATTAGATAATTATAGTTACCTTCCTCTATGATTTAGCCAAGCCATTTCCTATGCCAGACTTAGACTCTTTAGAATAAAATGTTTATTAAAACAATTAGCATGTGTTCCTTGATTAATATTGTTTATATTGATTGTAAGCCAAATTTTATACTTGATATCTGTTCCTAGTGCGTAAACTTTTGTATTAGGTTTGAAACTCTCTTATTTAGACAAAAGGTGGAGGTGATAGGGAATCTCTCTCACTCAGCCAATGATCTTTAAGAGGTGGGACCA
This sequence comes from Microtus pennsylvanicus, assembly GCF_037038515.1. NCBI lineage: Eukaryota > Metazoa > Chordata > Mammalia > Rodentia > Cricetidae > Microtus > Microtus pennsylvanicus. The sequence goes on from NC_134586.1 coordinate 42,568,687, forward strand.
GGTTAGGGCATAACCTTTTGAGTACCTGGAGAAAAATGCTCACTGCCCAAGGTTCTCTTCTCTGTGGTTCCCTCACTACACAATGAGGTTAGACTTCTCGTTCCTGTTTCATGACTTTTCCCCTTATAATACACAAATATTATTTGTTTATCTTGGAGTTAGCCTGGGTTTCTTTGATCTGTGTCATTCTACAATCAGGTATCCTGTTATTGTTTAAGTAATACTTGCTTTTTTTATGGTAGTTCTTACATACCTAAGGTAAATGAGGTAGTGAAGCAAGATTGAAGACAGACTCCATCTCAACAGACTGAGATTGTGTATTTGCAGAGTGAAAACCCAAATCTTCCAGCAGAATGGAGGTTGAGCTACTGGGGACCCGTGGCGGCAGACTTATATCAGGAAGTTTAGGACGGGAGAGATGCAGGTGTTGACTTTGAGACTTTTCATTTTCTCTGGGAACAGTAGGCAAATTTAATGTCAATGGCCAGGGTTGGAGATATGAATTTCAACATCCCTGGGTCAAACTAAGTTTAGCCAAGCAATATCAATTTTTAAAAATTTTTGTCTTGAGATTATAATTTAATTCCATTTCTCCCTTCTCTTTCCTCCCTCCAAACTCCCCGAGTGCCCCTCCCAACTCTCGCTCAAATTCATGTTATCTTTATTCAATAATCATTTATGTATCAAATTTTGTTTTACATTAATTTACTTAGTGAGGAACACTGAAATAAATTTTAGTCATTGGGATTTTATAATTAGGACACATTCTTTAAATTTGAAAATTCAAAAAAAATTACACAAAATGAAACTTCAACAGAATAAACATATTTGGAAGCTTGAGTCCACCAGAGGAAGAAAATACTGAACACATGTGTAGAAATTAAAGTTAATGACATTTCAAATGTAGTTTCAATAGGGAGAAAGCAAAATTTAAAACAAATAAGAAATAAAAATTGGTGGTTGAAAATTGAAGGAGTGGATACATTTTATATATTTTAGCAGTCTGTATTAAACATTATTGATGTGCTTGCGTATTTCAATTATACTGAAGACATATTAGATTCTGAAATTGAAAGCTCTCAATGTGTCATTGCTGGAGCTTATTTCTGTTAGTTCAGTTGAAATGATAAAAGCTTAACATAGCACTTAATTATACTGATGACCTCAGTTTTCAGTCACTGATCCTTTTAGAATGATAAAACAGTGCGATCATAGTAAAAATGAAAACAAGTAATTTAAAGCCATTTTCATCTCTCTGGAATTTATAGATTTAAAATATATATGTAAGAGTAGGCAGGCTAATGAATTTATCTATGTTTTATTGTAGAGCAACAGTAATTGCAAGAGTAAAGGAAATGAGAGCAATTCTTAACATGAAATTTAACCAAACTGGTGCCTTTCCTCGACCTCACATAAACACAAACACACATACACACACACACACACACACACACACACACACACACCTTGAAATTACGGCAAAATCATCCTCAGTTTTTTTCTATGTAAAATTCCTTTTAAATGTTTTACTTCTATTTCATTACTTCAGAATGTCCAAGTCTTGCTGTCTTTGGATCAGTAAAATCCTAATAGATGTCATTCTGTTTGGAAACTTGTACAAATGACTGATGTCTAGTTAATTCTTTAGGTGCCAGATATAAGCACTTCTAATTTGCAGTAAAAAAAAAAAAATAGTTGATAGCTGTTAAATACAAAAGTCCTTGCCATGTTCAGAGCTTGTCATTTTATCATTGTGACACATTGCAGTTGCTTGAAATTATGTTAAGCAATTATATCACCTTACAATGAATGGAATCAAAAGAAGAGACATCTTCATATTCTCAGAAAAAATATAAGTGAATGCTTTTCATGGAATATAAAATTCTACTTTAATTTTTCAAACAGAAAAAAAACAGAAGCTCTGTACTATCACCTTCAACTATGATTTCTTGAAAGTTCCTACAGTTTGTAAAGATGGTCTGGTGATGGATGGAGATAGAGACAGAGAGTCACATCAGAGCACTGTACTAGTCCCCAAGGTCTGGTTGAAGAGCAGAAGGAGGGAGAAGATGAACAAGGAAGTCAGGACCGCGAGGGGTTGCTCCACCCACTGAGACAGTGTGCTTCATCTAGTGGGAACTAACCAAATCCAGCTGGACTGGGACTGGACGACCATGTGATCAAACTGGATCGTCTGAATGTGGCTGACAATGGGAGCTGACTGAGAAGCCATTGATAATGGCACCAGGACTTATTTCTACTGCATGTACTGGCTTTTTGAGACCCTAGTCTATTTGGATGTACACCTTCCCAGGCCTGCATGGGGGGGGGGGGGTCTTGGACTTCCCCCCGGGCAGGGTACTCTGCCCTCTCTTAAGACTGGAGCAGGAGGGAAAAGGGGAAGTGGGGGAGCGGGAAGGGAATGAGAGGAAGGGAGGAAGTGGAAATTTTTGAATGGAAAAGTAAAAAAAGAAATTAAAAGAAGAAAAGAAGGGACAAGCAGACCTGTTGGTATAAAGAAATAAGGGCTCAACCAAATATTCGCAGCTTTCCAAATCCAACACTTCATACACTCTATCTGACAGTTGAAATTATTCATGGTGAATGTCTTCTGGATAAATTAAATGACTTGCTTGTGGTGATCAGTTTCCATCTTCTTTACAATTCTCATTATATGAAAATTGAAAATAAAATTTATGGCTGAAACCCTCTGAAGACTTTTGATCTATGTTACGATGAATACACTGTTTGAGTCATATATGGTAATGGAAAATGATACAACAAATTCATCAATGTGGCCAACACCTAGCTTGGAATAAATTCCATGATATGCTGCATAATAATAGTGATGACTGTGGAAAGCATTTAATGATTCAATCCTTAGTAGTATATAAATAATAATTCATACATCTTTGTGACATAGTGTGTATATCATTTAAGTACTATCATAAGTACAGCTTTCCAAATCCAACACTTCATATAAACTATCTGACAGTTGAAATTATTCATGGTGAATGTCTTCTGGATAAATTAAGTGACTTGTTTGTAGTGATCAGTTTCCCTCTTCTTTACAATTGTAGTGGGGAAATGCTTATCACAGTGACCAGACAATAAATCAGTAAACATTGGTATGTTCTTATTTTATTAAGATATCTTATACATCAGGCATAAAAGGAGATTCCATATTCATGCAAGATATGAATATATACATATAAATGTAAAACAAAGAACATAGAAATAAATAAATCTAAGAAAAATCAGCTTCAGATTACTTATCTAGATATATCTAATAAGCATTTTTCACACTGTAATGTTTATGAAATAATTACAAGAAAACTGACAAATTTCATTGGAATAGGTGCATTTCATATACAGTTTCAATCAACAGTTAGTTCAGTCTATAGATATGGAAAACACAGACATATAGATCCAATAATACAGGGGAAATCTTACTATACTAGCTTTGTAATTTTTCTGTAAGTTGAAAACTTTTTTAAAGTTTTATAAAATTTTCTTTTCAGAACAAAGATACAAAGTAGAGATAGACTTTCAGAATAAACATTCTTTATGCAAAACATCATTCGAGGAATATTTCTAAAATCTCTAGGGGATCCTGTTGTAGAAAGATAAGTCCATAAGTTAAACACCATTTGTTATGCCAAGTATAAAACTGGATAATCAGGGGGAAAATGCAATTATGTTGGGTTTAAGAAATGAGAGCAAAATTAACATTCAAAATCAGAAAGATAAATAACTTTTTAATTATATTGCCTGCTCTAGGATATTTTTCTGAAAATATTTTGATCATTTACCTGCTAAAGAGAATGACATGTTCTTAATTCAGAGGCTGCTAAGTGTTATGAATTTAGTTTGCAAAGGAGTTAAAAGCGATCACTGACTTGAATTAACAATTGGATCTTGGTGTAACAATTTAGCTGTTGAAAACTTAATGTTAGAAGGTTATAAAATAATCCATGGGTCTTTATTATGTGACATTATGAATCTGTTAAACAGAGTGATGTATTCAAATTTTGACATGAAATTAGCTATGCCTTTGCAGCCTGAAAAAGGCAAACACTAGAAGTGCCTTAATAAAGATGAAAACTCTTTTCTTTATGAAAGCATTGTAGAGTTGATGAATTCATCTGAAAATATAACTTTTTTCTGAATGTGCAGTTCATCTACCCACATTTGAACTGTCTACCAAGAATATCCAACAGGAGAAGGAGCTGGTACTTCTCAGAGTCACGCCTTGGGAACATCGGTCCACACAGATCATGCCACTCATATTCATTGACTGGTATTTATACCCATGGCCCTGCCAGCCTGCAAGCAGAGATAAGCAAGAAGCCTATTGTGATTACAGTCAACATTATATTTCTAAAAACCCTAGCCAAATTCAATATTGGGATGTCCATCTTTCAAATACCTAAAATCTGTTTATAAATCACTTGAAAATGTAAATTAAGGTTGAGTCAAACTAAGATAACACCTCTGATTATACTTACAGTGAGCACCCAAGAACTAAAATAAAGCAGAAACATTCTAGCCTGTGGAAGGGAAGATGGCTCAGTGGATGAAACACTCATTCTGTGAATCTGAGGATAAGGGTTTGGATTCCAGCATCAACATCATAGTTCTTCAAGCACATATGACGCCTGTAGATTCAGGGCCCAAGAATCAGAGACAAGAAAGTCTCTAGGTCAAGTGAGAGACTCTGCTTCAGTCGCTCAAACACGAAACCCTATCTCAATTTTAGGCCTCCATTCTTTTGCACACCCATGCTTCCCTATACATGCAAACACCCATAAACACATACAGGACACACATAGATGTATACCATGAAAAGATTCTATATCATTCATCACCTAGAGAACCTCTTATTATTATGTTGATGGTTATCAACCATTTCAGAGTTTATGTTTAAAGAGACTCACCCTTGGGATTCTCTGTCATACCCCAAAAGTACATGAAATTTGAGAACACTGTAAAATTGTCAGCTATTGACAAAAGTGGTTTTGGACTAAAAAGTTGTAGGCCCATATTTCTGTATGGTGTGGCAGCCAAGCACAAAAGCCATAAGCCTGATCTAAGCTGGTCATGTAGCTCTGCAGACAAGCTCTCTCTGTGTAACAATAGCAAGGATGTACTGCTCCTTTCTTTCTTTTGGTAGAAACGTAGATCACCTGAGGAGAGGTGTTGACGGAAGCTGGTCAGGATGTTTTGGGCTTATTTCTTTTGTAATATGGAGGATGTCTTATAGAGATGCTAATTCATGGCCTATGTGACAGCTAGCATACAGGTAGATGCGGACGTGACTGAAGGCTATTTACCAGGGTTACCTAGGATACAGTCTAATGTGTTTTCCTGCTCAATTTATGTGATGATATATAAACTGTTTGGAGAATAAACGAGAGAAATCTTGCTCTTCCATGATGACCATGTAAGTTGTGTCTGATTATTCCTAGCGACTCCGTACCAGTCTAGTTAGGGAAGATAATTATCTGTGTTGGGCCCACACGCGCCTCAACAAAAAGTCTCATTTTAAAGCAGTGCATTTGATTCATCATTGAAAGGACAAGACTCAAATAACAACTAGAGACACAGGATTAAACTGGCTAGGTAGCTTGAAAAGGTGAAACGAAAATTTTAATCTGTGTCTGAATTGAGAAAATACATGCCATAGAGCAAGAGATGAGCTGTCAAGAAAAAAAATGTTGAGCTCAATAACAATGTATTTGATTTTATATTATCAAGTATATCTGTACATCTTGAAATCTCTTAGCTATAATTTCAGCACTTATACTTACAGTAGAAATAGCTCACAATGTTACTTTACTTTACTTTGCAATAATCAAAGACTAGAATGGATAGAAACTTACAAAACAAATATGCTTATCAGACATATACCTAGGGTTAAAGAAATAAAACAATTATTAGACTTCAAAATCTCACCAAAGTTTTATAGAACATAGTTAGAAGCATTTGAGCTCATCTGTACTAATTTTCCTAGACAGTGTATATTATTTATTTATCAACACTGAGTATTCTGATAAGATTACTATTAACAAAATAGTCAAAGAGGTTTTTGGAGTTTCTTTTCAGAGAGACATATGCCTCTTAGAGTGGAGTCCTGTATTACTACTGGTACCTAAGCTAAAGTCACTAGGGTTTGATTTATTATATATTTAGTTTATGTAGTATATGGTAGGTGATGGTTAAGATTAAACTAAAGAAAAATAAAATGTCCTCCAGGTTATTGCAAAATACTTTGACTCATTTGAGATCAATTCAGTGCCTACCACAAGGAAAGAACTTACAATGTGAGATAAAGATTGAGTTATAGCATATATTTTCCCTCTGCGAATCGAAAATGTAATGAGAGAAATGAAAGTTGCCATACACTACAAAAACACATTTGATTAGTTCTGAAAACCAAACAAGTCAAAGGTAATTCATAAAAACAATTAATACTAGTAGGACTGATTAGAGCGTACTGCCTCACAGGACAAAGGACATTCAGAGGTTTGATATCTAGCATACCACTGCTGTATTCTTTAGCTGAACTACACCACCACATTTTCCTTTGACAAATATAAGCATATAAACACACAGAAAGGACAAAAATATCCTTTCTTCAGATAGCCCATTTGATTATTCTGAATAAAATGTAGATTTGAGTTCTGTCTTGAAAAAATGAGGACTAACATATTAGAATACTACTCAGCAGTAAAAAACAAGGACTTCTTGAATTTTGCATGCAAATGGATGGAAATAGAAAACACTATCCTAAGTGAGGTAAGCCAGACCCAAAAAGAGGAACATGGGATGCACTCACTCATATTTGGTTTCTAGCCATAAACAAAGGACATTGAGCCTATAATTAGTGATCCTAGAGAAGCTAAATAAGGAGAACCCAAAGAAAAACATATAGGCATCCTCCTGAATATTAACCTTCATCAGGCGATGAAAGGAGACAGAGACAGAGACCCACATTGTAGCACCGGACAGAAATCTCAAGGTCCAAATCAGGAGCAGGAGAGAGAGCACAAGCAAGGAACTCAGGACCGCGAGGATGCACCCACACACTGAGACAATGGGGATGTTCTATCGGAAACTCACCAAGGCCAGCTGGCCTGGATCTGAAAAAAACTGGGATAAAACCGGACTAGCTGAACATAGCAGACAATGAGGACTACTGAGAACTCAAGAACAATGGCAATGGGATTTTGATCCTACTGCACGTACTGGCTGTGTGGGAGCCTAGGCAGTTTGGATGCTCACCTTACTAGACCTGGATGGAGGTAGGGGTTCCTCGGACTTCCCACAGGGCAGGGAACCCTGATTGCTCTTTGGGCTGACGAGGGAGGGGGACTTGATTGGGGGAGGGGTAAGGAAATGGGAGGCTGTGGCGGGGAATAGACAGAAATCTTTAATAAATAAATAAATTTTAAAAAAAGAAAGAAAATGAGGACTAAATAAACAAAGATTAGTTTAGTCAAAGTGATAAGGGACCTTAGGCAGAAACAATAGAAATACAGAGCAGAAGATAATTTGAGAAAGGATACCAAAATCGGAGGGGGCAGGAAAATAAGAGTAACTTATACAAATAACTGAATGGAAGCTGAGTGGTTTAGGATGTGGCTGACAGGAAATCACTTCTTGCTGGAAGTACTGAAAATGCACAAGACATGCATGGTGCAAAGTTTGAAGCATGTTCATCTTGATGCTCAAAGTTGACTGGGAAGGACAAGAAGTGCAGAGGAGAAAATAAAATAAGAAAGAACACAGTCCAAAATTGGACCAGATGCCATGAATGCATTCCTTGTATCCCTTGAATACTTCTTTGTAAAATGCATGGTAGGCTTCAAGTCAAAGTTTCAAAATTACATTCTCTTTTTTCCAGAGAATTCTTTTCTTATTTTTTTTCTTCTTTTTTAGGTACTTTGTTGCTTTGTTGTTGTCATTTTGCTCTATATCTATCTATCTATCTATCTATCTATCTATCTATCTATCTATCTATCTATCTATCTATCTATCATCTATCTATCTATCTATCATCTATCTATCATCTATCTATCTATCTATCTATCTCTCTATCTATCATCTATCCATCTATCTATCTAGAAACAGGGTTTCCCTGTGTAACCCTGGCTGTCCAGGAACCTGCTTTGTTCTCTCAAGATCTGCCTGACTATTCCTCCCAAGTGCTGAGTTTAAAGGCATGTGCCTTGATGCCTAGCATTATCCAGATTCTTTCCATAGAAGGCCAATATGTTTGATGCATGTAAGATGAAAAACAAGATGCCTCCATAACAGCACATCAGTCATAAATACTGAGGATATGACAACCAGGTATGGGCGACTAACCACACAGCTGCACAACTGCATACCTTGAATGCTCCCTGTTTTTTCTCTCTTTTCCTCCCTCTCTCCTTCTCTCTTCTCCATCTCTTCCTCTCTCTCTCTCTCCCTCTCTCTCTCTCTTTCTCTCTCTCTCTCTCTCTTTCTACTCTCACGTGAGTATGTTCTTAACTGAGCATAAGTATATGTAGTAAATAAGTAAATGCTATTCTTTCAATATTGCTTTCTGCCTTAGTTTCTGAGACAGGGATTCTTCCATAACCTAGAGCACTAAATTCAGCCAGACTGATTTTTATCATGATTAATAAAAACCCCAAGACAGATACTGGGATTCAACCTGAACAGCAGAAAAGCAAAGCATTCAAGCCTCTGGTTCTTACCTCTACCTAAGTCTGAAAATGACAATCCTGCCTCCAGACATCCTCAGAATAATAATGAAACTGAGAGCAGATACTCCCATTTTATATTCCTCTGTAGTGCTGGGATTAAAGGCTTGCACCACTATTGCCTGGTTTCTATCCAAACTAGTGTGGCTACTGGGATTAAAGATGTATGCTACCACTGCCTCGTCTGTAAGGTTGACCAGTGTGACTGTTTTACTCTGTGATCTTCAGGCAAGCTTTATTAATTAAAATGCAAATGAAATATCACTGCAACTGATTTTCACCAGGATTTTCCTGTCTCTGTGCCTTGCTATCGGCACTGAGAGTTACAGATGGTGCTTGCTTTTATGTGGGTGCTGAAGACCTGAACTTAGGTTTGTATAGTAAGCAGTGTTTTACCAACTGAGTCATCAGCCCAGCCCTACATACAACTTAAAGTTGTCTTTAAACTGTCCCTAAGGAATCATTTATTTGTCATCTGTGACTCAACAACGTATGACTGTCTGCCTATAAGACTTTCTTTGCGCCACTCCTCCAAATTCCTGTCAATATTCCCCATACCTATTAATAAACTACTTTGACCTATATATCCAAGTTAAGAGTCTTCTAAGAAAAGTCAACAGAATACATTAACCTCAGTAAAAATGGGGGACATTTAAATGCTTGCATGACAAATATAATCATAGTTAGAGGTATTGATGATTGCTATTAATTTGTTAACATGGTATTTACTAAGCTTCCACTATAAGCTGAAGAGTGTGCTTTGAGGGCTAAAAGAAGACTGAACAAATCAAACACAGCATCCCTCATTAGGAAGCAATGTCAAATATTTAAACTGACAAATCAAGGAAATGTAAACAAAAGATAGATGACAGCAAATAAATTATATGGATCAGAGATGTAGCTGTGAGATCAAATAACCCAAGAAATGCACTCTTGAAGGCAGACGAAGAATTTAGTAAGAAATCAAAAGCATGGTGAAATCTAGATAAAGCAGAAAGAATGTAAAAACACAGACACAAAATTTAATAATGAAGGGGGAAACAGCATTAAAAAAGATAGATGAACTGATGGGTAAATCAAAAAAGAGAAGCATGCAGTCTCAAATGACAAATGCAAGGACTCATATGCCATCTAAGGAATAGGTTTGTAACTGAGACTATTAGCTGTTTAGTATAAAACTGTACTCTGTCTCATACAGCAGACAATTGTCTCTGGCAAATTACTGCCATTTGAAAGAACATATCCCCAGATACAAGTTCATATAATTATGACTATCAGGCTAATTCTGGCAAATTAAATGTATTAAAATTGCATGAACATCTGGGATAACATGTTTAAGAATAATTATGAATATTTCATGCTTGTTTTACCCTTCGTTAAGATGCAGAAAATCCTGAATCATTAAGGGATAGTATCTACATTCTTATATCATCAAACTGTTACCCGTCAGAAATATCTAGCATGGTTGCATAAATGAAAAATGAATTTCTATTGTGGAGTTTAGTTTTTATAATGGCTACTCTTTCCCTAACAAATATAACAACATTGAGCCATTGCAGGATTTGAAGTTATGGAACTGATGTTATTATAACTGTTTTTTAAAAAAGTTCTGTGATTGCAGTTTCAAAATAGAACTAGAGACTAGGCAGAGTGTGTGTATGTGCTTCGTGTAGGGAGATCTGACTACTGGAACTTGATCAAGACCAAATCTTGGCTAGCAACAGCTGTAAGTTTTGTTTACAATAAGAAAAGAATGATCTCTGACTTACACTTGTCCTTTCTTCATTCTAATACATTCATTATATCTTACTGCTCTAACACATAAAGTATAACTAATGAGAACACCATTAATTAATGAAGGCTGCCGTGGCCAAATAATACCCATTCCACAACTTATAATGCATAAAACAAAAATTCCCTTATTCATTCCATTTCTTTACAGTATTGCAAACTGTCAACTAAATCAATATTTCTGAAACACATTATTTAAATAAATAGCATATGTTTTAGCAGGGATGTAATATTTTTAAGTCAATTAAGCATCAGCATATTATTTAAGTCTAAAATATACTTTAGTTTGTTTTTGATAACAAAATGTCCATAAAAAATGTAACCAATATGGAATAGAACTAATAGCAATGATATTTAGTTCAGGAAGTGAATGCATGTGATAAATTGCAGATTTGTAATACTTGATTAGGGATGTTCAAGGCTGGACATGTTTTGGTGTTTAGTACTAAAGAGGCACCAGCCGGAAGGTCAAAGTTCACAGCCAGTATGAGACATGCAATGAGATTGTTTCTTAAAGTAAACAAAAGGAAAAACAAGTATGAAAAATCTCAAAGCTCTTTCTTCCATTCTTTTTCCTTGTAAAGAAGAATGAATGTTACTCTGTATCATCTGTTAGTATAAACATCATGAGGAGTGATAGTGTATTTGCCAGTATAAAATCTCTGCTGCTTCCTTACCGTATCTCCCAAAGCCACTGCTTTACATCAGCTGGTAACAAACTTGAGGGAGTTAGCCTATATAAATGCAAGAACAAAAATTTTCTATTAAAAATAATAGATCTAGATAATAACTTCATTAGACTTTGTCCATATTGCTTTCTCAAGGAAGTATCGCCAAATGTACAGTGAAGATTATCTGAGAACTCGGAGAGAACAAGAAATATAAGATGCTGTTTTCCACATGGGGTTAGTTAAAGGAACACTGCTATACTTCTAACATGGGGTTAGTTCTCTTTTTGTTCATTCGCCTATGCTTATATTCCTTCCATCAACAAACAGAATGAGGACTCCACTATTTTACCAGCTGTGTGCTGTTAACTGCCATCAAATGCTTTAACCTTGTTGCATTCACTAAGAGATCTATCTACTCACAAATGTTTTACCTGGATCAACCAGTGTGCATATGCAAAAGCAATTTGTTAAAACTTTAAATATCTGCATTAATACATTTGAAATTTTTGAGGGTGGTTGCAGTTTAGAGACAGGATTTGTCTATGTCAACCAATACTTGCTCTGTGAATTGCCTTGAATTCACAGAGAGCTGCCTGCCTCGGCCTCCCCAGTTCTGGGATTAAAATTGAATGCCACCACTGCCTAGCTAATACGTTTGAATTTTAAGTTAAGATGAAGCACTAGGACTTTTGGAGGTTATCTAGGCTACCACACTGTCAAGTAAGAGACATCTCAGAAAGAATTCAGGTGATAACCTTAGCCTACTTACAACCAAGAGAAGCTCACTGAGTATCTGCTTAGCAGGAAAATATGAAAATAAATTTGACCTTTTGAGTCACACCCACAAATGAGTTTATGATGTTACAGATTTTACACTGTGTAAAAATATTACAAAGCCAATCTTCACAATATTCATAATAAACCTATTCCCGAAGGCCATATGAATACTGCCCTACTCTTTGACTATACTTTTTTGTAATACATAAGCACATCAACTCAGTAACACGATCCTTCACCACCAGTGACAGAAAATCAGCTAAAGGTAAGACTATGAAATCTTGACAATGTAAATGAGCTGTCAGGTCTCTCTGGTAGATGGGAGCAGCCACAGGGTGGTATTTTAGCACATAGTCAGTGCTGTTGCTCTCTCCTTCCTTCCATCTCATTTTCCTTTTGCCAACACTCAAAAAAGATATCATTCCTCCAGTTAAAGCACAAATTGATTTTCTGGCTTAGAAGGAAGGTCTCTTAGTAGAAGCTGTGCATTCAAGTGTATAATGAGATTGATTCCATGCTCTGTGAATAAAAACACATGACATTTAAATTTGGCTACTTCAAGGATAAATGAATGATTAAGATGAGCACATATGTTGAAGAAGCAAGCTAAATGAGAGATGGTTAAAAAGAAAGGCCGTGACATGTTGAACAATGGAAAAATCATTTAGGGAAATGTGTTTTAATATGTACGGTTTTATTTGCTGCAGAATCTTTAAACCACACTAAGCAAGGCCAAGATGAATAGTATCAGATGTCCCTGTGTTGTAAGAGGTCTCTTGTTTGTGTCTGGGCCACCTGGCAGCTCGATCCAAAATAATCACGCAGAAACTATATTATTTCCATTACTGTTTGGCCAATAGCTTAAGCATATTTCTGGCTAACTTTTACATCTTAACTTAACCCATCTTCATTAATCTGTGCATCGCCATGAGGTTGTGGCCTTCCAGCAAAGTTTCAGCATTTCTGTCTCTAGTCGAGGTTTAATGGCTTCTCTCTGACTCCACCCTTCTTTCTTCCAGCAATCAGTTTAGTTTTCCCTACCTAGCTCTCTTCTACCAGCTCTTTTCTTCCGTATCAGGACAGACCAGTTTTCTTTATTCATTAGTTGTAATCACATCATACAGAGAGGAATTCCACATCATCCCTGTGTTTCTTTTGACCATAATGTTCTTGATACATAAGAGTGCATGTGATATGAGGGGTGTGCTAATGAATTTAAGGTAAAATAAATGATAAGCAAACTGGGAACTATTTCTTTTATCTTTTAGAAACTGATTCACTATTAACTAGTTTTAGTTAATATTTTTTTTAACTTGAAAAATGCTTAAAGTTATAGCCTCCACAGTTAAAACAAGCAATTCTTTATGTTTCCTTTTATGCTGTTATGTATAGGGTGTGCATCTATCATTGTTCATGAAGCCTTCATCCGCACTAATAATTAGGAACCAGAGATTCAACAATGAATGAAAGCTATGAACTAACCACCATGTCCTAACCTCAGAGAGAGCTAAGCAGTCTGTCTTATTCAACTGCATATCAATGCTTATCACAAATGTTGCAATGAGCTTTACTTTGTGTTTAAAGAGGATGTCTTCTATCTATATAATTCTCCCTACTGTCATCAATATAAGAAATCAGTGACAACTGACTATCTCCAAGGAACTCCACTGTCAAGTCAGATGTCTACCTCTGGGTTTTGTATGATTTTATAAAAAATAGATTCATGACTGGCCAAATATGTTGAAGATTTGTTAGGTGTCTTTTGGATTTTTTTGAAGCTACTTCAAATGTCTACTAACTCAAGTCTGCATCAGGATTCGTGGATTGTTAGAAGAAAATTTTTAAGTTGATTTTTAAATTTGAAATTTGGTTACATTTATCATAAAACTCTTGAATTGTGTTACCTAGCTATTTCTGTTAATACTTATATAATGTTTTGATATTTAAAATAAAAGTATGCATGTTTATAGTAAATAATGAGTATTTGATATGTATACACATAGAATTGCTAATTTAATCTAAACTTTAGCTTGGATATTAGCACATGGCTTGTGGACAAGGCTTATTAAAAATAAAGGGCCAGAGAGATGGCTCATTGTGTAAGACTTGCAGCAAATCCTAAGGACCTGAGCCAATCCCTTGGACCCATATGGTGGAAGGAGAGAACCAAGACTCTGACCACTATATATGCATTGTGACACCCATTGTTTTATATACACATACAAAACTGATCAATGTAATACAAATTTTAAACAATTATTTTCATAGAAATTCTTAGCTTTTTTGGTTATTTGTTCCCAATTGAGACAGGTTGTCATGTGGCTCCAGCTGCAACTTACTGTGCCCAAAGCAAACCTTAAACTTATGATCCTCCTGTGTCCACCTTGTGAGTGTTAGGATTGCAAGCATGGACTGCTGTTCCCATCTCTGTTACAAAACTTCTCTATTGGATTTTAATACAAATTTTTTATTTAATGTACATAAACTTCATACTGAAAATAGACAATGGCCAGATAGCTCTTTAAAATTGCAAAAATTGATTCTTTTGTTGATCCATTCAATATGAGAAAATTGAATAATATATATATATACATATATATATTATTTTACTTTCATATTATCTTTACAATTTCAGCAAATATATTTTTAAAATTTGTTATTCATGTTACATACCAACCACTGTTCCCCCTTCCTTCCTTCCTCCCACTCTTGCCAACCTCTTCCCACCCCACAGCCCATCCACTGCTAAGAAAGAGTAAAGCCTCCCATGAGGAGTCAATGAAGCTAAGCATGGTACATCAAGTTCAGGCAGACCAAGCCTCCTCCAACCATCAAGGCTGAACAAGGCACCCCACCATAGGGAACAGGCTCTAAACAGCTAGCTCATGCACCAGGGATTACTCCTGGTCCCACTGGTAGGGACCGCACAAACAGACCAAGCCACAAAATTCCGTATAGACATTTTGTTATATGACTACCTAAATATCTTATCTTGTAGACAACTCTTTTGCATTCAGTGTCTACATATATCTCTTATGTAAATTTAAAACCTGCTAACTGTTGTCTGTAGATCCAGGAACTTACAACTGTGGTTGAATACACATCACATTTTCAGGTTATTTTATGTTGTTATCTCTTGTGGCAGGAACAATAATGTAATTTACAAATCAGAATGAGCTTATTCTTTCCTTGGAACTTTTCATATTTCAATTTTATTTCATTATGTTGATTGAATGATTTGTATATGTGGGCAAGCTCTTGACATGGCATGGTTGTAATGTGTCAGAAAACATCTGGTGGGAACTAATTCTCTCTTTCAATTCTGTGAGTTCTGGTTGTAGAACTAAGGATGTCTAACTGGTGTGGAAAACCACTTTAAGTCCTGAGCCACCTGATAGGCCTATTACAGGTTGTCTTGCATGTTAACATGGCTAGAACACCTTATACTATGCTGAATACCATGTTGAAAGTGGTTGATAATTTCTTGCCATCAATTTTAGGGGTAAATAATTTAGAATTTTACTATTAAGGCCATTCATTCCAGAGGTCATGTTATACTTTATTAAGTTAAAGGAAATTTTCTTTTATCCCTGAAATGCTAAACATTTATTTACAAAGAATGAGATTGATTTTATTAAACTTTTTCTTATAATATGACATTATTTTTTATCCTGTTGATATGGTAGTTTATATTGCTCATTTTATAAATCTTGTAATAAGCACCACTCAATCATAATACACATCCTTTGGATTTATTACTGGATGTTTTTTCTTGCTACTGAGGTCATTTTTACAGAATTGCATTAGCTATGCCATACTGCTAAAGTACTAGGGCTATTTTCATTATTCACCCATTTTATGCACTGATGATTTCTCATTTTTATGCTTCAGTTACAGCCAAAAATGAGATAAATGAACAACTGTATTTGACAACTGCTAATGTTCAGAATTATCACTTTCATCATCTAACTCTGTTACCAAAGACATTAATTTTATTGCTGTGATTGGCTATGACTCTTATGCATCTTCATCATAGACCAGTGAACATTGATTTTGATGGTGATGATATGGTTGGTATGTGTGCATTTTTATACAGAGAATATATCAAGTATATATTAAACAGAAAATGTGTTTTTATGATTAATTATGATAAATACAGATATCTCTAGTTTCTTCTCAGACTTTATTTGGCTTTTTTAAATCATACTTTTATTGGCTTTTTATAAATCAGATTTTTATTTGGCTTTTTATAAATTAGACATAAGTTAGACCACTATAATGGAAGTAAAAGTTACATGTGCTATTTTTAGGTGGGAATTTTAAAAGACACTCTTCATTTGTGCCGTACTTTTTTTTTCTGTAAGAGTACTGTGGAATAGAAAGATAATTTGATGTTTGAGTCTCTAAACAGCAATAATTTTGTAGGCCATGAAATCAGAGCAGAATGTGAAAGCCCTGGCATCTGGACGATGATTTGTTTCTGCAGCTTACATCAGCCTACTCTAACTTATGTAGTATATTTTATTAACATGCCTTCCTTACAATTTAATAATGCAAAGGAGATAAAGGTTAATCACTGATTTAAACTCCTTAAGCATAGAAGACAATCTACTAAACACCAACTGAGGAATGATTACTTGCCAGCTGCACTTTAAAATATTTGATATGGAAGTAGGAGAATTGATACAGATGTTTGGAGAGGTGTTCAGTAGTTAGAAGACTTCAGTACCCCACTCTCACCACTGAACAGGTCATCCAGACAGAAACTTAAGAGACAAATAAGGGAACTAACAAATGTTATGATCAAATGGACTTAACAGACATTTATAGAACATTCCACCCCTACATAAAAGAATTTACCTTCTCAGCATCACATGAATCTTCTCTAAAACTGACCACATACTTGGTAACAAAGCAAACCTCAGTGGATACAAAAAAAATGGCTTAAAGTTAGAATTCAATAACAATACTAATTGCAAAAAGCCTACAAACTCATAGAAACTGAATGATTCTTAATGGAATCATAACTTGGTCAAAGAAGGAATGAAGAAAGAAATGAAAGGATTCATAGAATTCAATGAAAATAAAAGCACAGCATACCCAAACTTATGGGAAACTATGAAAACAGTACTAAAAGGAAATTTCATAACACTAAATGCCTACTTAAAGAACATGGAGGAAGTTCACAATAATGACTTAACAGCATACCTAAAAACTCTACAACAAAAAGAAGCAAACTCACCAGGAGAAATAGATGCCAGGAAAAAAAATCAAATTGAGGACTGAACTCACTAAAACAGAAACAAAGAGAACAATACAAAGAATCAATGATGCAAGGAATTGGTTCATCAAGAAAATCAATAAGATAGACAACCCCTTAACCAAACTAAACTAAAGATGGAGAAAGAATATCCAAATTAATAAAATCTGAAATTAATAGGGTAATATAACAACAGACACTGAGGAAATTTAGAGAATCACTAGATCTGTAGTTTATAAAACTCGAAAATGTAAAATAAATGGACAGCTATCTGGATTGATACCTTGTAATAAAATTAAACCAAGACCAGATAAATAATTTAAATAGACTACACCAAAGGAATTAGAAGCAGTCATACAAAGTCTCCCAAACAACAATAACAACAACAACAACAAAGCCCATGGTCAGATAGTTTCAACACAGAATTCTTCCAGAATTGCAAAGATCTAATACTTCTCAGACTGCTCCACAAAATAGAAACAGAAGGAACATTGACAAAATCATTTTACAAGGCTTCAGTTACCCTGATAACCCACACAAAGTCAAAACTAAGAAAGAAAATAACAAACCAATCTCCTTCATGAACATCTGTACAAAAATCCGCAACAAAATACTTGCAAACCACATCCAAGAACATATCACAAAAATCATCCACTATGATCAAGTAGGCTTCATTCCAGAGAAGCTGGGATGGTTCAATATATAGAAATCTGTCAGTGTAATTTACGACAAAAACAAACTGAAAGAAAAAAAAGGCACACATGATCATCTCATTAGAAGCTGAAAAGGCCTTCGATAAATTCCAACACCCCTCATGACAAAGGTATTGGAGAGAGCAGGGAGACAAAGAACTTACCTAAACATAATAAAGGCGATATACAGCAAGCCAACGGGCAACATCAAACTAAATGGAGAAAAAACTGAAAGTGATTCCACTAAAATCAGGAACAAGACAAGGCTATGCACACTATACATATCTATTCAATATAGTACTGAAAGTTCTAGCTAGAGCAGTAAGACCACAAATGGAGAACAAGGGGATACAAATTGGAAAGGAAGAGGTAAAACTTCTACTATCTGCAGATAATATGATAGTATATAAAAGTGACCCCAGAAATTCTATCAAGAAACTCCTATGATGATGGGTGCTTAAAAGAAATCCCACACTAGCTCAGAATTGAGTAAAATAGAGGGTTATTTATTTAGGGGTAGACTCACAGATCACAGTCCTCTGCTCAAACAGGAAACCGCAACCTAATCCAGCAGCTGAAAGAGAGAGCAACAGTGTGCTTTACATAGGCATTTGTTATATAAGAGACCATGTCCAAGTGAAAAGGCTACTGGTGGTAGGAATTCCTACAGCACCTCCCCTTTCTTTTAAATAAGAAAGTTCTAAGCCTAACACAAAGTTATATACAATAAGATCAAATATCAGGTATAAAAATAGAATTTACAACCAGCATAAACAATATCAAGCAAGAAACGTGTGATGAATGTTTCAATAATTGTCCTAATTCTAGAAGTTTAAGTCTTGTATTATAAATAACTTGGTCAAGTTATGAGAGGAAACTAACTACAACTATCTAGTCTTCAAACCCATTAAAGATCTGAGAAGGGAAATAATATTATTTGAGTAAGCAGGAAGAGCAATCAAGCAACTACCAAAATGTGCAACAAATGACAGAAACAACTGGCTACCTGGGCAATCACCCGAAGTCTCGTTTACAATGTTGAAGCAACCAACTTTGGCTAAGGCCTAAAGTAACTGACAGACCATTTTCACAGGCAAAAATTTTTTCAAAACCATCCTTCCCTGTTAGGCACAATTTGACAGTATCTTGTTTGTCCTGTCCGGATATCGTGCATTTTGTCAATTTTTGATGAATGAGCATTTCCTTGCCCAAAAGCCAGTTTTACAAAAAGGAAAACAAGCTTCAAGAGGAGTGATTTTGGTGCTCAACATTCTCTCGGGAATAGATTGGTGCTGCCAGGAGCAATCATGTCTCATATCAAACAGAACCCTAAGTTCTTTAAATACCATATTCTACAGATCTTTGAAGTATTACAAAATGTCTTAAGCAGAGGTGTAAGCATGCATGCATACAATATGACAAAATAACTTTGCCTACGTATACAGATATTGTAGATTAAAATAGGAGCATATTCAATGTAATTTAATTTTGTACCAAGAATGTAAAGATCTATATATACAAGAATCTATACCAATGTAAATGCTTATAAATAATAGCTTACAAATATTTCACTCCATTACTCACTATTTTTATCAGTGTGAGCTTACTCACACTAATCTATTGTCCCATCCAATTTCTTTTTGTTTTTCAAAGAGATCTTTGAGCTTACATAATTTCTTCCCCAAATTCCAACCCTATAACAACCCCGAAAATATGTCTTTTACCCTGAAGACAAACTTTGTTGGGAGAGGGGATATCATCTTCTAGAAAAACTTCCAGCTGTCATGGGGGCGATGTTCTTTCTATGGGGTCCTATGAAAGTAAAATGATGATTAAGTACCAATATTCATGTCTGGTATAATTACAAATAGTCTCTTAGTATTTGATAAGGTTTTTCTGAAGTTCCTATTTGGAGTTCTGGTCAGAAAGTAGTAAAAAAAAAAGTGCGCCAATTCAGCTAACCAAGTTGGGACAATCTTGAGCAGCTGGTACCCAAAACAGGTCTTATAGTAGTGCTATCAGTGTCATGATGTCGTATCAACCAGGTGGAGTTGCTGTTGGGGGGTCAGTCTTCTCCCTGGAAACTTTAAAGATTACTGCAGGCAAATTCATTGTTCATTTTGGAAAAAATAATATTATTTATATAGATATATACAGACATATATATTCAATGAAAGGTACAATAGACAAAAATATGTATGAAGAAAAGTAAATTTTTTTCTAATTTTTTTTTCTTCCTGTCCCATGTCCATGGCTCTTGACATGAGACAGAAACTCTGAATTTTTATTTATATTTTGGGAGGCCACAATCAGAAGGATTTGGGCTCCCCACAAGCTGTGCCGGGGGTAGGTCTTTCATTGAATTTTTTATTTTAATGACACGCATGGATTTAGGTAAGGACAGAGCCAGTGTCCACTCCAAAGCTAGCTTTGATTTTTAAGTGGGTCATGATTATTATTTTAGTTAGTATTCAGAGATTCTTAACTTCAAATGACTTGTCCTCCTAAGTGATAATTCTCTTTGCTTGATGATCCTATCTGGATAATTTTTTCCTCTTTAGGCATCTAGATGTCCACCATCTCTTAACTTTTTTAAGATGAATATTTTCCTGCAAAGAACAGAACCCTGCCCCAATCCTTATGAGGCTTCTTTACCACCTGATTTGTTATGACCTCTGTTGATGAGTCATTTCTCTTTCTCAAGAGATTTCTCTTTTTCAAACAAAATCTTTATTAATTTTGATGGTATCCATAACTTTTCTTCTCCTGTTAAAACAAGAGCAAAACCTTTCCCCCAACATAGCATATCTTCTGGCTTGCGTTGTGAGGTCAACACATCCTTGAAATACACTGGGTAATTTAATTTAGACTTTTCTATTTTCCATTGTCTCTCTGCTGATGTTGTCCCTTTCTCACTAGTGTTAAGGAAATTCAAGGCTAATAAAACATTATGTAACCTATTTCTAGGAGTATTTTTCATCCCTTCCTGCTTGTTTAATACATTGTAGTTCGATTTGGTCGATTTGGTCAGTCTATAACTGCCTGACCTTTAAGATTGTTTGGTATACCTGTAATATGCTTTATATTATGATAAGTAAAAAAACTCTCATTTTCTTAGTTACATATGCTGGAGCATTATCTGTCTTTATTTGTGCAGGCATACCCATGATGGGTCATAACTTCTAATATATGTGTAATTACTGAATCATCCTTTTCTGAGCTCAAAGCAGTTACCCATTAATACTTGAGTACGTGTTTATGGTACCGTGTACATATTTTAATTTTTCAAATTCTGCAAAGTGGAACACATCCATCTGCCAGATTTTATTACGTTGAATACCCTTTGCATTACTTCCTGCAGGTAGCAGTGTTTGGTTATAGAAAGAACAAGTAGTACATCTCTTTATAATTTCCTTAGCTTGTCGCCATATAATGGAAAATTTTTTATTTAAATCTTTACTATTGACATGATGTTTCTTATGAAATTCTGAGGCCTTCAACACATTTCGAATCAATAATCTATCAATTTCTGCATTACCATGTGCCAGAGGACCTGGTAGATCCATATGCAATTGCATATGTGTTATGTTTATTGGACAGAGCCTATTCATGACTATATCTTGAACCTGTATGAATAATGAAGTCAATTCAGTATCATCTGGTATAAATTTAGTGGATTAAATATGCAAACAACTCTTTCTGCATATTGTCAATCAATAACTATATTAAGAGGCTCTTTAAAATCTCTTACTACTGTGAGAATAGCATATAATTCTGCCTTTTAGACAGAATTATAAGGGCTTTGTTCCACCTTACTTAAATCTTCTGATTTGTAATCTGCTTTTCCTGAAATATATGCATCAGTATAGAATGTAACAGGCTCTGGTTATTGCTGTGTCACATACAATGTGAGGAAAGATCCAAGTATTTCTCTTTGTAAGGTTAATTCTATCACTTCTGGGATAATTATTATTAATCTCTTCTAAATAATTAGCACAAATATTTGCCAAGATTCATTGTCTTCCCTTTTTTTTTTAAATTTTATCAGTAGTAAAAGGCACTATAATCTCTGGTGGGTCTATACCTGCTAGCTGATGAAGTCTTAATTTTCTTTTTATAATTAATTCAGAGACTTTTTCCACATAAGTTTTTAATTTTTTACTTGGTTTATGTGGTAAAACTATCCATTCTAAGATAATATCGCCCTTTGCATTAAAATTCTTGTAGTGGAAATTCTGGAAGGCAGTATTATTAAAATGCAGTTAAGATTTGGATTCACCCTATCCACATCTTCCTTCTGTAATTTTTCTGCAACAACAATCTATTCCTTTTCCACTTCAGCTGTTAATTATCTGGGATGATTTAAGATTTGTCACCACCTAAGGTTTTGTTTAAGTGCACTATTAGATCATGTGTTATCCTAAAAGCTGGTTATAGACTGGAAATGTCTCCTAACAAGCTTTAGAGTGATTAAGGGTTCACAATTGATTTCTCCTAGTTTGTGCTTGTTTGTTCTGATTTTTCTGTAAGCCTATTTCATAACCTAGGTAAGTGACAGAATATACTCTCTGAATTTTTTCAGGAGCAATTCATAATCCCCATTTTGGCAAAACTTTCTTTACTTCTTCAAACATTTTTTCTTAAGTATCTATGTTTGAATAAGATAGCAAAATGCCATCCATGTTATGGTAAATTATCGAGTTAGGAAATTTTTACATGTTATTTACAATGGCTGACTTACAAGTATTAGCATAGGGTGGAAATATTGAACACTCCCTGTAGAAGAATTGTCCATTGGTATCTCCTAGTAGGTTAAGAATTATTTTAAGTAGGTACTGTGAAGGCAAATTTTTCACTGTCCTTTTCTTGTAAATATATATAGGAAACAATCTTTCAAATTAATAACTATAAGAGGCCATCCTTTTGGTAATAGAGAAGGCAGAGGAATTCCAGATTATAGAGGGCCCATAGGTAGAACTGAGTCAATAATGTCGTGTGACTTTAATGTTAGAAGCCTATGTCATTATCATAACCCCAAAAAAATGCTGAATGCAAGCCATAAGTTATTATTGCTTGCTTAATTTCTTTTAGATTATTCATTCCTACAGGTATCCATCTACCTTTTTGGGATCCTTTAGGCCCTTTAGAACTTAATGCTTTGTCAGAGTAGAATATGCGTAGGAAGTTAAAACCCTGGGTAAGTCATCTCTGATTGCTACTGGTGATGCTAAATCCTGTCCTTGTACCTTCTTTTCCAGCTCACAGCTCCAATAATTTCCTCAATTGTTTCAAATTTTTTTACTACTGTCTTTTATAAAGCCTGAATCCCCTGGACTGTATATGGTGGGGTTTTTACAAAAAAACTGCTTAATAGGTAAAAGCAAGCCAAGTTGGCAGGGATGGGAGATTTTCTGGGCTGTGGACTGGCTAGGCCTTTAAACAGGTCCACCGGTATGTGTGGAGTTTGGTCCCATGTGGACACCAGATGATAACAGACTCTTGAAAGAAATCCTACACCAGCTCAGAATTGAATAAAATAGAGGGTAATTTATTTAGGGGTAGACACACAGATCACAGTCCTATGCTCAAACAGGGAACAACAACCAAATCTGGCAGCTGGAAGAGAGGGCAACCATGTGCTTTACATAGGCATTTATAGTATAAGAGGCCACGCCCAAGTGGGCAATAACTTAAAGGCTTCTTCCAGTAGGTAGGAATTCCTATAGCACTCCTACAGCTGATAAACACCTTCATTACGTGGCAGAATGCAAAATTAACTTAAAAAAATTCAGTAGCCCTCCTATATACAAATAATAAATGGGCTGAGAAAGAAATCAAAGAAACATCACCCTTTACAATAGCCACAAATCATATAAAATATATTGGGGTAACTCAAACCTAATACGTGTAAGACCTATATGACAAAAACTTTAAGTCTTTAAAGAAATAAATTGAAGAAGATATCAGAAAATGGAAAGATCTCTCATGCTCTTAAATAGGTAAGACCAACGAAGTAAAAACGGCAATCTTACCAAAAACAATCTACAAATTCAATGATCTCCCCATCAAAATCCCAACACAATTCTCAACAGACCTCAAAAAAAAAATACTAAACTTCATATGGAAAAAATAAAACTCTCAGGATAGCCAAAACAATCCTGTACAATAAAGAAACTTCTGGAGACATCACTAGGTAAAAATGAGGACCCTCAGAGGGAAACAAATGGAGGGCCCTAGGAAGAGGAAATAATTAAGCACTCCTGGGTAAAATGGGAAGAAGGGCAGAAGAGAGGGGATGGGAGATGTGAACGGGGGGGGGGGGGAGTATGGAAGGGAAGAGCAATGAAAAAGACATCCTGATAAAGGAAGCCATTATATAGACTGTCTAAATGTGGGTGGCAGTTATTTGGCTTGATCTGTTGTGAGGGGAAGGGGGAGCTGGCAGTGGGACATATTCTGGACATATGAACATTCCTGTGGTGTGACACTTTGCTCAGGCTTGATATAGGGAGAGGGGCTTGATCCTGCTTCAACTTGGCATTTCAGACTTTGTTGACTCTCCAAAAGAGGCTGTACCCCCTCTGAGGAGTATATGGGCTGTGAGAAGGGGAGAAGATATGGGAGTGGGTGGGGGAAGAAGAGGAAGGGGTACTGGAGTTGGTATGTAAAATGAAAAAAAAATGTTTTTAAATAAAAAAGCAGAGGAAAAAACAAGAGGACATGGAGCAGTAATCTAGCTTGAACTTTTCTAATCGTCACTTTTTTCAGGGTGAGCAACATAAAGAAATTGAAACTCTCACTTATGAGACTGAAGAAAACAAAAGAATTTTATTACATGTAAGAACAAAAGGTAAGGCTGAACCGATGGCCCAGGAGTTAATGTTATCAAGCACCCTGAAGACTAGCATTTGGAAACTCATGTAGATGTCAAGATGGAATGGTGGCCTGCCTTTAATCCTAGTGCTTAGAAGGCAGAGACAGGGTATCTGTGGGTGCAGCTGGCTAATTAAGAGCTCTAGGATCAACTTAGAGATCGTATACAAAAGTATAAGGTAGAAAAAGATAGAGGAAAACACCAGTGTCAACCTTCAGCCTCCACATACAACTACACACATGTAGACATTTATTTCACATACCAAGGTTGCACAAATATGAAAAATATAACTCAAAGGGATAATGAAGAGCAGAAAAGTACATGGTCCATCTGAAATTCATTTTGGGTGAACTTACAAATATATTATATTTAATTTGTTTATTTAAATATCTCACAATGTTTAAATGTGAGAGTGGGTAGAGTTATTAAGATATAAAAGCAAGAAACATATTTCCATGTTTCACTCGAACCTGCGTTTTATTTCAAGAGCATTTATCTTATACTCTACATGTGGTACTGACGTAAGCCCTCACCATATTGGTTGCAAAAACCACCTTGGAATCAACTTCTCACTAAGCTGGCATTTAAAATTAGTTCACAGAGGTAAGATAAGACAAATGTAGTAGGTGTTAAAATCTGACAAAAATCACAGAAATGAGTTTAGTTTCCCCAAACACACTCTTTGTTCCACTGGGACTGATTTGGAAACCAGAACAAATGAATATTTCATCACAATAGTCATAATAAAATAAATTCTTAATGGTAGGTTTGTGGTTTTGTATTTACCTATCCTTTTCCAGTTGTATAATCTCCCATTATTGTTTAAGGAGATCATTTTCCCATATGATAATTTTCATAAGCAAAAATTTCATCAACAAACACTCTGAACATTTTAGAAGTATTACGGTTCCTTGATCACAGTGAGGAATCATTGTTTCCTGTTACCTGTGATTGTTTTAATTATGTTATTATTAATTATCTAGAAGATGAACTCTTAGTGGAATCATCTTTAGGACTATTCTTCTATCACACTATCTATGTGTCCAGGGCATACCCATTTCTTCTTTGAAATATATGGTCTTTTATGTAAATTCTGAAATCAAGAAGCAAGTCACATAGAGTTGAAGAAAATATTGACAGAGCATATATGCAAGAAATTGTGACTATTTGGTAAGTATTGATACACTGGTAGAAAATAAGAACATTATCTGACTGCATTGCCAGCATCATAGTAGGTGGACTTCCATAAAATCTTACATCTGGTTAGAGATTTTCTTGTCTTTAGAAACCCAACATCTACTCCAAACCAACCAGATGCTTGGACTACAGAAAGTAATCATCCTTTCTCCTAAGTAAAAATCAAGCTTTTCAATCATCCACAAAGTTTTACTTTAAAAGTAAAGCATTTCAGTGTTCACTATTGGAAAATCTTCAGAGATCAAGAGACTTTGGGATACCCAACCCTAAACAAGGTGTCTTTATCACATCTTCAAAGTTTGAAAATTCTATACAGAAAGGGAAGTGGGAAATTTACAAGTTCAAAATTGACAATACTCCAGAAAAGAAGAAGCGGCAAAGTGAACACAAAGTCCCATACCTAACCCCAAAGTTGTTCATAATGAGGTGAGAAAAAAACAGTTTTTGTTTATGTAGTGACAGTAGATAGATATACCAACCATCCTCCAGGACTGGACTCATGCTCAGGAGTAGTTGATCAATAGAAAATGGACTCAGTGTGTGTGTGTGTGTGTGTGTGTGTGTGTGTGTGTGTGTGTGTGAATGTCCTTTTCTGTTTGTTTTGGTTTTGTCTGAAGATTCAAAGAACACAAATTTGAATTTATTGGGAGGCGGAATAGATTTTCAAGGAGTTGAAACAGGAGAAAAAATATCAAACTACATTGTTTGAAATTCTCTCTCACACACACCCGCAAAAATAAAAGACTTCTTGTGCAATCCTGGGCATTGGCAAACCCAATGTTAATAAATTGTTAAAAATGTTTGTAATATATATTCCTCTGTAAGCAGTAAGAAAATGATAAGGACCAAATATGGTGAGAAGGGCAGAAGTAAGAAAGCTTTGCTCAGTTTCCTTATCAAGATATTGGCTCTGCATTGTTTGTCATAACCAGAACCTGGAGACAACCTAAATGCCCCTCCATCAAAGAATAGATAAAAAAAATGTGGCACATTTACACAATGGAGTGCTACACAGCAGAAAAAAAAAATAATGGTGTCTTGAAATTTGTAGGCAAATGGATGGATCGAGAAACATCATATTGAATGAGGTAACCCACACCCAGAAAGACAAATATATATACTCACTCATAAGCAGATTTTGGATATAAATGAAAGGAAACCATTCTACAGTTCACAATCTCAGAGAACCTAGACAACAATGAGGACCCTAAGAGAGACATTCATGTATCTAATCTACATCAAAGTAGAAAAAGCCAAGATCTCCTGAGTAAATTGGGATGATGGGGACCATGGGAAAGGATTGAAGGGAGGGGAGAAGAATGGAGAATAGCTCAATAAAATCAATTTAAAAATTAAATATATATACATATATAGTACTACTGTTAAATATATATTTACTATTAAATATATACTTATATATACATATATGTATAAATATGTATGTAGTACTACTAATCAGCAACCTGGGACCATCCAATAAAAAAAAAGATATTAGCTCTGACTTACAGTATTTAGACTTGAACCTAAAATAGTATTTATTTAATGTACTAAATTTACATTAGTTGTTAGGATCAATAGGAAAGAAAGTAATATATAAATGCTACTTAATGACAGATATATAAAGTTTCTGAGTTTTAAATCCAGGCAAAATATGAGAGATTCTGATTATTAGGTACTGATTATATCATTTCCAAATAATTGCCTCATTGACTATGACAAGGTAGTGCAAATATAAAGATATAACATATAGTTCATTTTGGAGAGTCCAAAGAGATAAATAAAGCAATAAAGAATTAAATGTCTGGCTAGAACTATAAAGTGTTTTTAGAGAAACAGATTCAGCAAGAGTTGCAATGTGAGTTTGGCTCCATTCTCAGGAAGATTATAAATATTCAAGTGAGCTCTTGCTTCTGCTCTTCTCACTAACATTGGAAACATTTAAGCTGATAGACATCATAAGTAATATTTTATTAGATAGCATTAAAAGGACTAGCTTAGTTGCTTCTGGTAGAACCGTCAAAGAGAACTTAAGCCTTTTAACCAAGCAGAGTATTGATCTCAAATGCAAGACTTAAAAAATAAAAAAGAACAACAAATATATCACTCATGATTAAGAATTTAGTTAACATACTGATCTCCCTCACACCCAACAATTTTTTTTCCATGCCACTCACTACATTACCCCAGCCACCAACTATAGCATATTCTCCCTTCGAACCCATAGATCTCTCTGGCAGGAGAAGCAGGTAGCCTAACTGGGTATTTTCACCCCTCCCTCTTCTCCTCAAAATACAGTCCTGCAGTTTTATTCCTATTACTGTAACAGACAGCCTGTACTAAATGAAATGTCTCTATCAAATTCCTCCCATCAGAGCTCAGGGAACCCTGCAGAAAAGGAGTAGAAAAAGTATAAGGACCTATAGAGGTGGAGGACAAAAAGGGTCTTGTTAAACCCTTTAAACCAACATAAACAGAGTTCATATGGACTCATAGAATCTGAAACACGATGAACAGTTCATGCATAGATCAGCACCAGCTTCTCTGTGCTTATATAATTGTTACCAGTTTTATGTCTTTAAGGGATTCCTGAGCATGTGAATAAGTGGATGTCTGATTCTGATGCCTTTTCTTGGACTCTTTTTGTTATGATAGCTTGTCTTGCCCCACCTTGCTGTGATAGCTTATGCTTTGTTAAATTTTGTTTTGTTGTTTTTTTTAAATGAATGAATGAATTAGAAAATGAAAACCTAGCCACTACAATAAAGGATAACAACCAAATGGCCATTTATATCTGCTGGAATAGGGGAAATCAATTTTTTCCTAATGGAGTAACACTGGGCAGGATTTAATTTCAGGAGGAGTTGCCCAACACACAATGGCCTCCACAATTTGTTGTATGTGCTTTTGTTTGGTTACAGATTGGTGGGATTTTCTTTTAGTACTTTGAAGGGGAGGTTGTTTTATTTTATTTTCTTGGTTTGGGCATTTTGTTCTATTGTGTTTTATTTTTTTGAGAAAGAACTTGAAGTTGGGTTGATATGAAAGGTGACAGGATCTGGAATAACTTTGGGAGAGTAAGAATATGATCAAAATACATTTAAAGTTAGAAATAGTTTTAAATAATAAAGATATAATAAAAAAAGAAAAAAGTCTGTTACAGATCTAAGCAGAGTTTTGGAAAGAGGAAACACAAATGGCTGAGAAACACTTATAAAAATATTCAACATTCTTAGTCATCAGGGAAATGCAATTCAAAACAACTTTGAGACTTTTTGTCAGAAGGACTAAGATCAATAAAATATGATAGCTGATGCTAGTGAGGATGTGGAACGAAGGGGATACTCATCCATTCCTGCTGGAAGTGAAAACTTTTACAGCTACTGAAAATTTCAGTGGGGAAGTTTCTCTGAGATGAATCAACCTTCCTCAAGATCCAGCTGTAATACCTACTCATGAGCATATACCTAAAGGACACCTCATCCTACCACAGAAATACTTGCCCCTGCATGTTCATAACTGCTCTATCCATAACACCTAGAAAATAGAAATAACCTAGATAAAGAAATGATGTGCTACACACACACACACACACACACACAATGGAATTTACTCAGCCAAAAAAGCAACTGAATTCAAATATGCACATATGGATGGAAATGGTTTAACTCATCCTGAGTGAGGTAAAACAGATCCAGAAATACCGATACAGTACATATTTGCTTATATGTCCATATTAGCTGTAAGTTAAAGATAACTAAGTCATGATCCACATAACTACAAAGGTTAGGTATAGAGAAGGGATTGGTGAGGGCATATAGCTCTCCATAGAAAAGGGAAATAGAAAACTAGTTATCAATGGAGGATAGCCTCTGGAACTGGAAGTTGAAGTGGGAAGGGGAATAGAATAATATGATGAGAGAAGGAATGTGAGAGAGACAGCTAAAATAAGAACCATTTAAGGAGTAGTATGAATATATAATAAAGTAGAAGCTTCCTAACATATGAATATATATGAAGTCAATGTAAATGAAATCACTGAATAATAAGGATGACAAAGACACAACTGGTCACAACTTTTCTACAAAAAAAGTTTCAAGAACTGGAACTGGGTTGCTTCTAGTTGAGTTGTTGGGCTAAGTGTTCCATAGGAATTTCAAAAACTCCAGACTGTTGCCAAGTCTGTAGATTGGTCCCAACAAACTGACGCCAAGGCCCCATTGCTAAATACATTTTACAGAACTTATTGAACATGGAGAAGTCAAATCCATGCCTACATGGAGCCCTCACCCTTAGAATATTTATTCCAAAATGAGATGTATCTAACCAGTCCTTCATCTAGGGCTCTAAAAATTCCCATAGAAGAGGAATGGAAAACAGATAAGAGTCAAAAGGAATAGAACCATGGAACACTGTCTAAGAAAAGTAAAATGTTAAAGACTAATAACTGAATTTATAATGTGTGTGTATATATTATATAACATTTAAGCTTACAGTCACCTATATACATGAGCACATACATCAAAATAAAGTAAAGGAAAATAACAAATAAATGAAATAAAATCAGATGAAATATAATTAACACCATTTTTATTTCCATTTTGGGAAATATTCTGATTAAACAATTTTTTATTAACTTGAACTTTCTATCATTATCCATAACAATGACATGCCCTAAAAATGTCCACCCTTTTCTTTTCTTGATGGGATTGTAAATACAGCTTTATTGTTCTATAGCTGGCCTATAGCAGGAAAATCTAAGGGCATGCTCAATTTTATCACACATTATGCCATTAGTATCTAAATAATTATTTATTTATTAAATAAAACAAACCTCAAATGCAAAGGGCAGCACATAAACAGGTGTCTCAATAGTTGTATGATATAGAAATAAATACACACAATGAGGCATCACAATGCATTATTCATACAATCAAACAACACTCAGCACATGTCAATATAATTCTACTTTAATAGTGAATTCCCAAGTAAAGCAACCATTCCTTTCTGCTTCTAGAAGACATTCTATTTTACAAGTTGGCTACAGAGCCTCATACATATTTCATAGCTGGTAATAGGTATTTCCCAATATAAATTTCATGTTCCTGTGTAAGAAGGAATTCACAGCAGCTGTTGCATAATTTTTAACTTACAAAGGCCTTAATCTTCTTGACGTATAAAAATGTAAGTGATAAAACAAGACAAAAATAAAAACAGTTTGGAAATAGCAATGCCTTGAAAAATTAACAGTCTGAATATTCTACTACAATTCGAAAAGAAAGCCTACATTCTGGGAATGGAGAGATGATGGCTCAGTGGGTTAAGTTCTCACAATGATTGAGTAGAGAACTGAATTTGGATTCTAGAACTCAGGTAAATTCAGCATCTGTAATGCCTTGACACACATAACTGATGGAAAGGGGAGACAGGGAATCTCAGGAAATGCGTGGGTCAGCTAGCCTAGCAGAGTCCAACAAGGTGGAAAGGGGTACTGAGACATCCATTGCAAACTCTGTAGTTGTGACATGTGGACATTCGTACTTGTGCCTGCACACACACACACACACACACACACACACACACACACACACACACACAAAACTGACAGAGGGGAGAGGGGTGTTAAACTAAGAAGCTTTAAAAAGAAATTCTATCTACCATAAAGCTTTCATTTTTATCAGTATATATTCTCTGAAAAATATTAAAGAAGAAAAAATGTGATGTTGATCTTTCAAATTAGTAACTTTGCATTAGTTGGTGTGAATGGAATTTGCACATACTCATTTATAACCAAGATGATGATAGAATTTTATACCCTGTACATCAGATATGTTCCCACCACACTGAACCAAATGTTTAAGGGAAGTCATCAGGTCTTTGAGGTTTCTATTTCCTCATAGGAGAAAAGCATCTTTTTCTTCTTTCAGACTTTATCTGACTGCAGTTCTAAATCTCTCTCATTTTATGGAGAGGACACTTTAACATGTAAAATTTTTCTACTTTCCTTTTCCAGCTTTTTCAGTACAAAAGTTGCCCAGAAATTAATGTATGGCTTCAAATTCATGATCCAACACAACAGCAGCCTTGTGAAAATTCACCTTCATTGTTACTTGAACTATAAAAGACAACTTTAATATCGAGATAACTTAAAATATGTTGTATGAACTAGTTACTGACCTTTCAATTTTTTTCAACATAAGATGCCTCATAGGTCTCAGAATAGATTATTTTCCATCTGCTTCCTGCTCCACACAACAAAAGTCTACAATTGTTTATCAGTGTTTATCTTTTACCAAGGGGACAATACATAATAAAATCCATAAGAAAAAGAGATGACTAAAATTCTTTTTAACATAAGAATAATGAAAAAGATAATTAAAGAGAAAAAGAACCCTGCATAGAAAGCTTTTGACTGCATACTTCTCCACAGCTCTTGTAAAGGGTTGCAGAGAGAGACTCATATGCAGATTTTTTCTAACTGTGTAATTGAGTCTAGAATTCTCAATAAGCACTAACATAAAAGCCAAATTATGATATTCAAATTTTCTTTGTAACACAAGGACATTTCTGTACCCTTAATCAATCATGCCTTTGTCAAATGCATGCTCAATTCATGTGCTAGCTTGTGCTACAAATTAGAATGATTCTTCAGATTCATTCAGACTTTAGCATTGTGACAAGTTTTAAACACAAATATGGTGCATGACTGACTGTTTTCATTCAAATAAGTCATTCTAAATAACCTTTAAGTGATGAGCTGAGTGCTAAGTGATGAGCTGAGGAGTGCTAACAATGTATTATTCAGCATCTCATTAAAGATTTTAAATTGCGAATAGGATAGTGATGGCTGTTTTCAGAGGCAGAGATCAACCAAAGTCTGTTTCATAAAACAAAGGCATCCCTCTTTGCTTCAACAATTGTGTCCTTTCCTTAATATGACTGCATGTTCCATTCCAACCCTGGCTTACTCTGCAAGTTGGAATGAGTGTTCATTCAGATTTTAACTTTGCAACTCAAGATGTAAACATCTATTTCAATTTTCAGATCTGCCTGTTACTAGCACCATAACTCTGACCAATTTATGGAGCTTTGTGAATTATAATCACCCATATGTAACATACACAATTGAACAACATTAGAGATGGCAAGGACATTTTCACATACCTAAATCTAAAATTACTAAATCCATAGTACTTTTGTGATTAGCAATGACTCATAGCAACTGAAACCTGAGAATTCTTCCACATATCCTTCAGAAAGGCAGATCTAGTTGAAGTTGGTGTAGAAGCTGAAATGAAATTTGCTTGCTATTACCTTAATTTCTCTCCCAATATTCTAACTATGTAGTCTTTCTCAATAGATTTTGTTAACTGGCTTTGATCACAACATCATAGATTTAATCTAACCAGCTAGATCCTTTTTTTTTATCAATTTCTCCTCCTCTTTGATTAATGGGAAAACTATTTCTTAGAGTAGTCTCTCAGTGCTCATAATTTGATTGACTTTAGAAAGTTTCATCCTTTTTTTAATTTCTACTTACATGAGGTCTTAAAATGGCTTGTTATTGAGTTGACAAAAACAGTTGACCATTCACTAGTTGAGTCCTAGGTGATCTTGCTAATAGCTTTCATTTTAAATGTGCCCAATATTATCAATTTTAATACTAATGACAGAAATGGTAAATTTCAAAGCTATTTCCCGAAGAAAAATAAGGTAAGTGACATATATTTGTTTCTCACAATTTTCATTGAATTCAGTATTTTCCTTAACTCACTACTCTCTCTAAGCACTTAGAAAAATGGAAGATATTAGAATGCTAGTGGCACTAACCAAATTATTGTTTTTAGTCTCATTTCAAAATAAGATTAACTGTATGTAATCAAGATTCCCAAACTGTGTGTTAGAGAACAATCGCTACAGGAAGTAGTTTAAATTACAAGAAAGATTATCCTGAGTCATTAAGATGGTTAAAGAAGTAAATTTAATACCCCGGCTCTCATACTCGGAGGACAAAACTTCTGAAATTTGTTCTTAAATGTAGGATAACATTGCATCTACAGACACACACACACACACACACACACACACACACACACACACACAGAGAGAGAGAGAGAAATAGAGAGAGAAATAGAGAGAGAGAAACAGAAATAGAGATTTCTAAAGTATGATCAAAAGATAAAGATACTGAATATTGCATCCTTTTTTTTTTCTTTTTTTGGTAAAGGGCCCTGTTCCCATTGATTGACATCACAGTTATTCAAATAAATTTTCAAAGATTTTATTGTATTTAACTTAATATAAAGCTAATATTCCATGTGGAAAACACACAGTTGTGCAAGTTGAATTTTAACTTGACCCACAAACAAAATTGAAGTTAAAATGGAAAGTTGGATTGGCAAAAGATGCCCAATAAAATCCACTGGCCTTACTTGCATTATTTTAATGAGGCTGGAGACTAATGAGAGCTAATCAGATATTCTGAAGTCAATGAGAAGATACCCAATGGCCTCACCCACTAAATAATAAATGGCTTTATAGCCTATGACTGTTCTCAGTCTATAAGATAAATCTGCTCCAATTTCATACATGATTATTTAAAGGAACAAAGGGAGATGAAATAACGCTTTTCCTCGAGCACATTACATTTATTAAAGGAAACACAACCACTTTTAATCAGGGATGTGAGAAATGGCTTCCATTCTATCATTCAAATGAGTCGGAAGTGTGTCTTTGCTTATTTGTGATCAATTTGAAACACTGGGAACAGTCCACTGTGAAATCTTCACGTCTTAGGGACTGTAGTGACTTTTGTGAGGACCAGGCAGCAGTTTCATCAAAATTATATAAGCTTGAATGATTACAGCTCCCCAATTCTGACGTGGGAACAGGCTCGCTTTATCATTGAATTAAGCAGCTATTTTAGTTATTTGTTTCATCGTTGTGACTAAATACCTGAAAGAAAAAACTTAAAGGTTGGGGATTTAGTTTTGTTTATTGTAGGGGATACAGTCCATAATCTTTCAAAGCACAGCAAATTATTCTGTAATACGTACGTATCACATATCCTCTCCACATTTGCACCTGATAAAGGTTCCTACTGATTTTACATCTTGTCTATTTGGAATAATTCTACAAAGACTGAATGCAGTTATCTCTTTGACACACTTGCTTTATTTAGTCAGCAAATATAACGAGTTTGAAACTACCAACACATATAGCATTTCTATTTTTTAAAGAGTTATCTTATTTTTATTCATGTTTGCTTGTGTGTGTATTTGTGTGTGTCTGTGTTAATGTATGTTCCATGTATGTGCAGCTACCCACAGAGGCCACAAGGGATGTAAGATCCCCTAAAGATAGAATTGCAGGTGGTTACAAGATTCCCTGATGTGTGGGTTGAGAAGTAAATTCAGATTGTCTATAAATGCAGAAAGTGCTGTTAAGCACTGACCCGAGCCACCTCTCCAGTCCCAGCAGTTTTGCTTTGAGTTTTTGAGTTACCTCTACACTGTTTTCTGAAGCAGTTCTACAAATTTACATTCTCACAATTTGTATGAGTTCTGTGTTCCAACAGCCTCTGAGAAGATACATAATTTTGATAATAACCATCTTGGCAGTATGAAATAGTATTTATTGTGCTTAAAATTTCTATTTATCTGATTACATGCAATATTGAGCATTTTCCTATTTATGCTTTTTTAACAAAATCAAATATTAACAAATAAAATTATCTCAAATTAAAATGTTTCTGCACCATTAAGGAACTAGTGAGCACACTAAAGAACATACAGAATAGGAGAAAATATGTACAAGCCAACTATCTTACAGAGAATTAACAATACCCAAAATAAAGAACCAACTTAATACCAAGAGGAAAACAGGACTCAATTTAAAGGTAAGTAATCTTGTGAATTTAACATTTACATATATTATGTGTGTTAATTAAACACATGATAAGTAGAATTATAAGATTTAAATATATTTATATTCAATCAGACCATCAGCATTAATGGGTGAAATTGATTAGCACACTTTACAGGTAAGGAAAACCTAGAAGTAGAGACTTTTAAGTGCACAGAGTTAGTCCTATATGACAGTGAGAATTTGAGCTCAGTAACTGTTTCAAAAGTCTTTGTTCCCAGATCTATGTTCTAGTATTTAGGCCTTTGGGTTCTCATGTTCTCTCTCTCTCTCTCTCTCGTCTGTCTCTGTCTCTCTCTCTGTCTTTCTCTCTCTGCCTCTATCTCTTTCTGTCTCTGTCTGTCTCTGTCTATCTCTGTCTCTTTCTCTCCCTGTCTCTCTCTCTCACACACACATGCATTGCTGCTCTCTCACTGTCTCTGTTGTAGTACAGCAGTGTGGAGTGGGTTGTTATAGAAAAACCAAACTCATCTGTAAGGCATATTTAAGCAAATTATTTTCAAAGTTACTCAGCATTATTATATAGGAATACACGGAAACACCAAGGGAATACTTAAAATTTAGGATTCTGACTTAGTAGTCAATAAAAGTAGGACATCTTAGCACTCATTATGGTTATGCAAAATGGTCATCATTATTAAGGCATTTATTCTTAATGTACAGATTACAAAGCATAGAAGATGACAATCAAATCTAATTTAAAATGTGTGTATTAAAATAAAGACAGCTAGATGGAAAATGAAACAGGCTATTTTGTTACCTTATTTACCCAATCAGTGGGTGGCACGGAGTCCACCAGATGTTTCTTTATAATCTACACTTAACTGGACAGAATTCAACAAACACCACCACAAAAATCCAAGAAATAATGCAGCAGTGAATCAGCTTTCATAATGAAAAATGTGGTCATCTGGTGTGCTTTACAATTTACAGCACTGATTATTCCGTTATTGCTGGCAAGTGGTTAGCAGTTAAGAAAACATTTTCAGTATATATACAAAGTTCACCCTAGTTAATGCAGTTCGTTGTTACACATGAAATCAAGTAAATTGAACATTGCTTAAGTCAGAATTAAATGCATTAGCTTTTATTTTACATCTATGTTTTCTGTATTCCTTCTGTGTAGAAAATACCATAGATAATGTTGACAGGAATCTCAAGGTACATAATATCCAAGTATTCTCTTTGAATGACTGTCATCTAGAAATAGATCATACATTTAATATTCTACAAAGATGCTTGTTCATACACACATGTATATTTGTCTAGATCAAACTTGAATAAAATCCATCATTAACTTCAAAGAAAATCTCAGGCATAGCAATCAGACACTTAAGGAACACTTTCTACCAATAGTTTTAAAACACAAGAATATTGTACTGTGTGAAAATCATTCATGTCTCACAAACTAAAATTTTTTGAAAAACTGAATTCTGAAACAGAAAAAGATAATACTTTAAATAAAACTTTTCTGGTGATTTTTCTTTTGCTAATGAATGAATTATAAATGGTAAAATATTTACCTCAAGATAAATTTTAAAGTCTTTCCTTATAGGATAAAGTACTGATTACTATTAAAGCATTGCTTCAAATTGTCATAGTATTTCAGTATTTGCTAACGATATATAAAATGTTTGTCAGCTAACAATA
Organism: Microtus pennsylvanicus; assembly: GCF_037038515.1. Classification (NCBI taxonomy): domain Eukaryota; kingdom Metazoa; phylum Chordata; class Mammalia; order Rodentia; family Cricetidae; genus Microtus; species Microtus pennsylvanicus. Next base: position 42,606,270 of record NC_134586.1, read on the forward strand.
ATTGTATCAGATGAACATTCCTCAGTACTTTGACAAGCTGCCTTTGCTGAAGATTCTTGAACTACTTTGCTCAATAAGAACTAGTAGTATGAACCACAGGTGTGATGCCCTGGCCTAATTTCATAAATTTTCAAACTGAGGACTAATAGAAATATAATGAAATTACTAAGATAATTAGGCCTAGTGGCAATGGGGACAAGAAATAAATGTGCCAAACTCCTTCCATGATCTTGTCCAGCAAACCATGTACTGCCCAGATGAATCATAGCTTGACTTCTGCTTTGTGCATATCCAGCATCCTGGACTAGTCACTCAAAAGGGCATGGTTTTTCGTTTTTAGCCATAGCAGGAAAAAAGCCACACCATTTTAAAATGCCAGCTTTTGGGGTGATCCTGACAGAGCAAACTCTGACTCTTTCAGGAAGAAGTTCCAGCTACAGATCATTTGAGTGTGGTTTGTGAGCTACAACTTGCTTGGTGGCAGGGACCTTGAAATACTATAGAGTTGTGGCAATAAACATGGCTACAGCCATTAACTCTGCAATGAGGATGAAATCTCAGAAAGATAAGGAATGGGCTGGATCCAGCTGTCAAAGCCATGGCTTTAATCCTCTCCATATTGCTTAGCAAATTAATGACTCATGTGGTCAGAAAAAGAGAGAGAGATACAGTAAAAAGAGATTCAAATATGAAGAAAACCTCTAAATAGTTTACAGTGTGTTAAAAATATATGCAGGCTTGGGGAAAAACAGGTTAAAATCCTTAAAATAATAAAAAAGGAAAGAGAGCAGTTGGGTGTGGTGGTACACACCTTTAATCCCAACACTTGGGATACAAGTCAGGCAGACCTCTGTGAGTTCAAGGCTTGGTCTCATATGCCTTTTATCCCAATAATTGGGAGGCAGAGGCAGGCAGATCTCTGTGAGTTCAAGGACAGCCTGGTCTACAGAGAATTTCCAGGACAGCCAAACATACACAGAGAAACCCTGTCTCAAAAACCCAAAAATTAAAAATAAATAAATAGAAGTTAAAATAAAACCACGTAAAGATGAAAAATACACAGAAAGTCTGGATACTGTATGTTGTTATGCTCCCTTTGAATTGTTTGAATGCTGAGGAAGGAGCAACAGCTGCTAAAATATATTTGTTTATAAATGCTGCTAAATTAATCCAAGATAGGTATTTTAAATATGTCTTGATTTCAAAATTGAAGTCAAAAGGTAAGTTACTTTGGAGAAGAGGTTTTTCTTTTGTTTCCACAGAAAATGAGAGGCTATGGATTCATTCTGAATTAAGATAAGTCAGGTTTGATCAAGGAAGATGACCTGAGAAATCTCCAGTAGGAACAGATGGCCCAGGTGTCTGAGTTCTACATCCAGAACAGACTCAAGACTGTTGCCTGAGACGATCAAGACTTACAGGATACTCTACTCAGGACCTGATCATAATTCTAAATTCTTTTTAAGTACTCATAAGATTATCAAGCAGGAAGTATCCTGGAAAACTATGCCCACATTCCCCAAAATTGGACTATGGATATTTTCTTTTGTTTAGGATTTTGGTTACAAGTTGTTATGGCTAATGGTCAGGAGAAAAGCTAAACAAAGGATATTAGATTCAGATTTCTTGCTGTTTTAAGAAAAAAAAAAGAGGGGGAAGTGGTGTGGGACAATTGTATTCTTTTAATTATATTTATACAAATGCTGATTAGTAAGTAGCCAGGCAGGAAGTATAGGCGGGACAACCAGATAGGAAGTAGAGGTGGGTCAATGAGAACAGGAGAATTCTGAGAAGAAGGATGTTCCTTGTGCAGTCCTGACCCCTCCACAGAAGAAACAAGATGTAACTGCCTTGCTTAATAAGGTACTGAGCCACATGGCTATCATAGACAAGAATATGTTTTAATATAAGTTATGAGTTAATAAGAAGCCTGAGCTAATTGGCCAATCAGTTTATAACTAATGTAGACCTCTGCATGATTTCTTTGATACTTAATGATTGTGGGGACCAGGTGGGACAGAAACCTCAAACATTTGTCTAACAATCAACTATCATATATCTGCTATATATCACCTATCTACCACCACCTATTTATATATCTACTTCATCTGTCTGTTATCTATCTAACTATCTCTCTGTCTATCTATTTTTCATCATCTTTACCGATATGCCTGAGAACATTTAGGATATCTTTTTTACCCACTTTTTAAAAATGAGGCAAACCCTCACTTGCCTAACAACACTCAGAAAGACATTTACGTTTTCATTTATCCATCATAATCCTCATTCTTCCTTGTTTTCATAGTTGCAAATACTCTGTTGGATAATTTGATATTTTCAGATGATCTGGTCTGTGCATGTGATCTGTCAAAGTACAATTACCAAAATTATAGTATGATTTTTTTTTTTATACCATGAGCAAGACTGGTACCCTCACTGAGGATTTCTACAGGAAGTCGTGGCAGTCACATTACTAGAGCAAGTGGTATATACTTGTCGGAACAATGGACTAATAGATACAAAAGTGGGTTGTGTAATATGGATCAATGAAAATCCAACCTTCTCAGTCAGGAAAGGCTTGTTGGTGTGAGAAATGAGAAGATAAATTTTAGAAAAAGGCAGCCTTAAATTTTAGCAAGCTATATTCTAAATGTTTGTCACCACTTACTTAAAAATAAACCTGAAAATTAGCCTGGGGCCTTAGACTGACTATGGAGCCAAAAGGTAAATTTACTCTTTTTTCTTGATCAAAGCTAACAAAAGATAAAACCCCAAAAGGCAAAATGATGGCAATAAACACAATTACTGCCTCTTCCAGACCCAGAGTTACAAAGAGCTACCAGGTTAATCTGGAATCATGAATTGGCTTAGCTTTCTCCTATCTCAAATGTCCACACTGAGTTTTGTAGCACACAAAGCAGTCTTTAACTGTGAAGTTAGATGCATAGGCACTGGATTGAAGCTGATTACTCATTTGTGGCTATCAGAGTAAGCAGAATACAGTTTTCATGTCTCAGGCTCATGTCATACTGTGCAGAGCACAACTTCATAAAAGTCTCAGTAGACAGAAACAAGATGTGACAGATTCCTTTGTTTTTCCACCATCCAGTTCACCTGTACTGCCCTCTTACAAGGTTATATTATTCTTTAATTCTGCTTTCTTACAAATGTTTCCTTAACCTTTCCTCTGAACTCTGGTTCTTTATCTGGGCAAATTCCCTAGATGAAGCCTTCTGATCTTGGACCACTGCATCAAAGAGTCAAGATGATTTTTCAATTTTCAGATAACAGATTGACTAACACCGATGTGTATCTAAAATCCAGTTTAACATGTACATTCAAAAGAGCTCAGTTGAGTTAATTATAAATACCAACTCAAACAAGGTTACATTACTTAAACTTGTTATACTTCTGGTGACACCTAGCCAGCCCCAAGTTCCTGCATTGTCAGTATTCAGGAAAACACCAACCCAGCCTCAAGGTCCTAAGGCCCCCTGCAAGCATTATCAGTATTCAGACAAATGCTTAGTCAAATGAACACATGCTACTAACCTATGCGCATGTGCTATGTGGCTGCTTAAGTCTCTGTAAAAAAAAAAAGTGCTAAGGCCCCTTTAAAAGTGAGCTCAGCCCTTTCCTCGCTCTCTCTATTCACCACTTACTTCCTTTTCTGAGGCAGGGTTTCAGGACCTCCCTCTTCTCATGCCCTTTCAATAAACTTCCAGGTGGGTATGTCTTATGTTGTGATTCGTTCTCACTGCTGCTAAGGCACAACAAAACTACCTAGACATGGAAGTTTAAAATATTCTAATTTAATGCTGTCTCTTTAGCCATTTCTTTGACTGACGTTCAAAATGGAATGATTTTTTTCTTTATAGAAAGAAATTGATCCTGACCATCTACCAATCCTAAACAATAGTCAAAAATAAATTAACCAAAAAAAAAAAAAAAAAAAAACAAAGAAAGAAAGAAAAAGAAAGGAAAAAAGAAAGAAAGAAAAGAAAAAGAAGTAATAAGATCACAAAAACTGTTTGGGTGACATGTAAGGAAAAGTTGATAGAAAGATGAAACAGATTCTTTAACAACAATAGAGACCCTAAAAAATCAGTCTGCTAAAGAAACCAGAATGAAAACCTGGGACTGAAGAGAGCAGACTAAAGAGAAGGCACGTCAGCTTCTTTGGACTAATCCAAAGCAATCATCAGACAGGAAAGTTTAATGCAAAAAGCAGGTGTTCTGCACAGTTTAAGAGTCTGTTCTTTCTGAGGACTGAATGGGAAGTTTGTCCTTGCCTCTCCTAGAGTCTGGAAGCCCCAGCCAACCTTTGTATTACAAAAGTGCAAAAGCCACCTGCTGTGTCTTCCTGTGGCTGCCCCCTTGGTGCTGGTTCTGTGTCTCTGCTCTTCTTTTTATATTATCAGGTATTAGTGATAGTGGATCAAGACCTAGACTCATTCAGGATGATCTAATTTTAAACTGACTCATTCTCAGATACCTATATCCAAATCAGGTTACATCCCCAGGGTACAAAAAGTTCAAAGGTTGAATAGGTCAGGATATGATTTATAGGAGATAGCCTCTTCATTGAACCAATGCATCAACTTCACACACATGTCTGTTTTAAGCAGTTGTGTCCAACATTCAAAGAACCGGGGAAAAATTCTGATTGTCATATTTGGATCATAAGGTCCCCAGTGTTCTATTCAATTCCACATTCTTGTACCAAGAATAAAGTGTAACCTTGAAAATACAAATAAGTACTATAATATTTAGAATTCATACATTATTTACTCCTATCAATAAAGTTAGAAATGTGTAACTTCATCAATTTTGAACTTGAAGAAACCTAATGAAAATAAAAAGGCAAGACATTCAATTCTTTCTCTTTTCCCCAATCTATGTCATGCTGTTTTCTTTCAAGAAATATACTTTTGTTTGGTTTTTTAGTAGCACAATGTTTAAACAATTAGTAGATATGCACAAGAAAAGTGGTGTGTGTAACACATTGTTTGACTTATCCTTGCCACTGCTAGCAGACTGCTAGAAAAGGGAAAAACAGGACCCAATTGGGTATATCTCACTGATATGAGGCTGATCAGATCCATGCGGAGCACCTTTAGTTTTACTTATTTAAAAAGGAAACAAAGACCTGCTATGATGGTGGAAGACTAGTGGGAGCAAAAATTGATGTCCTTCCACCAACTGAGTATAAAGAGATTCCTAGTCTGAGAAAGGCAGCCTCTGTGCTGTTTATGTGCCTTATGGAACTCGATAATAACAACAGCCCTATGGGGTGGAAGGAAATAAGCTATCCCGTGTTCAGTTTTGATGTCCGGAATCCTGAGTCAGTGAAGATTCCCAGGCAGAGTTTTTATTGGAATGCATTTGGGATATTGAATTGTTTTATTTGTAATCCCTAATAAAGAGTAGAACTAATTTCCTGGTACAGAGCATTCTCTGCTTCAGTACATTAAGTTCCTTCTTAATTAGCTACTTACAGGGTAATTATAGAAGCACTTGATTGAAGGCCATGTTAAAGTGATAGGTGGGACCATTCTTCATAGAGACCCACACCTAGAATGGAATGAACTAAATCCCTGAGCCCTTGGTGGTAAGAAACAATTTAAACACCAGCACTATGATACCCTCAAGGAAGAATTGTGCTCTTAAAGTTTTCCAAAATAGAAATAAAAAAGAAAAAAGCAACAAGTCTAAGTTTTGTGGTCATTGCTTATGCAATATTCACAGAGGAGAGAGACATTAAAAATGGGGCTTCTGAGATTATCATTTAGAACTGACACTTCAGGGAAAGCTGGGAGAGGATCTTGGCGACTATTCTAATGCATAAAATTAGCTGAGTGAAATTCAAAAGCATAGATGAATGCCTTAGAGATGGGCTTCAGGTACAGAGCTCTCTTTCACAATCAGCCCCTGTCTTATAAAGCCTTAGAGTTTCAAAAGGAATGGAGGAGTGTTGAGAGCCTGAATTATAAATGGGAGTTGGACTCAAACTACTTAACAAAGTCTTAAACCTATCTTGTAGGTGAGGGATTATACTAATTAATGCTTTATTTCTGATAGTACTACTTCAGGCCCAAAGAAGGAAAGGCAAAGAAGGAATGACATTTCCCTCTAAATCGCTTTTGTCCTAAGTGAAGGGGCAAAGTCAAAACGAACAAATTATGACAATGCTAAAGGCTATGAGGTATTTTACCACATTTAAAAAAGACAGGCTTCAAGTCAGTGGGTGGGATGGTGGGAGTATTTTTAAGAAATGTATGCACTGGCCGGGCGATGGTGGCGCACGCCTTTAATCCCAGCACTCGGGAGGCAGAAGCAGGCGGATCTCTCTGAGTTCGAGACCAGCCTGGTCTACAGAGCTAGTTCCAGGACAGGCTCCAAAGCCACAAAGAAACCCTGTCTCAAAAAAAAAAAAAAAAAAAAAAAAAGAAATGTATGCACTAAACTGATTACCTCTGGATAAACTATTTGCTACAACACACCCATAACCTCTCTCCTTGTGTCTTGTATTCTTTCCTTCACCATACTGTAAGATACTACAAACCACAACATTATGCAGTAATTGCTCAGCCATCTTTTCATGAGTGACTTATCAGAGACAAAGGATCTGATAAAAGGCTAAACCACCAGGCCAGACTTTTTGGCATTATTTCTTTGTGAATAGGTGGCTGTCATTGACTGTAAATTTTCACTGTAGCTAACTCCCTTTCTGTTACAAATTTGGGAATTAATTCTCTAGTTCAGAACAATTTCCCAGTGCCAGGCCTTATTCCTCCCTCCTAAGTAAGCACCTGAAATTATCTTTATCAGCAGGCATTTGGTCAATGCTTAGGGTCCAAGCATAGAGCATTACCTGCCCAAGTTGCTGCTCTGGTTTTACCCTACTTAAAAAATTGACTCCTTATGTTCATTTTCACCTAATTTTATTAATGATTTTAGTTTAGGACTCTCAAAGACAGCAGGAGAGATAATTATCTGTAACCAAGAGAAAGACTCCCAACACCCTAGACCAGAACAGCTGATAACAGCATAGCCTAGAACTGATAATTTAGAGGCCTGGATCTCTTCACTTAGAGCAGTCTCTAACTCTAGACCTAGGTGCATAGAAACTGCAGTGGCTGGTGTATGTGCTATCTGGTCAAGAGCCAAAACTTTTACCTGACGGTTTACATAGGTTGCTTAGTTACCTAATTCTATGCATGTAGGGAGAGAAAAAGGGGTGACATGTTAGAAATAAACTTTTAGCCCTTTATTAACTACCTAAAAATGCAATATAGCATACTAACCTTCCCCTCTAGAATTCCCTGATGATTTAATTTCTTTCTTGTACTAGTCACTCTGATGGATCTCTCTGCATGTATGTTAAAACTCTTATCTGATTTTTTATGGGGCAAAAGAATTCCGGCCCTGTAAGCTTCTAAAACTGGGGAATTGCTGGTTTTAAGGATATATATGAACTAGGAACAATGTAGAATGATGTAGAACTAAGAACTAAGAACAATGTAGAATAACAGAGAAAAAGGAAGATTAAGGATTGAGAAAATAATAAAGAAATATGGACAGACAGAATCTGTTGTGAGTACACTTCTTTACCCCTCAGATTTTTAGCCCTCGTTTAGCTTTCACAGCATCTTTAATTGAACCCTTAAAGGTAGTCATAAAGGTAAAAACTTTCAAGGCTCATAATAGTAAGAATTGTAATCAAAGGGAACTCAGGACAAATAAAGGGATCATGGCAAGTATAAGAAAACTATGTATACAGTACCTACATTAAATATTGGGAATATGTCATGAATTGAAGGCATCAGATTAAAGGAAATATCATTTTTATGCCTTTGACATATGAAACAATAGGTACACCAGGATGAACATTTCTGTCAACTCTTTGACAAACATGCATAGTTAAACAGGTATCAACATGAATGGTCAATGATAATCATTGATACCAAGATCAAGTGATGTTTCATTTTTATATATAAATTTTGAGTATATAGTCACAGAATAGTTTCTTTGATTGGCAAGACATTGAACAATCAATAAGATTTTTTTTATATTTCTATCTCCAGTTGAATACTAGGATCTTAGATTTTAAATCTTTTAGGAAAAACAGACCAACAACATTTAAGCATTGACATACTCTGTTAATTGAAGATGGATGCTAAAAAATGATTCCATGCCAGCACAGAATTGAGTATAGTAAAGGGTTATTTATTTAGGGGTAGACTCACAGATCATAGTCCTTTGCATGAATAGGGAATCCAGTAACTGGGAGAGAGAGCAAGTGTGTACATTTTAAGTCAGCATTTATAGTGTAAGAGGCCATGGCCAAGTAGGCTGGTATCTTAAAGGCTATTGGCTGAAGGAGAGGAATGTGGTCCCACAGCACCTCCCTTTTTTATTTAAATAAGAGAGTTCCAAACCTAACACCAAACTATGTACACTAGGAACAGATAAGAAATACAATTAGAATTACAACCAGCTTAAAGAATATTAAGCAAAGAATGTATGCTAAATGTTTTAATAAACATTCTATCCTAAGGTGCCTAAGTCTTGTATAGTAAATGACTTGGGTAGATCATAAGAGTACAGTAACTATGATTATCTAATCTTCAACCCCATTGAAGGCCTGAGAAGGGAGATATTATTACATGAGTAAACAGGAAGTGCAATCAAGCAACTTCCAAAATATGCAATAAATGACAGAGACAACCAGCCAACTGGCCAATCATCCAAATTCTCTTTTTAACATTGAAGCAACCAACTTTGATTAAGGCCTAGCATAACTGACTGACCATTTTCAGAGGCAAGAAAATTTTCAGAACTGTCTTACCCTGTCTTGGCAAGGTTTGACAGTATGTATATCCTACATACCTTGTCCAGATACCATATATTTTGTCAGTGGCTGAAGCATGAAATTGTATCTCATGTAAACAAAACCCTAAGTTATTTGAATGAGTGGTTGAAGATTACCTATCTGTGTAAATAAAATCTTGATGTATCTAAACAGTCTGATTAGTGTAAATATAAGTATGACAAATATGGATGACTATTGATCTATAATTCTTAATACTTATATAGCTTAAAGACTAAGATTTCATACTAGAATGTTAAACAATCTTTAAACAATTGTGCAGCAAATGAGGACAATGACCGCAAAATGTAAACAATGTATAAGTATCTTGATCAGAGGTAGAAATGTATAGAGCAATATGAAAATTATATCCTAAAATTGTATCAATACACAAAATGTCTTAAACAGAGGTAGAAGCATGCATGCATGCATACAATATGACAAAATAACTTTGCCTAAGTGTACAAATATTAGAAACAGAAGTTGGAGCACATTCAATATAATTTGAATTTGTATCAATATATAAGAATCTATACTAATTTAAATAGTTTATAAATAGTAGTTTACAAGTATTCACTCGATTACTCATTATTATTATTAATGTGCATTAGTTCAAACTAATCTACCTATTATCCCACTCAATTTCCCTTTTATTCCCAAAGAGATCCTTCAGCCTACATAATTTCCAAACCAACCCCCAACTCTATACCAGTTATAATCAACCACTAATTGATGTCCATAAACCAGAAAACAAACTTTGTTGGGAGAGGGGATGTCGTCTTCAAGAATTACTTCCAACTGTTCTTTCTATGGGATCCTGTAAAAGTAAGCCTGAAGTTCTTAAACATTTTAAATGCCATATTCTATAGTCATTGAAAGGTTTGAAGAATGCCTATTTATCTGAAATACATCTCTAGAAAATCTAACTAACCTGATGACAAGCTTGATGATTATCTATTAACCTATATTTCTTAATTATACATTATATTTTTAAATGAATTGCACAGTTACAATACCTTAATCAAGAGCATAAATATACATATAACAAAATAGACCTTAAATTTGTATCAATAAACCAAGATTCATATCAATGCAAAGTATCAATCTCTATAGCATATCCCCTTTAAATGCAAATAAACATTTATAGACAATATTGGGATATATGGGCACAGTTATCTCCAAACATCTTCCTGCTGTTTATTGGGCACAGTAATTTTTTGAGTGATATTTAACACAACCTTTCAGGGGCTCTTGGTCCATCAAACCATATTAATCTGGAATGAATCCACAGATTCTCATCCTCTGTGACAAAAGAAGAACTTCTCGTCCAAAGCAACATATCCTTAGACCCAAATTCTGAAGTCAAGATACCTTTATGTTGGTTTAATTTAGCAGCCCATACAATGAAATATCTTTCTGTACTTAAATCCTTTACAGTCAAAAAATTTAAGGAAAACACAATAATATTCTTAATCCATACTCTCTGTGTATATTCTATCTTTCCCTGTCTTGTTGTTTTACTTTATTACTTTTTCATATTTATTTCATTACTTTTAATCCTTTAATCTATGATTGTTTGTACTCTGTCTCTTTAAAGTCCTTTGATTTAATTTTATACACCATCTACTTCCTTTTATAATTCAGTATACTTATTTTATTCTCTCTTCCAAGCCTCCTTACATTTATCCAACACTGTGATTCATTTAGAGGACTATAACTATCTGAATCTCTCCTTTTGTATATCTGTAATTATTTACTGTCCAGTAATACTTTTTAAAATGCTAAGCACTTCTTACAAACTTAACCTGCACAATTCCTGGGGTATATACAGTATCTTCTGCTTGCTTTGCCCACTCCAGCATAGCAGAGCTGCTCACCTCTAAAAGCCACCACTCCCTGTCCCACTTTTAGGCAGACAGCCCCATCCAAATGCTCCATCCCCAAAAGAGCCAGAGGTCTCGCAGGCAGCTTGGCCCAGAAAGCTGGAATTTTTAAATGGTGTGCCTTTTTTCTTTTGCTACAGCTGAGTCAGGAAAACCTCTCTTAAAGGAGTCATGACTCTGCTTGCTTCTAGCAAACAGAGCCCATCCAAGAAAATGCTGCTACCTAACCATGCTTAACTCTGTTCTTTTGTATCTAGGATTTTTAAGTGTTCTTAGCTTTTACATGGGTTTAGTCCATCATGTTGGGGTGCCAATTGCTACAGCAGGCTGCTTGTTCATCCCAGATGTCTAGAACTGACATAATCACACAGAAACTGTATTATTTAAATTACTGCTTGACCCATTAGCTCTAGCTTTTTATTATCTAACTCTTACATATTAATTTAACACATCTCCATTAATCTGTACATCACCATGAGGTCATGGCTTACCAACAAAGTTTCAGCACATCTGTTTCTGGTGGTGGCTCCATGGCTTCTCTCTGACTCCACCCTCCTTTTTTTTCCTAGCATGAAGCCTAGCTTTCTATGCCTAGCTAAGTTCTACCCTTCTATAGGTCCAAAGTAGTTTTCTTTATTCATCAGTGGTAATCACAATATACAAAGGGAAATCCCACATCAAAGATCGACACTAAAAAAAAATCATCCCATTCTAGCACAGAAATGATTATGATAAAAGGTTATTTATTTAGGGGTGGACACATAGATCACAGTCCTCTGCACAAACAAGGAACAGAAGCTGAATCCAGCAACTGTGTGAGAGAGAGTGCACAGGCTTTACATCAACATTTATAGTATAAAAAGCCTTCCCCAAGTGGGCTGTTCTCTTAAAGGCTACTGGCTGAAGGAATTTTTAGATCAGTTCATGGCTAAAGATGGTCAGGATTTCCATAGATCTGGACTGAGATGCCAGCATAAAGGATTATTTTTGTTGAGTCATTCCATTTATCACAATACAGAAAGCTTTGAGTCCTACCTGCTATGACATTTGTGTCCTCTTCCCAATTGGAAGTCCAGCCACCATTTAGGTCACTGAATATGTCTACTTCTTAGTCTTGCATATTGGATATAAATTCATATCATATCAAAGCTATTTTATAATTAAGATGCTTTAAGATATTTATTTAAAGTAACTTTCTTTGAGACAGTGTGATAGCTTCATGGGTAAAGGAAACACCTATAAGTTTGACAACATGAGTTTCATCCCTGGGACTGACATGGTTGAAGGACAATGTAGATTCTGACATTCAAGCACCAGGTTGCTCTGGTATGAAAATAAATGTAGGTGTATATAAACACAGACAAACAGATACATACATGCAAATAAATGAATAAATATAAAAAATCTCCAAAAAAATTAAAAGGAGCAGAAAATAACATTTTTGCTATAAGGTTCAGTCAATATTACACAATTTCTAGAAATAAAAAAAGAACTTGTGTAGATTTATTCATCTAAGTTATAACATATATTGCTAGTTCCTGTATGTCTATCTATATGTGGCTTTCAAGAGATGAAAGATGAATGCACAGTAGAGAGGGAGAACCCAGCTGGGGAAAGTATCTAGTGATGCAATAAGTGCACCCTCAATGACATAACATCCCATAGAACCTGAATGACAGGTGAAAAGTTCACTAGTCTTCCAAGGTGAAAAGACATGCATAAAAGCCTACCAGAAGGTTCCAGTAACACATGGTATATATTATTTGTATCACTTGTTGGGGATAGTGAAGAATAAAGATGGAAATAAAAATGCAGCTGAATTTGAAAACTGATGTTTGGCTCCTGTGAATGAGAAGCCCCCGAGGAAGAGGATGAAATTCAGTCATCGTAGGAATCAACACTGGAGAAACTAAGAAGGGATTGGGGAGCAGTCAGGGTAGCCAGGCAACTTTGGTGGTCACATCAGAGTAGGGGACATAAAAAGCATTGACTGCAGCAAGAACCTAAAACACTGACAGAAGACAGTGAGAGAGAAGCATTTTATGTATGTTATTTCCGTTAATCCTAGCAATTTGTTAGTTTCAACTAAGGAAGCTAAAGCTTAAGAAGTTACAAGATTTGCATTTAGCTTTAGAGTTTTAAAGCTGGGATTTGAATTCTTAAGTCTCCTTTTCCCCAACTCCCAGACTTTTAACTACAACAGGTATTAAGAGAATGGAAGGAAGCAGAGAGAAAAGGAGATTCTTGCTGCAACACAGGCATTTCAATAGAATAAAAGAAAGAATGTATCACCCCATGTTTCTGAAGCTTGTTTACAGTATTTCAGACACAAACGGATTACTTCTGTTGAAATCCACCTTCTCTTTTTCACATATTAATTTTCTAGAATCAGCTATTATTCTATTACAAGGAACACAGTGGTTAAGTTCAAAAGATAGTAGCTTTAAATAAAATGATTTCAGCTATTCAAAGTCCAGAGGCTTCTGCCTCTTTCTAAAGAAATGGCTTTATTTAGTTAGGTATAGATAACTTTTAGGGGTTGAATTTTTTTTTCTTTCAAATAAACAGCAATCAACAATAAACATGTAATTACTCAGGTCAGACCGCAAAAAGAAATATGAACTTCAATCACATGTTATGACATGAACTCCTTTCAGCTGATCTGTGAAATATAAGCAAAATGTTATTGAACCCAAATTAGGTTTGCCTTTAGATATCCTTTAGACTGTTTCTGAATTTCAGCTGTTATTCAATAGGAATCTCAAAGCAAAGTTTCAGGTTTTTAAGTAATAAGTTCTGAAACCATCTGCCAGCAGAGAACAAACAAACAAACAAATGAACAAAACTAGCTTTGGACATAGACACAGCTTGCACAGGGACAACTCTACCCTCCTGAGGTTTAGTGAATGACCTGCAATTCAGATTCAGATAAACACTTTATTATTGAGGACTGGTTCCTGCTGCATTCCTCAACCAACCTGGGGAGCCTACGTAACAAAACTCAGAAAGGGAAGTGAGATGCTGGATAATTAAGACCTTCTAGGGTTGAATAGGATGGGAAGAAAGAAGTGGTGAGAAGGTGGCTGACAAACAGTCTCTGAATGTCTAGGTAAGGCTAACTGCATTGATGGACCCAGAGGCCACACAATGTTTCTGAAAACAGTTCTTGAACACTGAGCAACTGACACTGATTTCCTGCAAAATTTTACCCAACATGGTAACAATGTGACCTCCATGGATCTGCTTGCCTCCAAGGCCACACCAAATACATATTTTAAATGATTTCAACATCTTATAGTCAGTGTTGTGCTTTCTCTAAATGGTTTTGTGTTTGTAATATTTGCTGACTCAAATTAAGATTGTTGTTGTAAACCAAAACATGTGCAGGTCAGACATAGTGGTTCACAGCCAGAGCTCTATAAAGATACCCTGTCTCCAAAAACCAAAAAGAAAGAAAGGATAAAAGGAAAAACAAAAAAGTTTATTCTCTCTGATTCTCTAGTTTTTCTTATTTGTTAAATGGTATAAATTACTTGTTGAAAAATACTGCTGCTCCTGAGGAAATCTCATGTTCTACATATTGTTGATTGTTTTGTTAGTGTCATTTATTCTTGTGTTGCAAGGAGAAGGCCACTTGTTTGTCCTAACCACCCAGAACCAAAATAACCATGCATGAATTATAATTAAATTGTATTAATTAAAATTATATTAATTAAAACATTGCTTGGCCCATTATCTCTAACTTCTTACCGGCTAACTCTTATATTAATTTAACCCCTTTGTATTAATCTGTGTATCACCTCATGGCAGTGGCTTACCTGCAAAGATTTGGCATGTCTGACTCTGGTGGCTCCATGGCATCTCTCTGACTCTGCCTTCTTCCTCTCAGCATTCACCTTAGCTTTTCCTGCCTAGTTCTGTTCTGCCCTTGCCATAGGCTAAAAGCAGTTTTTTATTTATTACCCAATAAAATCAACACATAAACAGAAGGACCTCCCACACCATTCCCCCTTTCTGTTTAAACAAAAAAGGAAGGCTTTAACATAGTAAAATTACATATCAAAAAAATCTATCAAGCAAGAATTACAGTTACAATATTTATATCTACTTTATCTTTTCAACTCCATCAAAGACTCCAAAAGGTTATAATATTTCCTAGATAAACAGGAAGTGCATTGAAGCAAATTCCAAAATTCTAGAATTGACAGAGATATCTTGCTGACTGGACAGTCACCCAAAGTTCTTTTGTACCATTGGGGCATCCAATCTTTAGCCCATAGGCCCATAATATCCAGCAGACTTTTTCATGAAGCAGGAGATTTCAAAGATAGTTCTGTCTATATTGGCAGTTCATCAGTTACTTTCTTCTGTGTCCTCCAGAAGGTCTAGCAGACTCTTTCATGTAGCAGGAACCCCAAAGGACCATCTCACCTTTAAGCAGTTCAGGCAAGAGCAGTTTCTTTCCCAAATGTCTAGCAAACTCTATAATATGCCTCTTCAATGCCTATTCTCCTCTTTAAGTAATTGGTGCTGCCAGGATCAGATATGTCTCATTCTCATGAAAACTGCTAAATTGTTAAAACATTCAATGTCATTTTCTGAAGGTCTCTTGTTGATTGCCTTTTGGGGGGTTAATCAGACTAGGGGTTGTAACCCACCCTGCAATCAGTTATTCCAGGATCCCGGATAGGCACTACCTGGAAGATATGAGCTAGGAGACAGGAAGGAGGCTAAGCGGTGTTTCTTGTCAAAGCCTCCGTTTATTAGAGACAGGAAACAACTTATATATGGTAAAGAGTTGGGGGGTGGGCACAGGGGCCTGGGCTCTTGCTGCGTGGTTCACGTTGGTCACATGGTCCGAGTTGGTCACGTAGGCAGGAGGTTATCTTCGGTCAGGTCACTGTAGGCCAGGAAGTTGACACACTAGCTCCCTAGATAGTTTGGAATGTGGGATGGGTTCCGCTAACAGATAGCTCTCATTAACAGCTAATTTGGGTGTGGGGTAGGCTCTGTCAATAGAACCATTCCTAACACAATTAGGGGTGTGGGGTTCTCTGCAGACTCCCCAGGGTGACGGTTCCTGCAATGATTTTAGGAGGAAATTGGCTCCTGACAGTCTCTGAAAGATTTGAAGTATACCTATCTAACTGAAATATATCTCTATGTATCTAGAAAACCTTACTAACCTGGCTAAAATTTTGACTATTATAGATGATTATCTATTAATCCATATTTCTTAATTATACATTACATTTTTAAATGAACTACACAAACACAATACCTTAAGGGCAGAAATATACATATACAATATAACAAAATTTACCTTGAATTTGTATCAATGCAGCAAGATTCATACCAAAGGAAATTATTCATCTCTATGGCATATCTCCCTTTATATGTATATAAATACTTATAAACAATATTTGGGAATATGGGCTTATTTTCTCTAAACTGATTCCTGCTGTTTATTGGGCAAAGTATTTTCTTTGTTGGGGTATTCACAGCAACCTTTCAGGGGGTCTTGTTCAATCAAACCACATTGATCTGGAAGCAATCCACAGGTTCTCATCTTCTGTGAAAATAAAGAACCTCTTTTCCAAAGCAACATATCCTTAGACTTAAATTTTGGAATTGAGTTACCTTTATGTTGCCCATACAATGAAATATCTCTCTTTATGCAGCTTTTTCACAGAAAAAAAATTCAATGAAGCCACATAATATAGATAATCCAGACTCTCTGGGCATATTTCATCTTTACGTGGCTTGATTTTCTTTACTCCTTTTATTTTATGACTATCTGTACTCTGTCTCTTTAAATACATTACCCTTTTTATTAAAGCATTAACTTTATTTTATGACTCTCTATACTCTTTTTCCTCTATCTTCCAAGTCTATGTACATTTATCCAATACTATATGGCTCATCTGGATTTGTCTTTATCGAATATCTGTAATTCTTTACTGTTTTGTAGAGCTTTTAAAGTTGTAAGCAGCTTAGTTGTCACTACTCTGGATGCTGGCTCCACCTCTTTCCACTTTTAAAATGGTGTAGGATCTGGGGCCACCAGGCAGGAGCTATACTCAACACTTTAATTCTGAGAATGAGTGTGCAACACATAAATGCTTTTTATCTGAGTAATGGCTAAATCTGCCATGCAGAGCACTGTGCAACCTGGAAATGTCTCTGTGTATGGTGGCAGGAATCTGCTATGATCGTCTGCCTGTGTAAGCCTAGTATACCTGATCTCACCACTTGCCCAGGTGGGGAGCACTGAGCTATGGCTAGTTACTTTCCTCTCAACCATGAGTGGGCACACAAACACCCGGGCCCACAAATGCCATTGAAGTGCTCAATAGCCGGATTTCATGCTGACAGCACAGCCCAGGAAGCCAGGAGGCCACTGTGAGGCCTTTTTCCTGCTAAGTTTTAATCAGGAGAAAAGAGAGATGCCTCTGCTTGCTTACAGCAAGCAAAGCCCATCCTAGAAAATGTTGCTGGCAAACCATGCTTAGCTCTTTCTTTTGTGTCTAGAATTAATTCTTAAGCTTTTTCAGGTTTTACATGGATTTAGTCCACCATGTTGGCATGTCAGTTGTTGCAAGAGGGAGGCTGCTTGTTCGTCTCAGCCACCCAGAACCAAAATATCCAGAAAGAAACTATGCTAATTAAAACACTGCTTGGCCCAAAGCAGTTCTTTATTCATTAACCAATAAAAGCAACACATAGACAGAAGGACCTCCCACACCGTTTTGTGTTTGCTTATAGCAGGTTGTTCTGTATTATATGTGCATCCTGAAAACTAATGAATAAAATTTTCTTTTGTTTTTGTTTGTGAAGACAGGGTTTCTCTGTGTAGACCCAGCTATCCTGAAACTCACTCTGTAGCTCAGGCTGACCTCAAACTCACAGAGATTCTCCTGGCCCTGCCTCCTGAGTGCTGGGATTAAAGGCATGTGCCACCACAGGCTATCTTGAGTAGATCTTAAACTTTTATCACATTTAGGTTGAGTAAATTAGTAAGGATAATTTATATAAATAAGCAATGCCAAATAATTGCTTCTGCATCACATAAGTAGCCAAGTCCTTCCAGTTATTGTATGTACTGGTGCTTTGAGAAATAAATGGTAAATAGAATTTTATTTAGTTGTTTGTTTCCTTATTTTTACAAACCATTACCAGTTTTCCCTCCCTTCTCTCCTCCCATTACTCCACCTTTCCTCCTTACTCCCATCTTCTCAAAAGTGAGGGTAAGGCCTTCCTTGGGGAAGTCAAGAAAGTCTGTCCCATCACCTCATTGAGGGCAGAACAGAGTCCCCACCCTGGGCCTAGGCTGAATAAAATATCTCTCAATAAAAAAACGGGCTCCATAAAGCCAATTCATACATTAGAGTTAGATCCGGTTCCCACCACCAGTGGCCCCATATACTGCACAAGGCACAACATTGACTCCTGTGTTCTGCGGACCTAGTTCAGTTCTCTATGCAGATTCCCCAGTTGTGAGTTAGAGTCAATGATCTCCTACTAGCTTCTGTCAGCAGATTCTATGGTTTCCTAATCATGGTCTTGACCCCTTTATTCTTGGAATCACTCCTCCCTCACTTCGATTGCTGATCTCCAAAATACACAAAGTGCTCAAGAAACTGAACATCAAAGTATCAAACAGTCCAATTAAAAAAATGGGTAAAGATCTAAACAGAGAATTTTCAATGGAAGAATCTCAAATTGCCCAAAGACACTTAAGTAAATGCTCAACATCCTTCATCATCAGAGAAATGCAAATCAAAACAACCCTGAAATACCATGTTACACTGACTAGAATGGCTAAGATCAAAAACATTGATGACAGTTTATGCTTGAGAGGATGTGGAGTAAGGGGAACACTCTTCCATTGCTGGTGGCAGTACAAACTTGTACAGCTGCTGTGGAAACCAGTATGTTGATTTTTCAGAAAATCTACCTCAAGACACAGCAATATCATTCTTGTGCATATACTCAAAAGAAGCACACTGACACCACAAGGACATTTTCTCAAGTATGTTTATAGCAACATTATTCATAATAACCAGTACCTGGAAACAACCTAGGTGCCCCTCACACAAAGATTTTATAAATAAAATGTGGTGTGTTTACACATTGGAGTACTATTCAGCAGTTAAAAAATAAAAAAAAAAATGCATCTTTAAAGTTGCAGGCAAATGGAAGGAATGAAAAAAAAAAAAAAACATCCTAAGTGAGGTAACCCAGACTCAGAAAAAACAAATATAATATGTTCTCACTTATAAGTAGATACCAGATATAAAGCAAAGGATAATCAGCCTGTAGACCACAACACCAGAGAAACTAGAAGCCTCTTGCAGAAACATATGGAAGCAGATGCAAAGATCCACAACTAACCAATGGGACAAACTCCCAGAGTAAAATGGTAAATAAAGTCTTATCCATTTTAAAACCCAGTTTATTTGTGAGTGTTTGCTTTCTTCTGTACCCCAATCCCTTGCAATGTAGAGACTGAGAATCAGAGGTTCAAAACCAACCTAAGTTGCAAATCTATATGTTATTCCTCAAAACTAAACAAACAAAATGACAAATAAGAAAAAAAGTAAAACTTTTGGTTTTAAATATACTGTTTGCATACTGTTATTGCTAAATACAAAATGGCAATAATCTCATTGATCACCCCTTCTTCTTTCACTAACTGAAATAATCCCATGAAAAAGAATTTCCTTAAGAAATGCTTGTTATCAGAAAGGCAAGGATTGCCGGTCAATTTCCCAACATTTAATGATAACAATAAGTAGCAGTACCTAAGTGTTTTAGGTTTTCCTACCTTCCTTTCTGCTCTGCTATTTTTCATGTCTATGTTTGTGCCTGCCCTGGAACAGGACTCCATTCTAAGAAATGTCTATTTTCTTTAAGCAGCACAGCTCTGCTCGCAAGATGTTCCAAGGTTATCTTACAGTTTCATTACTTTTGTTTTGTTTGCCCCCCCCTAAACTTGCCATCTCATGTAGATATACTGATCCCCTTTATTATGGAAAGACCTCTCTCTTCTGAGATGATCCCCTAAGCTGGAAGGATTATTTACTTTTAGTAACTTTTGAAGATAGGCCCCCAAAATATTGTATTCAGATAAGTGTGTCATGAGTTAAGTTTGATCTAGTATGTGAGTTTCCTTCACAGCAGCAAATGCCTCTGCTGCCAAAACAGATACATTATCACCTGTCCCCAGGTGCCTTTGTCCTGGCAACTATGTGTGCGCACCTTGAAAGTGCCTGTCAGAGCATAGCTTGCTATCTTGTCTTTGTCTCTTGCCCCTTACTCCTCTCCTTATCTTCTCTTTCCTCTCTTTGCCTCATTTTTTCTCTTCACTTCCTCTTTCCTCCCTTGCTTCATCTTTCTTTCTCCCCCTCCTCTTTCCTCTCTTTGCCTCATCTTTCCTCTCTTGACTCTTACTTCTTTTTTAACCTTTTGCTCTTTTCTTGACTTTCTGCTCCCTCTTGCCTCTCTGTCTGCCTGATTCTCTAGGATCCCCATTTCAACAGGGCCTTTCTCTCTGCCCCTTTCCCAATAAATCATTTGCAACTCTGTTGCATGTGTTGTGTTTCCTTAGTGGCATACTTTGGCAGGACTCACTGAAAAGTACACATTTCACTTTTCCATTTATTTATAATTACAATGTTCAAATCTAGGATTACTCAGTTTCAATACATATTTGACTTTATATTTATTATTTTCTAATGATTAAAAACTTTTCGTTACGGCATAAAAAGAGTTTATTTGTTTTATCTGAAAATACATGGGTGGTAAATAGCAAAACCACTGAGGGACTAACTTAGACATTAAATATTTTTGACTTTTTAATTATCTTCTGGCACTTAAGATTGTTTATTTTAATATGATAGAAACATATAAAACATGTGTCTAAATTCAAATGATAAACCATCCAATCAGTGTTATTTTCTTCCTTCCTCCACAGGTTAGTTGTCTCAGTCTTTTTACTACGTTTCCATACATTTGTCAAACTAAAAGGTACTTGAGTGTGCATGTTTCACTGCATCATTCTAAATGTATAAGTGCTTGTTGGGTAATCATATTAATTCAAGTCTAATTTTGTTCCATTTTTAATGGTCAGTAACCCTCTTTGCTTGTTATAAAGAATACTGAAATGAACTCTTTTTTTTTTCTAGAAATATTTAGTTGTCCTCTCATTATTTTGTCAGGAAAAAAAGTTCCCTAACCCTGCAGTTTCTAATTTGAATGTGAGGGTGTTACACTTGCTCCTATGATTACCAAGTTGATTTATGAAAACTTAGGAGTCAACAGTAATTTCTAAGGTACAATGGAAGCCTTACTTGTCTGTTGAGGATCTCACACAAATACAGAGGTCATTCCAGCATACCTGACTTCTCTCACATTTCTTTCTCTGGAGAATTTATTAAAGTTAAAAGGTAATGAAATTTTATATGAATTTCAAATCATTCAAATCTATACTACAATACAGAACCTTTTAAAATATAAACCCTTAAGGATTTTTGCTTTACAACTTGGCATTTCCAGAATTCAGTGAAAGTTTTATTTCTAATTTCCTTATTCTTTCTTTCTTTCTTTCTTTCTTTCTTTCTTTCTTTCTTTCTTTCTTTCTATTAATTTATTAAAGATTTCTGTCTCCTCCCCGCCACCACCTCCCATTTCCCTCCCTGACCAAGTCCCCCTCCCTCATCAGCTGGAAGAGCAATCCGGTTCCCTGACGGTTCCCTGACGTGTGGGAAGTCCAAGGACCACCCACCTCCTTCCAGGTCTAGTAAGGTGAGCATCCAAACTGCCTAGGCTCCCCCAAAGCCAGTATGTGCAGTATATATACATATCAGAGTACTACTCAGCAGTAAAAAACAAGGACTTCTTGAATTTTGCATACAAATGGATGGAAATAGAAAACACTATCCTGAGTGAGGTAAGCCAGACCCAAAAAGAGGAACATGGGATGTACTCACTCATATTTGGTTTCTAGCCATAAATAAAGGACAGTGAGCCTATAATTCGCGATCCTAGAGAAGCTAAGTTCCTTATTCTTTACAGTCTCCAAGCACCATGGATTTCTATGAGAGAGGTCAAACTGTTCCCACAGCTTTCTTCCCACTTTAGAATCCCATTCGGGTACGATTTTTCCAATTCATGTCTTTTTGCTCTCACAGTCCCCCAACAACCAAATTGACTCATTTTGTGTCATCTCCCCAAGGCACTTCATAAATGAGATGTAACTAATATGATAAATTGATAAGAAACTCAAAAGCAGTCAGCTGTGCTATGTGGGCTAATAGCAACCCTAATGTGATAGTAGCATGACTACACAAGTAGAAATCTGTTATGGGGAAATTACACCCCATTTGGAGTATTTGTTCATGAAGTAACTAAGAATTAAGTACTAATTAGTCACTAGATGCTATGCTAGGGGACTGAGTTTATAATGGTAAACAAGGTAGATTTTGCCCTAAGATACCAAAACATACAGACAAAAAATAATTCATTTTAAGCTCTAAAACAATGAATTTGGGGTGCCTATTTTTAAGAAAGGACATTGACAAGTTAATCACATGTAAAGGAGTGGCCATGACAATGAAAGCAAGTGAGTCAATTCTTCTAAGCAACAGTCAGAGAATGGGATACAGATAGCCTAGAAAATACAGACAAAATAAAGTCATCCATTGTAAGCTCTAGGATGGAGAATACTCATGCCTACGCTCAAAACATAATCAGTGTTTACTGATCATTCAGCCTTTGTCAGATGTGCACCCTCAAACACATGTAGGAGGACACTCATGGTTGCTGTAATGAATATATATTCACAGAGCCAAAGCACATCAGAAACACACGGGAAACTGGCTGAGCAAGAGTCAAGTTGTTGTACATGCATGTGTGTGTGTGTGTTAACAAGGCTGCCCCAAGTGCAAATAACTGTCCTTGGAGGAAAGTGTATGGGAATTAAACAGCATGTCGCAGAGAACAGACACTGTCCCTCTGTTCCTCAGACAGCTTTCAAAATTTCTCCTGACACCTGGCAGCTTTTATGAAATTCTTAAGTGTTCTCTAAGAATAATTTGAGAACTGTAATTATAATGACAGGAGCATGTCTATCACTTAGAAGCAAACCTTGAAAGTAATCATCTATAGAATTCATACAAACTCATGAAATAAATAAATACATGAATCAGACCTTCTTTGCTTGAAAAGTCTGTGTTAAGCTTCATCAATTTTCAGGCATGTTAGCTAACTCTTATAACATAAGTTATACTGGAATCTGTAGTTCAATATCTATTTTTTATTGAACATATAGTTTATGATCCTAGAGAAACTAAGTGATAAAGTTAACCCGAAGAAAAACATATATAGATCCCCCCAGGGAAGGGGAAATAGACAAGATCACCTGACAAAATTGGGAGCATGTGGGTGGGGGAGAAGAGATGGTTGAAGGGGAAAAACAGAGGAGAAAGGGAGGGAACGGGATAATTGAGATGGAGAAAGGACAGAGATGAAAGCAAGGAAAAAGATATCTTGATTGAAAGAGCCATTATATGGTTAACAAGAACCCTGGTTCTAGGGAAATTCCCAGGAATCCATAAGGATGACTCCAGTTAAGACCCTAAGCAATAGAGGGGGGGGGCAAACTTCACTTGCCCTGTAGTCAGATTGATGAATATCTTAAATATCATCATAGAACCTTCATCCAGCAATTGACAGAAACAGAGGCAGAGACCTGCATCGGAGCACTGAGCTGAGCTCCCAAAGTCCAGTTGAGGAGTGGAAGGAGTAAGAATATGGGCAAAGAGGTCAAGACTATGATGGGAACACCCACTGAAACAGTCTACCTCAGCTAATGGGAGCTCACCAACTCCAGCAAGACTGGGAAGGAACAAGCATAGGTCTAACCTAGTCCCTCTGAATGTGGTTGACAGTTGTATGGCTGGGGCAGACTGAGGGTCCACTGGCAGTGGCACCAGAATTTATCCCTACTGCTTGTATGGATGTACCTTTTGAGGAACATATTCTTTTTGGATGGATACCTTGCTCAGCCTTGATATAGTAGGGAGGGCCTTAGACCTTTCCCAAAGCAATGTGGCTTCCCCTCCATGAGGAGTGGATGGGAGGGGGGTGGGAGGGTATGTGGATGGAATGGTGGAGGGAGAGAGTGGGAACTTGGATTGGTATGTATAATGAAAAAAGATAGTTTGTTTTCTCTTTTAAAAATAAATAAATAAATATAAATAAAATACAAGTATCTACCTCTACCTCTTAAATAAAAATGAAGTTCATGAGAGAAAAGTTGGAGGTAATGTCTACCATGATACTTATTCTATTCAAGTGTCTTTAATGGGGGCTGCCAAATTATCATTCAATGAATTAGTGAATATAAGGAGGCAAGAAGAAAAGAAAAAGAGGGTTAAATAGAAGACTAGAGGGACCAAAATAAGAAGCAATGAGATGTCTCTTTTACATGGCTGGGTATGAGCTCTTACTTCCTGACATGACAAGGTAACCTACATTTGTCAGTTAGGTCCAAACAGGTTACTGAGGGCATCTCAGGCTGTTCCAGCTGCTTATCCATGATAACCTATGTCAAAAGAGATCTCACTGAGTTTCCTCTCCAATAGTCTGCACAAAATAATAACTGTTTATCATTTTCCAGCACAGAGATTACCTGGGGAATACACTGTTAATATTTTTGGCAACTGCTTCCATGTTTTAAGATCTTAATAAAAGCTCATAATTCTCTAAAATAAAGACAAGTTTAGCCTCTTTTGAAATCTAGATTTCAGGGATGTTTTTGTCCTAGGTTAGATTTAAAGAGATACAGTCCATCCATTTCCTTTATGAAAATCACATCCTATCCTGTCTGTATCTCCTTTTAAACTCTAGGCAGAGAGATAACTCTTACTTATTGTCCAAACAGGAACACAGAGAAAAAAAAATGGCTTCTGCAAAGAATTAACCAGTTGCAGAGGCTTGCTTGGTCTTCTTTGACTATTGAAGTGGTTTAAGAAAACAAACAGGGGAAACTGTGGACAGGATGATTTGTATGAGAAAATAATCTATCTAAAGAGAAGAAGAAGAAGAAGAAGAAGAAGAAGAAGAAGAAGAAGAAGAAGAAGAAGAAGAAGAAGAAGAAGAAGAAGAAGAAGAAGAAGAAGAAGAAGAAGAAGAAGAAGAAGAAGCAGCAGCTTTCTACCTTTCTTGGAAATAGTCAAAGCAGTATGAAAACAAATGTTTGAAATCTGAGAAGAAAACTAACCAATTTAAAACATTTCATCTGGAGTTCAAGGTGATTTTTATGCCCTTCTCAAAGAGCATCCATGTTACTGCTTTATTGATTGGTTCTTTGAAACAATAGAGAAAGGCAACTTTATAATTTAATTTTTTTTTTTTGCTTTGGGAGATACTAGCAAGGAAGGATTTGGGCAATAATAATAGAATGCCTTCCACCTTGAACTCTTAAGTTATGTATACTCTGCGGGTTTCCTAAAGTAACACCAAGGCTACTGAGAATGATATTGCTTTCAGAAGGATGCCAACATTTTTGATAATTCTTCATTAACAAAAATCATGGTGTAAGAGAAATATATTGTTTGTTTGAACAGTTTCTGAAAATCTATATAGCTGAAGTTATTATCCTTGTTGTGGAAGAGCACATTACTTGACACTTTTTTTCCTGATACTTTCCAATAAGCAAAGTAATAAACAGAGCCTTCTATGCACTTCTAGATCCATTGTATTAATCCTGGAGTTTTATATTATTGTAATCATTCTTTATATAAGGTAAATGCAGTCCTGAGGTCTTTGGGGACTCTTTTTGAAAGACTCTTCGAAGGCAAAGGTACCAATTGTAGAATCTGTTTTCAGTATAAAGTGTTTCATGTAAGTGTAAAATATGTTTCATCTCCAAAGTAACCCAAGAGTCTATTAAATATAAGAGCCTTCACCATCACAGCAATCACATTTAAGGAGATTAGAAGGAAACAAAAGACTCCCCAGCACAAAGATGAACTGCTCAACACTTCTTTCCTCTTTGCTTTTAATCCCTTTGTGTTTCATTATTGAACAAGCCTCTTGGCTCTAAACCATTCATCCTAATCACTGGAGCTTCTATCAGCTGCCCCATTCCTGCTTCTTGCAAGCCATAGACCCAGCACACGGGATTCTGAGGCAAATTATAGTATGAAGAGGAGAGCTCCTATTTAGACAGCATGCTTGTGTTGTTATGACAGCGCACATGATTTCCACAGAAACTTTAAAAAGTCAAACTACTTACACTGTGGACCTTGATTTTCTTTTGACTTATAAGACCTATATATAAGTTAAGGCTGTTTTCTCCAGAGAAAGGAAAGATACAGGCCAGCACACACAGGAGGGATGCATAAGGATATTTCTTAAACTTGGTTTCTGTGTATCTCATCACGGATTTGTGATGAAAAGGTGAATTAGAATTCAGGTGTGTTGTGGAATATCTAATTAAACTTTGGTGTTCCCTGTCATTTCCCAAGGTAATGAATACTTGTTTCTGAAATAAACAGATTCTGAAATTTAGGAGTATAATTCTCTCTCTCTCTCTCTCTCTCTCTCTCTCTCTCTCTCTCTCTCTCTCTGTGTGTGTGTTTGTGTGTGTGTGTGTGTGTGTGTGTGTGTGTGTGTGTGTTCTCCACCTCATCAAGGCTTAAATTCATCACATTTACCTTTCTACCCTCTGATAATAATGCCATGAGCTTCTAATGTTTAATTCAAGAAAATAGGGAGAAAGGGGAGCTCATGACGGAAGAGTCCTATGGGTAATAAATCCATCCAAACTGTGGATGTCAAGGTTGATTTTGCTCAAAGATAATTGGACAAAATCAATCAGATGTTTCAACATACTGTAATAGAAAAAGACAGTAGCAGGATGACTAAACACTGAACGCTGCTCATTATATGTACATAATATCTCTGTGTTCTACTGGTGCTGGAGAATTGTCTGTAATCTGTCATTCATGTTTTAAACAAACACTGATTGGCCAGGCAGGAAGTATAGGCGGGTCAACCAGACAAGCAGTAAAGGTGAGGTGATGAGAACAGGAGAATTTGAGGAAGGAGGAAGCCCATTCCTCACCACTCCTGCCCAGAGTAGCGAAGAAGCAAAATGTGATCTACCCCACTAAAAAAGGTACAGAGCAATGTGGCTAACATAGATAAGAATAATGGGTTAATATAAGCTATAAGAGCTAATAAGTAGCCTGGGCTAATGGGCCAATCAGTTTTATAACTTATGGAGAGCTCTGTGTGATTTTCTTTGGGACTTGCTGGCTGTGGGGTACCAGGCAGGACAGAAACCCTAACAAGCCAGCCTTCATGCTACATTCTATTTTATTGAATCAGGAGGAGAGCACACTTACTTTTGACTTTTATTTTATTATGTGTATATGTTTGTGTCTGTTTGAGTGTGTGTATGTGTGTGTGTATACTTTTACATTGGCTAAGAAGAACAACTCACTAGACTATTTTGATTCATAAGAATATTCATTTATACAAATGAGTCACAGTTTCTGTTCTACCTCCTGTACCTGTACTTTAGAATAGAATGTAATGAGAAATAAGTCCTTACATACTCCTCTCTCTCTCTCTCTCTCTCTCTCTCTCTCTCTCTCTCTCTCTCTCTCTCTCTTCACACACACACACATGAACAACTAATGTAATAATGTTGACTAAAAAAGTAAATGATTATTTGTTTCTTAATAGCAAGGAAAAGTTTGAGAAGACACTATTAAAGTTTTACAGACTTCAGGCTTGAGAGATGGCTTGCTCAGTGGCTAAGAGTGCTTACTGATCTTGCAGAGGAACTGGATTCTGTTCCCAGCAGGCACATCTGATGGTCAAAACCACCTGTAACTCCAGTTCCAAGCAACCCCGTGCCTTCTAGCCTCTAGAGGTACCTGCAGACACTTAATAAACATGGAAAATCATGGAAGCATACAAACATACTAATAAAATAAAATCAATAAACCTTTAAGCTCTGAAGTCTTAGCATAGATTAATCTAAAGCATTAGAATATATGTTACTGCTTATACTTTTAGCCCCACTTTAATTAACCTCTAGCTTTCTCTCAGAGTGATAGATAAAGGTCTACATAATAAACCCATGTTCTAGGAGGAACCCATGAATCCCCACCCATGAAAAGGTACTGCTATGTCGATAAGCTTGTCAGATCCAATGAGTTTGAAGTTTTTGGGTTAAATTGGAGCACAGGACTAAAATCTTAAGGTCCAAATCAGGAGCAGAAGGAGAGAGAGCACGAGCATGGAACTCAGGACCGCGAGGGGTGCACCTACACACTGAGACAATGGGGATGTTCTATTGGGAACTCACCAAGGCCAGCTGGCCTGGGTCTGGAAAAGCCTGGGATAAAACCGGACTCTCTGAACATAGCGGACAATGAGGACTACTGAGAACTCAAGAACAATGACACTGGGTTTCTGATCCTACTGCACGCACTGGCTTTGTGGGAGCCTAGGCAGGTTGGATGCTCAACTTACTAGACCTGGATGGAGGTGGGGGTTCCTTGGACTTCCCACAGGACAGGGAACCCTGATTGCTTTTCGGGCTGGGGGTAGACTTAATTGGGGGAGGGGGAGGGAAATGGGAGGCGGTGGCGGGGAAGAGACAGAAACCTTTAATAAATAAATAAATTAAAAAAAAAAACAGAAAAAATTAAAGTTGGGAAAATTTCTCAACCATGGGAGCATGAGAAAAAAAAAAGAAGAAAAAAGTAGATGGGGAATAATTAACCCTACTGTGGGATTTACTGGGGTTCTCATTGGGCTAATGAAATAGATCAACCTTGAATATTAAGCTTAGTTCATACATTAATGTAAACATCCACTGAACAACAGTCCATTGATGTTTATATGATAGAGCACTATTTTTTAAATGAATTGAAACAAATAGGAACAAATTAAAAGGGTTTTTAAATAAAAAAAATGAAGTTTTTGGGTTGTTTTGTTCACTCTTACTCTTTGTATCTTCATACATAACAAATGTTTGTTGTCTTTTCACAAGTGACTTGTAGCTTCATTATAACTTCAAAAAAGACTTAGGTTAATTTAAGCAGGTCAGACATGGCTTCCATACTAAAGCCGTTTATATGATATTATAGGCATGGTTGTAATAATTCCCAAGCATGTCTCTCATTTCTGTCAATTCCACAAATCTATTTAATTTTAAGCTTTGAAATCCTTTGTGATAAAAATACCTATTGGTTTTTCTGGTCTGAGATCTATTGATATTGTATTACTATTTTTGCAAAAGTGTTCATTATGTAGAACAAAGTTTACTATATAATGTATTATTTTCCTTTTTATTACTGTGACAAAATAACTGACAAGTGAGTTAAGGGAGAAAAGTTTGTGGTGCTAACTCACAATTTGAGGGTCTGCTGTTTTTCATGGCAGGGCTAGAAAGCCTACATTGTACCTGTAGTCAAAGAGCAGAGAATGAACAGGAATAAGTACCAAAATTTATAAGAACAGGGCCTAATCTCAGTGATCCATTTCTTCCTATGAGGCCCTACCTTCAAGCACCAACATTCATTGACTATTAAGTACTGAATTGTATGACTGACTTAAAGGAGAGATTTCTTATGGAAAACATATTGCTGAAAAAACTACTTTTTTGTTTTGTTGTTGTTACTGTTTTGTTATTGTTTTTGCCAATCATTAGGTTTTAATGGGTGTCTTACATTGCTTTCAATTGCTGTGAACATATACTGGCTAAAATTAACTTGAGGTTATTTGGTTAATATATATATATATATATATATTAAACCATTGTTTATATATATATAAACAATGTCTTTAAAAAGTCATGGGAAGAACTCAAGGCAGGACTGGAAACAGAGACAATGAAAGACCAATTTACTTTCATTGTCTCTTATTGCGTGGACATATACTTTTTATATATATGACCTGGGGCCACTTATCCAGGTAGCACCACTTGCATCAATCATTAAACAAGAAAATTTCCTGGTAGACATGCCAATAGATCATTTTGATAGAGACAATTCCTAAATTCACATTCCCACTTTCTAGGTGATTCTAATTTACCCACAAATGTTAAGTAAGGATTTCCTTCTCAGCTAAATTTGGAAAAGGCTTCATGTTAAAATTATCCTAAGAAACACACACTTATTTAATAGTTTACTAGTTGAATAAGAGCTTATGAGTTCTAGCAATAAAATATACCTACTTAATTTTACTGTAACAAGGTATCATATTTATACTAGCTTACTACCAAGAATTTCTTTTTTTTTTTTATGTGAACCACATTTTAGGGTCATCTTGCAGTGTTAGCCTATTCTAAGCTCCACACTGCAATGCCTGATATGCTGTACCATTTCCTGAAATAGAAAATTTTCTGTAGAAAAGTATTCTCTGCTTTGTGAAATAAAATTAACCACATAGGTTTGTCCAGGATCCACATAGTATAAAAAGTAATTCATTCCTATTGTGAGAACTAATATGCAGCACCCAAATGAATATTCCTGGAAAAGGAGTTTAAAGTTTAAAATAACTATTATAAAAATATGTAGAGTCTATTCACAGAATTTTCTTTTGTTTTACTTAAGATAAGTTTGAACTAACTCTGTCTATGGCATATGTATCTAGTTGTTGGAAATAAGATTCTTTGAGGGAGAAAAATCAGCATATCTATTCAACATAAAATGCTGTAGTTCTTATATTATCCAATTTAGAATATGTCCAGATGTATTTGAGATGATCAATGTATAAAAAAGAAATGTTTGTCTTGACTCACAGCTTTGAAGTTGTAGTCCATGATAGGTTGGCTTTCTTTTCTCTGAACTCTGTGATTAGGCATCATAACATAGAAGAATAACGCAGAAAAACAAATTTGCTCAACTCATAGCCAGGAAGTGAGAGACAAGGAGAGAGAAAAAGAGAGAGAAAGAAATACAAACATTGTGACATGATTCCCATGCACCCATTCAGGGGTCCTTTCCCAATAAACTGAAATTTCCTATCAGGTCTTGTCCCATCTCTTAAAAAGTCTGGCCTTTAAAGAATATTAGGCTGAGAACTAAGCCTTTCACATGTTGAACACTGAGAACATTAATTCCCTTTTAAAAATACAGCATCCTGGTTAAATAAATAGTCGTAAGCCACATTTTGGGGTGATTTCTATCATTTTCCAGCCATGACGTGTTCGTACATTCCAGGGTAGGAGTATGTGGATTTGAAATGTTAGGTAGGAGGAACAAAGATATGAAAGAAATAGGAGGCAGAAACACAGAACAGTATCAGGAGGAAAATACAGTGAATACTGAAAAGTGAATTCACCTTCTTTTATTTTTCATGTGCTTTTATTCCCCGATACAAAAGTGGGGAAAGAGGGCAAAGAGACCGCTTTAACATGACTCTAAGGACAACTAGAGAAGTTATTTGCTTCAATACTTGAGATATCAAGTTATTATTTCTTAAGTAAAGCATTTGATGTTTTTGCAGGATATGTGATGAATACACTAGACCAAGTATTCTATAGGAAGCCACGTCCTATGTCAAACCTTCTATCTTAAAATAAAGGAGCAAGAATAGGCTTGAATTCTCTGACCTTTGGACATGGTGGAGCAGATACACCTCTATGGACCATCTTAATGTGTAAAACACCAAGTAACCAAACCTTAGGTCAGGGTGTGTAGCTACTACACCCAGTGTCAACAACTTTGAAAGAGCAAAAATAAGCTCAAACTCTCTGACATCCAGTCAAGGTGGAACAGGCTCACATCTGTGGGTCCCCACAATAAATTACTGCAATGTGTCCTTTCAAAGCTTGCCACTAGAAGATTCTATAAACATCTGATGGGATTTACCTTTTGGGAGCTTTCTCACTGTCTTTCAAACTGTCTCATTGTACATGTTTACCTCTCTGAGCATATATGAGTAGAGTAGTGGCTGGGTATCTCATGCTTATACAAGGTTGCAAGTCACACTGTAGAAGGGCCACTTCAATGACCTTAATTAACATATAAAATCCCAATTTTTAGTCACAGCAAAGATTTTAAAGAGCTGTAGATATGAATGAGGAAGGGTATAATTAAGTCCACAGCAAGCTAATATTCCATTGATGTCAAACTGTTTACAGCCGATCACTGTCCATATTCATCAGCATCCATAGCAGACCTACTGCTACATGTTTTTATTTTTGTCACATTATAATCAAGAAATGAATCATTGTGTCTACTTTTCCTAAGGTTCTGCTTGTCAGAATTTTAAAATTTTAATATTTCTGATGCCCCAGATCTCAGTTAGTTTTAAGAAACGTCTAGGTTAATAGCAAGACCACCAAAGAGAAAGCCAAAAATATTTTAAAGTTATTATTGGACATTTTTACTGCATAATCACACAGCTACATTAGCATAGAAAAATTCACTTTAAATTTTGGGATATAGAAAGTATCATTTGCTCCAATATGCTTCTAAAATTGTTAAGGGTGATATTGGTAAGAACTGTGCATTGGTGGACAAAATGACAAGGACACTGATCTTACTGAACTTATATTCTAATCAAGAAAAGATCTTGAGCATATTATTAATATAGATATGACCTGATGGATCAGTAGGATGGCTCACTGGGATAAAGAATTTTCCTCAAGTCTGCTAACTCAAGTTTGATTCCTGGGACCTGCATGATAAAAGGAGAAACACTATTCCAGAAATTTACCCTCTGACCTCAACTTACTTGCCATAAAATATGCAGAAACATATATCCATGTTAACTAAATTATGTAATAAAACATCTCAAATGTTGTGAGAATAAAAAGCAAAAGACTGTACCAGGCTTTCTTTTTGAGGGCGTCAACCATCTCCTAAATCATGATACGGAGACTTATTATTAGTTTTGAATGCTTCACTTAGCCTAGGCTCATTTTGTGTAGCTCTTTTAACTTAATCTGGTTCTTCTTATCTACCTTTTCCTTTAGGGTTGTTTTTTTTCTTTTTAATCTTTTCTTACATTCCTTCAGTATGTCTTACCTTGTGTGTGATGGCCAGTGTCTTACTTGTTTTTTCCTCTCTTCTTCCTCTTATTCTTTCTTCTCGAGCCTAGAGTTCTCCTCCTATGTATTCTCTCTACCAGCCCCACTTATTGCTCTCCTGCCTAACTATTGGCCATTCAGTTTTTTATTAGACCAATCAGGATCCTTAGTCAGGCAAGGTAAAAAAAAAAATACAACGCATCTTTATATAATTAAACATATGCAGCAAAAATAAATATAACATACCTTTATACATTTAAAGTAATATTCTGTAGCATAAACAAATATAACACATCATTGCCTATTTAAAATCATATTCCATAACAAAATACTTTAAGTTTCCCAAGGAAAAATGATGATAGAGGTGCTAACTGTGTTGAGTGACCTAGAGAAAATAGCCAGTGTATGCAACTAGGGACTAACCATCAGAGCCTTCAGAGAGATGGATTCCAAGTACAGCCTGAGTCAGAGCACAAAGAGTGAATAGTGGTTTACAGGTTACAAAAATTAACCTCAAACCTGTTTATAGTAGCATATGACTATAATCTCAGTATTTAGGAGGTAGAGGCAAAAGAAACAGGAATTCAAGGACTCAAATCACCCTGTGCCCTCAACTACATACTGAATTTACCACCAGTCTATATGTTAGACTCTCTCCAAAGTCCAAAAAATAATAAATTGATATAAAATAATATCATTACACATAACAATCTCTATGTTGGAAGCTATCATTTAGATTTAAGAAAAATGATGTGGGGGAGGAAAAAGAAGAAGATAAGGTAGGAAAGAAGAAGGGAACTGAGGGGGACAGGAAGGGGGAAATTATTACTTGTTCACATAAAGTTAGTACAAATATGCTCCTTCATCCAAAAATATAAATCAGGCAAGTAGATTTAATGAATCAAATCACATTGCTGGTTACAATGTATGGTTTGCAAAATTGGCACTTATGATAAACAACAGTCATGACAACAGTTTCCAGTGCTCTCTTGAGAACTTGTTTCTAGTCCCCAAACACTTTCTACAAATAGAGTGCATTCTTGGCAACGGGCACTTAGAAACCTAGGACAAAACCATCACAAAAGAATAAATATTATATATCATCTGTTCTTAAATCTGCTTTTAAAATCTTACTGTCTTGCTTTAGCTACTTCAGAGTTCCTTGGGGCAAGTAAACCACCACAATGATGATTCTATGCTTATGTCCAAGGTGGAAGTTAATGAACTTACTTTCATAAGCGGATATGAAACTTTCCCCAAGGAAATTTCATCTGTCTAGTAAAAATGATTATCAGTGGGCAATTTATATTCACAGTAATAATTATTTTGGTAGATTTGTTACGTGGGCATGTATTTGCACGTGTATGTATGCCGGTGTGCACATATGGAGATCAGAGGAAAATCCTCACAAATACATTCTCCTCCCCTAGACTGGGTCCTGAGGACTGAACATGGGTATTTAGACTGGACATCAAGCACCTTTACTTACACATCTTGCCAGCCTTACATTTAAAAGTTTTAAATAGCTAAAGCAGGGATCCCCAGCTAAAACAATACATCAGTTCAATGACAGAGGCTCATAGCACTGCTCAAATTCTATGTTTTCCTACCAGCTGCTTCATGAAGCCCTATTATATGTTCTTCAAAACTGTACCTGCCAAAATGGCATTCTGTTTTCTACATTATAATGCAATAAGTATCAACTGTGTTTTAACTAAATGTGTTCTAACGAGGTGTGTTGGCATATACCTGTAATTATAGCATTAGAAGGTAGAGACTACACAAATTTTGTTTCAAAAGAAACATTCCTATTCTATGCCTCCATTCCCTACATATTTGTCAGTAATCTAGTTACTATTATTTTTCTAATAGAACATAATATTTCCTCTGCTTTGTCCATCTGTGTTGTTACTACCTGCGATGATTTGAATTATAAATGTCTTGGGCATTTGAACACTAGGTCCCTAGTTTTTGTACTATTTGGGGAAGTTAAAGAGGTGAAGCCTTGCTGGAGGGAATGCACTGCTGGGGACAGGCTTTGGGAGTTGAATGCCTAGCCTATTTCCAGTTCACACTCTCTGCCCTGTGGTTGAAGTTTAAGATGTGAACACCCACCTTCCTGCTGCAGTTGCCATGCCTGATGATTGCTGCTGTGTCTTTCCAACACGACAGATGCTTATTCCACTAGAACCTTCAGACCAAACAATCCTCCCTCCTATCTGTTGTCTTGGTAATGGTGTTTTCACCACAGCAACAGAAAAGTGACTAACACACCACTTGAGTCAACACACTGTCTTCTCAGCACCAAATTGCAGGCACCACCTAGAGCCTTGACTCCTTCCTTTCTTATCCATCCTACCTTCACACAGTAGAATCCATCTTTCTATAGTTAGTGCAAAAGGTTTTGGTTTGAATTCTTCATTACCACTAATACATTAGCCATAAGAAACAGCCCAACTCTTTACAACAAAAGGAAGCTCCATAGGGTTCAGCCCTTGCCTCATATCTCCCCATAAACTTCTTCTGGTATTTACAGCCAACAATACAGACTTCGGTTCATGGACAATGTTTGTACTTTGTTATCTCTGAGGATTTGCAGGTAATGATGCTCTCCTGCACCAGCACCCCAACTCCACCTCAATGACTCTTACTTATCACCTTTACTATGACTTAAAAATCAACTCTTCGTAGACTCTTCTATCTCAAAATAGGGTTCAGTGCCTCTTGTATAATCCAAGATTGTCTATCTTTAACATATTAAACACTAACATAGCATAACAGGTGCCGTCAGCATAACTACTTTTTGTTTTTAGGTCTGAGACAAAATGATTCTAAAAGCCATATGCCATATTTATGGGATGAGCTTTCTTCCTCATGAAGTGTATTAAAATTTAGGAGAGGGTTGGATTAATGTATTAGTGGTAATAGTATTTACAGTGCAAACATATTTAATCTCTGACAACCATGTAAAACACTGTGTGGTGGGGTTCATACTTGTTACTTCAATTGTGTGAAGAGACAACTTAGGTTCAAGTTTAGTGAGACATTTTGTTTCAGTGTAATAAGTCAGAGAGCAATAGAGCAGGGCACAACCATCCTCTTTTGGTGTTCACATATGCACATGTATGCACAGTATATACACATATATAAATAAATTTTAAAATTAAATTTAATAGAAACTTTTTTATAGATAATATGCTAAATAATGTATGAATAAAATGAATTAATAATAAAGACAACAAATGAACAGAAACATTTAGGAAAGGGGATTTACTTCTCTGGTAGTATTTATATATTTGCCATCTTACCCAGTGTTTTACTAAACAGTAGCAAAACTCATATGTTTAATATGAAAAGTAAAATGAAGACTTCTACCCTTTTGACCCAGATACTCAACTTACAGTTAAGTGACAGGGTTTGTTAGATTTTGGCTTTTCTAAACTATTTCTTTTGTTTTGAATGCAGGAGCCCACAGAGTCCAAAGAAAGTGTTTAATTTCCTGAAGATAGCCTTCCAGTCAATTATGATGAACCTGATGTGGGTGCTAGGAACTGAACCCAAGTCCTCTGCAAAAGCAGTGCTTGCTGTTAATGGCTGAGTCATCTTCCGAATCCTAATTTCTGTTTTGTTTGTTTTTATCATATTGTAGTGGCATTTCAATTGTATTTTAACAAATAAAGGTTTCCTGAAGACCTGAGAGTAAAACAGCCCTGCTGCTCAGCTTTACAGACCAGGTAATGGTAACACACACTTTTAATCCCAGTAGCCACACTGGTTTGTCATAGAAACTGTGATGCATGCTTTTAATCACAGTGGCGTACACCTTTAATCCCAGCCCAAGAGAAGATTATGAAACAGGAGGAAACAGCTCTCAAACACAGTCTCATTCTGAGATTCCTGGAGGTAAGATCATCTTCTCAGACTAGGAGGTAAGAACCAATGGCTGGCTGCTTTGCTTTTTGGGTCTTCAGGTTGAACCCCAATTTCTCTGTCTAAGTTTTTATTAATTATGCTTCATATCGTTTTAAATGATTACTTATTTTCCTGTTTTTGTTGTTTTAACAATTTATTTCCTTGGTTATAATGTGTCTGTGTCAAGTGAGTGCAGGTGACAATGGAGACCAGAAGAGGATACTAAGTCCCTGAAGCTGAACTATAAGCAGTTGTAAACTACCTGACTTGAGTGGTTCCCGACTTGAAGAACAGCATGCACTATTAATCACCAAGCCATGTCTTCAGCCTGTTAAATAAACACTGATAATTGATTATTTCCTAATGAAGTAAAAGTCTCTCTAATATTTTCAGGGGCCTGGACGGTACTTCTTACACCCTCCAATCTTTAATAACTGAGAGGGCAGACCTGATGTGGAAGCAAGGCTGAGCCATAATTGACACTATCACCGCAAAAGCCTACATACCGAATTCTAATGTTTTCCCACTGTGGCTTTAGTTTAATATTTTGTGGTTTGTTTCTTGTAAATTTTCCTAGTTTTCCAAGAGGTCACATATAAGGAAGCCTTTCTTCAAGAACACATCCTAATTAGGATGTTTTCAAATGGTAAGACTAAGCCACATCCTGCTTCAGAACACCTCCCAAACGGTTTCTATTAATTAGAGGAACTTGGTGGTGCTCTAGCAGGTACATTAATCTGATTCTTCCTTGGAGTGAATCCAGTAATTAAGATTAAGGCTATTGTCAGAATGGGGAAGGAACTAGTCTCCATACTGAATTACATCTCTCTTTGTGGCTAAGCTTTTTCCCAACATTTTTTTTATTTGTCTGCTCTCTGCTGAGTTGAAGCCTCTTTGGGGACAGCTGTTATCTGTTGTACCGAGTCAGAAAGAGGAGAAGTGACAATCCTATTAACAAGGAAGGAAAATGCAAGACATCTATGGGGATGCTCATATTAAGCAATTAAGCATGAGACTATTTAAATTCAGCCACAAAGGCAGCCCCAGTGTATTTTATCCTCATTGTGATGATATTTATGTGTCTGTTAATGAATGAAGCTATTCCCTACTGTTTTGTCTTTCTTTTTATAAGGAAAAAAATTCAGAAACTTCAATGTCAGATGAAACTTGACAGTTTCCCCTCAATGCCAATCATTACTTGTGGCAACTAGAACACTTGTCTGAATGAGAGCCATCGCGCTGACCTCATAGACAGGTGGATGCTGGATAAGATTTGACATTTTAGAATGGAAGGGTTTCATTGGCAGCTTTGTAACTAAAAAGAATCTGTAATCTCTAGTTTCTCATCCCTATCCTCTTTTAGGAAAGGAATGATGCAAATAAGAGTTATACCAACTCTATTGGACCATGGTGAGGCTGAGGAGATGAACTCAAAACCATGTTGTGTTGCCGAGATGATTAGTTATTAAGTTCAGTGTCGTACACTGAATAAGTACACAACAAAACTCTGATGTTTTCATTATTATTGTATAGTACCTGCCTCTTATTTGCTTCTGTGAGTAGAGAAATCTGGTTCATTTAATTCACTAAATTAGGATGAATATGTTGTTTCTAAGAAGTTCAACGCCATTCTCTGGAGATGAATACCTTTACATGACACTTCTTTCACACATCAATAAATCCTGAGTTGGCTGAGTGACATAGGAGAAAGGAAGTCCTGAAGCGCCACCTGGTGGCACATCCTGGGCTTTTGCTTCTGCTATCACGCAACACCAATATCATAAATCTCATAAGGCTCATTCAAAATGAAGTCTCGGACCATTAAGTTAATTAAGCACTTTTGGACACCATAGTGCGTACGACCCAATCTAAGAATTTTCATGATCCAAAATTGAGACTAAATTTAGAGTAACATCTCTCCTTTCAATGTGAGTTGAGTCACAGCCAAACTCTTATTAGGAGGATTTTAGATTGTGGGATTTCTGAGTTAAGCACTCCAAAATTAACTTATAAATTGAATGTTCATATCATCTAAAATACTTACCCACTGTTCATTAAAATTTAAATAAACTTTTTTGCTTTAATTCCAATATTCTTTCTCTGCCAAATTCGAAATTTCTCTTTGCAGAAGCATCTGCCCGAAGACCACAGCACAGCAGGGTTTCAAACCATGGCTGATAGGCAAGTTTTCATGTTGCTTCTAGTATTCAAGGGTATGCATGCAGTGTGGATCTTTCTGAGTCCTGTAGACCAACTATGACACAGTAACAAGATGTATCCAGGTGATCAATAATAATCCAGCTTCCATGTTGACTGTAGTCATAAATCCCACTGCCTGGAGGGCAAATTTTATACCTTGGATGACATGGACATGTTTGGAACTGGTAACAGAACACTAGGAATATACATAACTGAGGATGGTGACATACAATTAGTAGAATTAGAATACCCTTCTTCAAAGAGTCATATTTCTAAGGTAGCTCTCTTATGGCTCAATTAAGCTACTTTCCTAACCATTAAATTTCTGGGAGAAGTGGGTGGATTGTCATTAATTTTTCCCAACGCCTACACGATATCCTGGCTTATTCTCATGTTCAGAACACGTAGGAGAGCTTAAGAACAGTGCTCTCTGTATTTCACTCAGATCAGGCTGGTTTGGAGACCACCTAAAGAGTTGATTATATGAACTACTATTGTGGCCTGAAATTGCTTCCACATATTCCTCCTCTCCTTTCCCAAAACACTACCCTGGTTTAGACTCCCATTATCTCCTCTCTGAGCTATCACAACCACACCTTAAGCAATTTCTAAGTCTCTAAGTCCAAAATCATTATTCCCCTTAAAACTCTCACATGATGTAGCCAGGATAATTTTTAAATAATACATGTCTTAATGTATCATGATACCACTCAAAACTATCAGATACATGGGTACACATAGACACACATAAATATATGTACATATTTGAACATATACTCCATTACATTTATTTAAAATACTTTTTAAAATGAATCTAAATATTTTATCAGAAAACTAAATAGTCAAATATTTTTGGTAGTTGATCATCAGCTATAGCATTCCTGGGATGACACTTAAAATCATTACACAACAAACACATGACTACCCATAATTTTTACAGCATTATTCACAATAGCCAAGCTATGGCATCATCCTCGATACTGATCAATAGGTGAATAAAGAAATCATAGTATTTGCACACTGACTTACTATTTACCCATAAATAACACCAAAGCACATTGTTCGCAGGGGGATGGATGGAACTGGAATTCAGTTAAGTAGGTAAGCAACCTGAGTCAGTTTTACTGAAATACTCCATTTTCTCTCATATGTGGAATCTAAATTTAGTAAGAAAATGAAAGAACATCAACCTACAAACCACTTGGGAAGGAAAAGGGACACATGAGGCTTCATTGCACAAGCATGTGACAGTCAATTATAAAATCCTTCACATAGTGGAAATGTTATGAGGAGCAAACTGTGTGCCATGTAATGAACCATACTAAGAAATTGTAAACATTAAAAACCAATCTTTTTTTAACTTTCTCATTAAAATTTCTATTGCTTATAGGAAACATACATACATGCACACACACACACACACACACACACACACACACACATTTGGCCTTTGCTAAAAGGCCTAAAAGGAACTTTTAAAATTTATTTATTTATTTTTAGGTGTTTGAGTTTTTGCCTACTTTTATGTGTATACACTACATGCTTACACTGCCAAGAGAGACCATAAGGCTATTCTAATATGGAGGAAACTGAGTTCTTTAGAACTGGAGTTACAAATGGTTGTGAGCTACCCTGTGGGTTCTGGAATCCAAGTTTTCTCTAAGAGAAGCAAGTGCTTTTAACTGCTGGAGACATCTCTCCAGCCCCATAAGGGATTTTTATATGTAGGCTGTGGTTATATGTGCGTGCATGTATGTGTACATGCATGTATATACACACATATATATGTGTGCATATATTACTAAAATTGCTGTCTTAATTCTGGTATTCACCCATTTTATATATATTCACTTGCCATTTTAATAAAACTATTTTTATATCAAGTGTTTAGTCAAATTATTTTATTTTCCTACACTTAACCAATTAATTGATGTCATTGAGACTCTGAACTAGTCAGACATGTATTTAATCAATATCCAAAAATCTTAACAAATTATTTTGTGGAACTGAATTACTATTTCTTTAACACCCTTCTCCTTATTGATAAGGAGAACTGGGCACTTGCCATTCATTGTTGGTTCTGAAGACTGGCTAAAGATGTAGAATGTGGTTAGATTGGTGCTCTGTGAATCCTTGCTCTTCCTACTTCATCTGTCTGCTATAGTACGTTAATCCAAATATTTGTAAAGGTATGTACCAGTTTCTAGCAAATAATAAGGCCTCTGTATTTCAACCTGTCAGGTCAAATACTAAAGAATTCACGGACCTAGTGTCAAATGTTCTGCCTATGACAGAAGCATTATTCTTTTCCTAGGACTCGATGACACTTTGGAGCACAATAAAAAGCCTATAACTTTATATTTTGT
The DNA here is from genome assembly GCF_037038515.1 of Microtus pennsylvanicus. Lineage (NCBI taxonomy): Eukaryota > Metazoa > Chordata > Mammalia > Rodentia > Cricetidae > Microtus > Microtus pennsylvanicus. The sequence continues at coordinate 42,647,565 of NC_134586.1, forward strand.
AGAAAACCTAACTTATTAAAAAATAAAATAGAGGATCAAGGTATAGTTTACTACCAAGGTATGTTGGAAGGTCTTGCTGGTCAGAGGTTTCAGTCTATCTTGGTCTGGCAACTTTTTCCCAAAGGTGACAAGGGGACTCTCTTCCCCAAAAAACCTCATTATCCAGAGAATATCCCTGGGACAGGAGGACTAATCTTATCTGAAAGCTGTCTCTAAGCCTGGATGCCTGATTTACTTTTAACATGACCTTTGGCACTGTTCCCTGCTAGAAGCCTTTCTCCCATTGCATACATGGTGACTAAGACTTATATACTATGAGCTCTGTTGTAGGACCCTGCTGCCCTGTAGGAAGTAGCATGATAGGAGCACGCCACTATATACAAATTAGACGATGCCACATCCGCTGCCCGAGTCTTTATTTTCCCTTTCCTTTCTGGAATAAGGCAGAGTCCTAACACTCAAACTATATTTTCAGAGAGCTGTCTCCACCAACTCACAAGCTGTCCAACCTGCTCACTCAATACTTTCACTGTGAGTGACCCTGTCTCAAAAGAATAGAGAAACACATCAAGAAATTTGGGATGGTAACTTAGTTTCAGAGGCAGGGGTTAGCTAGATAACAAGTAACTAGTTAACTAGGTAACAACCACTTCACTCACTGCACACATGAAACACCATTTATTTGGTTCAAGAAGCTCTAGGAAATGCAATAAGGTATTTAGCTTTAATGAAGTACATCAATTGGAAAAAAATTACAACAGAGATATGAATCCATTGGAAAAGAAAGCAAGGTAAATAGCATTTCCCTTAGGTTGCAACTTAACAAATCAAGAAATGTCTGTTGTGGTTTGGGTATCACACAAGCTTTAGTGTAAAGGCTTGTGCTCCTGCCCATGGTAATATTGGTAGTTATTGGTAAGACCTTTAAAGTGGTATGGTCTGGTAGAAGGAGTTAGGCCACTATAGGTAGTCACTTGAAGGGCTATCAAGACCCTGCCCCCTCCTTGTCTTTATTTGTTTCCAGTAGCATAAAGTGAGTAGCTTCTTCTAGCAAATATTCCTGTCATCATAGTCTGTCCTGCCATAGGTACAAAAGAACAGGCCTAGGGGATCATGAACTTCAATCTCTAAAGCTGTGAGTGAAAATAGATTCCTCTCATTTTTAGTGGGGAATCTCAGAGATTCGGCTGCAGTAATGGAAACTGGGCTGACACAATATCCCTGTCCATATCAGGTTCTCACCTCTCTTTGAGACGATGATTGGTGCTGTGATGACATAAAGCACAAGCACTATTACAAGCAGTTAGCGTACCTAAGTCTGGATGAAGTCCAAAGAGCCTCCAGAAATAGAATCCGCATTTACAGAAAGCTGCAAGGTGATTTCATGAAGACTCATTTTAGACAGTCTCTTCCTTGCCAGGGAGCAAGCCTATCAACAAAGAGGCCATTAACTGCTACTAGCTGATTTTTGGCAGTGTCTCATAGAGCTCAGGCTGGGCTCACACTCAAGATAAAGCTAAGGATAACTTTGAACTAACTGAATTTCCGTTCTTCTGCCTTTACCTGTCTAGTGCTGGGATGAGCATGAACCTTCGCACCTGGTTTATGATGTGCTACAGACTGAAATCTATAGGCTTGTGCATGCTGCTTTACTTAAATTGACTTCTGTCTTTGCATTTAATAAGGGGCTCAAATCCCTCTGCACAGTAGGATTGTCATCAGAGGGTGATAGTGTTAAAGTGAATTTACAAGTCTTTCATTTACTGGTACCAAGGTTCTATTATGAAAAGCAAAGGACTATTAGAGAAATACAAAAGTAACTGGCTTCAATCACTCATGTAGAGAGATTTTTGCATGTACATAAATATGTGTTTGTAAGCATACATATACATGTTATGTATACTCATTTATCTGTCCATTTTTGTCTGTTCTTGTACATAAAAAGAGAACATTAATATAAGCAATGAAAAGAAAATAAATGAATAAAATACAAAAAGTTGGACAACGTGAATTTTGAAACTCATGAGATTTAACAGTAGCTTCATTATTTTAAAGTACATTGTGACTGTTAATTATGTCAACGTGTGTCAGGAACCAGCTTTGACAAGTATACCACTTACCAGGTTAGGGTCATGGGGATTAGAAAAGTGAGTAAAGAGAATAAAGATGTGAGTGAAAATAATAAAGCAGAAAATATAGATTAGTACTGGAAGGGGTCCAGTGAATACTGAAATTGCCGTCGTTTAATTTTCCATACATTTTTATACCCCAATACAACAGGGGAGAGAAGGAAAGACTGCTCTAACATGATGCAAAGGATAACTAGAACAGTTATTTGCTTCAGTATTTGAGACACCAAGTCATTAACTCTTGAGAAAAGCATTCTGCTGTTTAGACAGTGAACCCACCCTAAACCAAGTATCCTGAAAGCAGCCACTACCTAGATCAAACCTCCAATTTCAAAAGAAGTAGTAGAAAATATGCTGGAGTTTTTTGACCTTTGGGCAGAGGGGAGTGTATATACCTGTATGGGCCAAAGCATGTTAAATGTCAAAAACACCAACTAACCACGCCCTAAAAACACCAACTAACCACACCCTAGGTTATGGTATGCAGCCACACTTGTTGTCAACAATTTTGAGCAAGATAAAACTCTCTAACCTTAACTGTCCAAGGAACTAACTGGGGACATCTCCCTGGACACCTGAGAGTCCCTCAGTTCCTTGGGCAGCTAAGAAGAGGGAACCTGAAATGGCCCAGTCCTATAGCCATACTGATGAATATATTGCATATCACCATCGAACCTTCATATGGCGATGGATGGAGACGGAGACAGAGACCCACATTGGAGCACCGGACTGAGTTCCCAAAGTTCAAATGAGGAACAGAAGAAGGGAGAACATGAGCAAGGAAGTCAGGACCACAAGGGGTGCACCCACCCACTGAGACAGTGGGGCTGATCTATTGGGAGCTCAACAAGGCCAGCTGGACTGGGACTGAAAAAGCATGGGATAAAACCAGACTCTCTGAACATGGCGGACAATGAGGGCTGATGAGAAGCCAAAGACAATGGTACTGGGTTTTGATTCTACTGCATGTACTAGCTTTGTGGGAGCCTAACCAGTCTGGATGCTCATCTTCCTAGACCTGGATGGAGGGGGGAGGACCTTGGACTTCCCACAGGCAGGGAACCTTGACAGCTCTTTGGACTGGAGAGGGAGGGGAAGAGGAGTGGGGGGGAGGGGGAGAGAAGTGGGGTAGGGAAATGGGAGGCTGAGAGGAGGCAGAATTTTTTTTCAATAAAAATAAATAAATAAATAAACTCTCTGTCCTTCAGACAAGGTGAAGATAGATTCCCATTTTTGGGCCTCCACAAACTTGACTGTACTGTGTATACCCATAGGACATTAGGAAAGCCATCTTATGAGTATGTTCCTAGGGGTATTCCACTGGGAATACCAGTGACATGAAGAACAGCTACTGCAGGGAGTGGATGCACTAAATATGAAAAGTGCACTATCCAAAATTCGTGGGCCACCAAAAGAACAAAAGCCAATGAAGACGCTTGCTCTGGAAATACACTCATGTTGTCTCTCACTCTGCTTCCTAAATCCAAGAAGTGAACAACTTTGCCCTTCCACACAATTCTCTATTGACAAGCTAAACCTCTAAGTCAAAGGTTTAGAAGTCGAAAGAGTTAAGTTTTTTCTTTTAACTCTTTCTCTTTTGTGTTTGCCACAGAGAGGAAATTCTGACTAAGACACACAACAGAAATACTCCAAAGCAAGGATAGGTGGTGGCATTGGCCTTGTTAACAAGGTTTTCAATATCTTCCTTAATAGAGCAGTTATGGTGTGGTTACTGGAAGTCATGGCATACCCAATTATCAAACACAAAGGCAAATGGACAAGACACTGCTTTCTCAGAACAGCTTATTAATATATGTCAATGGTCTAGATGCAAATGCTCTCCATGTCACAAGATGACTTCACTCTTCCCAAAAAGAGTAACCAAAATGTTGTATGAGCCTATAGAGATTACAGCTGTAATAATAAAAAAAGTACCACTAAAAGAATAATATTCTAAAAGTACAATGTGACTGGAGGGATTAAATAGAATAATAAATTGGATCTGGGTACACACTCGACATCAGCTAAGCCTGTGATTGTTCCCAAGGGAGAGAAGGCAAGTACGCTATGCTTTACAAGAATATTACTCATTCTGTGAGCCCCTGCCAGTCTAAATGATTGCTCCATGGGAATGTTTAGGTTCATAGTATCTACATACCAAATGTCAGCAAAATTCTGGTTTGATATGAATACCCTTCCCATTAGGTTAGATGTTAGATCTCAGAAAAAAAAACTGGCGTTATGATATCCTGGAAACCAGAAGAGATGAGGTTTTATTGGAGGAAGGTCATCAAAGGAGTCTTTGGCATTTGTATCTTGTCCTCAAATGTTTCTTTCTCCCTGACCTTCATCTCTCTCCCTCCTTCCTACCATCATGAGCTGAGAAGCCTCTGTGATGGTATAATATTCTCTTTATCCAATGACCAAGAATCAATGAAATCTAGGATCACAGATTGTGATAGTTTTGATAAAAAAAATTCCCTTCATAAACTCATACATTTGAATTCTTAGTCATCAGGGATTAAGTGGCACTACTTGAGAAGGATTAGGAGGTATTGCCTTGTGGGTAGCTGTAGCCTTACTGGAAAAAGTGTGTCACTGAGGGTGGACTTTTAGGTTTCAAACAAGCAAGGCCCACTGGCTCTCTCTTCCTGCTGTCTTTAGGCCAGGATGCAGAACTTCCAGATACTTCTTCAGCATCATGTCTTCCTAAGTGCTGCTATGTTCCCCTACCATGAAAATAATGGTCTAAAACTTGGAAACTTTAACCAAGCCCCAATTAAATGCTTCATTTCATAAGAATTGCCATAGCAATGGTGTCTCTTCACAGAAATAGAACACAGACTGTAACTTTTGAAACCAGGAACATATGCAAGCCATTCCTCCCTTGATATTTTTTATAGACTCTGTGTTTCTCGTTGATTCTGTTTGTTTCCTTTAAAGTACTTTAGTGATGAGGAAAAAAATGGCTGACAGTGTTTACCTCCTGTTCTAACAATGAAGGGTATCTTCACATGGTCCTGGAAACAAAATTGTCCTGGCTGAGAACTTTGAAGCTTCTGGAAAGGCTAAGCAGAAGAAGAATTGAACTGGATAATTCAAAGCCTACAGGACATAAACAGTTCAGGGGAAAGTGGTTAAAGAAGCTTGGTCACAAAGGTAAGAAGAAAATGTAAAAAGCATCCTTTTCAATATTGAGAACTTTTCAGAAAGCAGGTAGCATAGCTTGAGGTTGAAAAATATTGTTTTGATCTGAGACATTAAAGCTAATGTATGACTCAGTGGAGCTAGTGTAGTAGATTGGTTAGGATAAATAAGGCGAGGCAAGAACAGCACAGAATACTGGTTAATTTTCAACCACATAGGAAAGGAGAGAAGTATTGACATAGGTTACTGGAGAAGAAACTTTTCATTTGTGTAATTTTATATTAATGAGAGAATACATGTTACAGATTAAAAGGGCATCAAGAAGCTGGAAAATATCAATTTTAGTACTCCCAGAAATGGCAATAGTATTATTGTTTTAAATACTATTGCATATAATGCCTCTAACCAGAGAATCTTGGTTATAGTGAAAATTTTACTAGACACTGACAGTGTATGTGACAGGGATCTTTAGTTAAAGGAATCTATTTTCAAACTACAAAAGAAAAATGAAGCATTTAGAAAAATGAGACAACATTAAGAAGTTAAGGTCAAGCTGGGAGGTAAAGGCACATGCCTTTAATCCTAGTACTTGGGAAGCAGAGGCAGAAAGACCTCTGTGAGTTTGAGGTCAGCCTGGTCTACAGAGAGAGATCCAGGTTAGGCCTCAAAGCTGCACAAAGGAACCCTGTCTCAAAAACAATATCAAAAATAAACAAATAAATAAATAGAAAAGAAAGAAGTTAAGATAAAAAAAATGTCAAACGGTAAATCAAAAGGTCAACACCGAGCAAAAGCAGTCATAGAGGTGCATGGCAAAGAGTTAATACTAAGTCAGAGTTCAATCAGCACCAACGGCATCTGGTGTCTGAGTTGCTCCCCTACAGATATTTAACAAAGAATATTTAGATTCTTTTGTCCTATATGAATTATAAGGTGTAAAATGAGCACAGTATTTCATGGGGTAAGGAAATGATACCTTATTTAAGAAAGGAGAGGGGGGAGCGAGCGAGCGAGAGAGAGAGAGAGAGAGAGAGAGAGAGAGAGAGAGAGAGAAGAAATCTGTAAAATGCTTCCTCCTTTTTTTATTTCCTGCAGGGCTGCTTTGGAAAATTTTACACAGCTTTCCCTGGACTGTGATTCATCAGTTTCATATCCTCAAACATAATTTGGAGCATTTTACTTTGTACAAAAAAGAAATGTATCTACTCATCAAATGACGTGTGCTTTCAGAGTCCTGGAGCCACACACAGCCTTACAGAATACTGAAGTAGCTAGTGGTCTCCTAAGTCCTTTGACTGCATTTTCTCTCCTTTAAAATAAGGAAGTTTGAAAATATGGTCTCTAGTGTCCCTATCATGTTAAAATTAAACTATTATCATTCTATCGGGTCTTGGGAATCTGCACATTTTTCTCTGACTTATAGTAAATGTGGTTTAGGCAATTGTTTGTGTGTGTGTGTGTGTGTGTGTGTGTGTGTGTGTGTGTGTACATGAAATTAGGTAGTTTAGTTGTCAGGCAATTTAAGCATATTAACTCTTTAAACCATAAAAATCATCGTCTAGTGCCCTAAAGCAGCAATTTACTAAATGGTATTCTAAGTAGCCTGGAAATTTTAATGGAGCCTCTAAAAAATGACCAAAAGCTTTGGGCTAGAAATTGTCTTTAAATTGTCCAGTATAAAAACCATGTCGATGCAAAGATGACAGCCATTAAGAAGGTTTCATATATAAACGAGGCACAGTCACAGACATTGTGGTGATTTATTCCCAATGAAACACACATTTGCTGACACAGAGCAATCTTAAAGTGAAATTGTCCTCTAATATACCATGATATAGCTTTCAAATCAAGAGTTGCCATTAAACAGCTAAGAATTCTTCTACATAAATGAAATAAATGATCCATTTATTCTGGTACCAGAATTTTACCAAATATTTTAATTTAACATCTCACAGTATACGATAGCATTAAAACATAGGCTCTTAAAAGAAGTCAAGATTTGCCTCAAATATTTGGCACAAAGTATCTGTTATGAGCCAAGACATAAGAGGATTAATCACTTGAGTTATCACCATATCAAGATAAAAATGTGTTCCAGCTTACTAGCCACATAATTGGGAAAGGCAGTAAAGATTTGTGACATCCCATTAAAATGTGTACTAATCAATGAAACGGATTATGTTAGGGAGAAATCCTCACTGCAGAGGCAGCATGGAGTTCAGGTTTTCACCTATGTAATGTTAGGAACGTTAAGCCATTTTCTTCAAAACTTTTACTTTGGTTGTATTCCCAGTTTTCTTTTGCTTGTTTCTTTCTTTCTTTGTTTTGGATATCCTGTCTATTCAATATGAGAACAGCATACTCTTCTCTAGATAATGATTAAACCTTACCTAACACTAGCTAACTTTGTGTAGAACAGATACCATGTAGTCATCATGCAGTGTTATGTGGATTTTGAGACTGGTTTGGGACTATTCCCAAGTGCAACAAGTCCCAAACCATCAGAACATGTACATCTCGACATGCACATATGACCTCAGTTCTGCAAACTCTCTTGGTCCAAATCCAAAACCAGCTTATGGGTAAGGACCTGTAGGAACTGCAGAAAAGCTCTGGTCTTAATAAATCAAGGACTGCCACTACTACCTTTAAGCATGAACAAATAAAAAAAACAATTTTCTAAAACAACATGAATTTTATTTTAACTTACTGTCAAATATATCCTTATGACTGCACAGACTAAGATAGAATTCTTCTCATTGGTTTAAGCTTTGATTTCTATATATCAAACAAGGGTACAAATTTTCTATCTACACTGATGAGGCCATTGAATATCTAAATACATGTACTTGAAAATAGTGAAATAATTTAATGCATGAGAGTTTTGTTTGTGTTGCAAAGAAATCAGCTTCTTTATGAGGAATCAAAAGCTATTTTCATCTCACATTTTGATATAAAGGGCTTTATTTATATGCTTTGGGTTTCTTAAGTCAAAATTATTGTTGTGTCCAGATGTAGAGTGTACAAAATAAGACAGAAAATCAAATTATTAGGTAAAACACAAAATATTCTATGGTATGTTCCACTAAGGACCACGAGAAGAGATTTTATCTTGAATTTAACTCATACTGAAGTATTTGAAATAAAATAAAATTTGTATCATATAGTAGAAGGGACACAGGGACAGCTGAGCCACTCTGCACAGCTGTGCAAGCAGCACTACTATAAAAGATGTTCCACATTTAATAGGCTGTGTGCACTACTTTTATTTTTATTTAAAATCTTTCAGTTGCTCTTGAATTAGACATACCTTTAAGTTTCTGAATATTAACATTGCCAATATAATTAATGGTCCAATTGTATCCTTTATTAGATGTTTTGTTGTGGTTTTGCAAGGCAGTGGATTAAATACTTGGCCTTGCACTTTTAAGGCAAGTGTACTCTGAGCTACGTCTTCTGTCCTCAGTTGATAGAGAGGACTCTGTAAATACTGAAAGCACACACTCGTACTTTGAATGTTTCAAGTGTGCATGTGATTGACTTGGTTTACACTGCATATCTTTTCCTTTATCACTGGGCAGATATACTTAAACTTGGCCCTGTGACAATACCATGACCCCCTCCTCCCCTTCATGAGATTCCAAATAAATCCACTAGCAGCTTTCAATCTTTTTGTTTGATGACATTTTCCTCTACTTCTGTCTCTCTGGCCAAGCTATCTTTTAGGAACTGAGACACTCAATGGACCACCATAAACACTCAAGGAGACCCAGTATGGATCAAGCGAGCTGGCCAAACCAGGCCATTAAAACCGATCAATGCACTGATAAATGAGGATACTGTAAGTGAGAAAGCCCTGTGTATTTCCATGCGTGCCTGTGCCAATGTGTATGTATGTATGTATGTATGTATATATATATATATATATATATATATATATATATATATGTATATGTATATGTATATGTGTGTGTGTGTGTGTGTGTGTATGTATGTATGTATTTTGCCTGTTTGGCAAAAGTATTTATCTCTTGAATTTCAGTGAACTACCATATGCAAAATAGCTCTAAATGATACAGAGAATAGCACTAAATAGGATGTCCCATTCAAGATGCAGAACAAGTCCACAGGGCAGTTTGAGACTAAAGTCTCTACCAATGAAATTCCATTTTCCTCAGGGAGGTCAGTCACATTTTCTTCTTTGAAACCTGTCTTCTGTTTAGCAAAAGCCAACCTTAGTGACAGAGGATAAATCCACTAATGCACAAAAAATACCGGGTGGGGCATGGTGGCACATGCTTATAATACTCTCATTCAGCAGGCTGAGACAGGATTATTGAATCTCAGGGAACATCCTGAAGAATATGAGTTCCAGGTTAACATGGGTTTACATAGTAAGGCCCTGTTGTGGGAGCTGCGGGCCTGCTTTTCGTCCTGCCTGGCCCCCCCATGGCTAGCTTATACCCCAAAATAACAACACACAAACTGTATTCTTTTAAACACTGTTTGGCCCATTATATCTAGCCTCTTCTCTGCTAACTCTCACACCTGGACTAGCCTATTTCTAATAATGTGTGTAGGACCAGTTTTACCAGGAAAGATTCAGCATGTCTGACCTGGCAGCTTGCTTCATCGCATGTGCCCCCAAGAGCTGAGCTATGGCGTCTGTCTGAGGCTTCTTACCTCACTTTCTCTTCCTCCCAGCATTCTGTTCTGTTTACTCCTCCCACCTATGTTTTAACCTATGAGGGCAAGTGGTTTCTTTATTACTTAACCAATGACCTTCTGCCATCATTTTCCCTTTTTCTGTTTAAACAAAAAGGAAAGGCCAGGCGACCAGGAGCGGGGGCAGAAGGAACATAGCCCGCAGCTCCTACAACAGAATGGTGCCCAGATGTGTGGACAACTGAATCCACTGAAAGCCTGAGAAAGCTTGGAAAAGAGTAAAGCATGTTTTCTTGGTAGCAGCAATTTCTCGGTTCTGCTCTGCTTGCTAGAGGCAAGCAAGTGCTCTCATCTAAGAGAGGCTTCCTGACTCAGCTTTAGCTGCAAAACCCTGCAGCTCTTAAGAGGTCCTGCCACGAAACACTTAAATGGTGTTGATAAAAGCCAACTGAATACTTGTTTGTTTTCAGCCGTAGCAGGAAAAAAGTTGTGCTGTTTTAAAATGCAGGTTTTCTGGGCCGTCCTGCCAGGGCAAACTCTGACTCAGACTCAAGCAGGTAGTCTGACTGAATGTGGTCTGTGAGCAGAATGCTGCAATTTGTTTGCTGGCAGGGACTTTAAAACGCCATAGAGTTGTGGCGGTAAACATGGCTACAACTGGTACCTCCGCCATGAGGCTGGAAAGCTAAGGAATGGGCTGGATCTAGCTGCCAATATCCTACCCATATTGCTCGGTAATTTAAAGACTTATGTGGTCAAAAAAGAGACATACATAGTAAAAGAAAGATTCAAAGAAAAAAGAAAACTTTTAAATGATTTACAGTGTGTTGAAAATATATGCAGACTAAAAGTTAAAGGTCTTAAAGTAAAAAAACAACAAAAAAAGGAAGAAACAGAGTAGTTGGGTGTGGTAGTACACACCTTTAATCCCAACACTTGGGAGGCAGAGGGAGATTGACCTCTGTGACTTCTAGGTGTGGTAGCACACTCCTTTAATCTCAATGCCTGGGAGGCAGAGACAGGTGGATCTCTGAGAGTTCAAGGACAGCCTGGTCTACAGAGTTATTCCAGGTCAAAGATACAGAGAACCTGTCTCAAAAAGCAAAAAAATAAAAATAAACAAAACAGAGGTTAAAATAAAATGCACAGAGATGGAAAATGCACAGAGAATTTTGATAGTGTATTCTATTATGCTCTGTTTGAATTGTTTGAATGCTGAGAAAAGAGCAACAGCTGCTAAAAGATATTTGTTTATAAATGCTGCTGAACTAATCCAACATAGATATTTTGAAAATGCCTTGACTTCGAAATTTGGATCTAAGGACATGATGCTTTAGAAAGGAGTTCCTTATTTTGTTTTCACAGAGGGTGATAGTCTGTGGATTGTTTCTATTCCAATATGGTATGATAGACCACACCCTCCTGAAGGGTTGCTGTGAACACCTTCAGAAAATTGCTTCGCTCAACTGCCAACTGAGATGAAACTAGCACACAGGTTATACCATGAAAGGCCTAATTAACAATGCCCCCATTCAGCAGGAAGCAGTTTGGAGAGAAAAAACTGCGCCCATGTTCCCAAACATGGATTATAAATGTTCTTTTACATTTAAAGGGAGATATGATATAGGTATGAATAATTTGCATTGATATGGATTTTGCTTTAGTGATATAAATTTAAGGTCAAATTTGTTATATGTATATGTATTTCTGCTCCTGATTAAGGTATTGTGATTGTATAGTTTATGTAAAAATGTAATGTATATAGGTTGTTAATAGATAATCATAATAGTCAAGTTTGTAGTCATGTTAGTTAAGATTTTCTAGATGTACATAGATATATTTTAGATAGGCATTCTTTATATCTTTCAAAGATTATAGAATGTGGCATTTTAAATGTTTTAATAACTTAGGGCGTTTCATGACAATGAGACACTCTGCTCCTGGCAGCACCAATCTACTTCAAGAGGAAGATGGGCATCGAAGAGGATTTTTATGGAATTTGATAGCCATTTGGGCAAGAAACTGCTCTTGCCTGGACTGATGCATAAACTGGACACAAAGAACTCACAGAGAGGACTGCTGAACTTGCCTAAAGGTGAGATGGTCTTTCAGGGTTCCTGATTCATGAAAAAGTCTGTGAGACATTCTGCAGGACACAACAGATAGTGACTGAACTGCCTTTGAAATTTCCTGCTTCATGGAAATGTCTGCTGGAAACTATGGGCCTGTAGGCCGAAGATGGATGCCCCAATGGTACAGAGAAACTTTGGGTGACTGTCGAGGCAGCGAGATGTCTGTGTCATTTCTGGAGTTTTGGATTTCTTGTTTGCTTAGGTAATATTATATCCTTCTGGAGTCTTTGATGGAGTTAAAGAATATATAAATAGTTATAGTTTTCCTTAGTTATGAAAAAAGATAAAATAGATGTAAATATCGTAACTTTTACTTGATAACTGTTTTTGCTATATGTAATTTTGCTATGTTAAAGTTAAAGCCTTTCCTTTTTGTTTAAACAAAAAAAGGGGAAATGATGGCGGAAGGTCATTGGTTAAGTAATAAAGAAACTGCTTGGCCTCATAAGTTAAAACATAGGTGGGAGGAGTAAACAGAACAGAATGCTGGGAGGAAGAGGAAGTGAGGTAAAATGCCTCAGACAGACGCCATAGCTCAGCTCCCGGGGGCATACGCAATGAAGCTCCAACCCAGGATGGATGTAGGCTAGAATCTTCTCAGTAAGCGCACCTTGGGGTGCTACACACATTATTAGAAATGGGCTTGTCCAGGTGCTAGAGTTAGCCGAGAAGAGGCTAGATATAATGGGCCAAGCAGTGTTTATAAGAATATAATTTGTGTGTTGTTATTTCGGGGCATAAGCTAGCCCGGTGGTCAGGAGCCAGGCTGTGGGAAGAGGCCTACAGCTCCTACAACAAGGCCCTGTCTCAAAAGACCTGAAATCAAACAAGTCCTCCATGGCCTAGTAAAGTTAATATATAAAATTAACCACTACTGAAGGATATATTGTGGATAGCAAAGCACGAAGAATATTTTTACCAAATAAAGAGGTTTGAGAGGGCTTTGTATAACCCACAGTAATTATAAAATTATTCATGTTTCAAATCAAACAAGAAGGGAGTAAAAGACAGAAACATTTTACAAACAGTATTAACATCTTGTAAAACTGAGAACACTTACATTTAAAAACAAAAACATTGCTGATAATTATCACGGCTTTCTAGATGCTAAGTTGAAATGTCCTTTATTCTTTTTGTAAATGTTGCCAGAGTGCCAATTTTCCTTGCTTATGCTTATCTGGGCTCAATGTCACTGTCATTAAGAACAAAACACCTCTCAGTCCCTGCCTGGACTGGAGTGAAATGGTAATCCACAACTTAAAACTGCTGCTTGTACAAGGAATCTCTGGCTGTTAAAATAAATGGAGCTGAGGCCCTGATGATTTCAAGGGGAAAAAAAAGAACAAAACACCTTACATTTTCCCATGGAAAGCCTGAATCTTGATTATCACCAGAATATCATCTTTATTATGATGTGTTACCATCACATAAAAAATCTATACTCTCTAGCCTTGGCTGGATTTTCTTCCTGAGAAACCCTGGAAGTCTACAGTATAAATCTTGTCCTAAACATCTTTCCATCATCCCCAGTTTAGCACCTAACTACTGAGAGATTCAGGACGAGTTAGGATGTTATTAGAGGAAGTTCACATTTTCTTTTGAAAAAGAAATCTTGGTGAAACATAAGGAAATAATAGAGGTCATATTTCACATCTGTTCTTTTTCTAGACAATGGCGGACTTTTGAGACTTATTCAGGTTCTTAAATATGAAGCAACTTATCAATGGAATTTCAATGTTTCTGAGTGGAAAGCAACATCATTGGGTTACCCAAACAGATCAGAATTTCTTTTTTTTAAACAGTAATTCTCAATAAAAGAATTATTCCTCGTATGTCTGTACTATCTTCTTTTTCAACACTGTAAACTGAACAGTTCTTGCTATAAGGTTTTGCCTGATTTGTATTGCAATTATTTACATTTGCATATAGTTTCTAATATTCTGGCTTGTGTATTAAGTTTGAATGCTGGATAAAAATACTTTGGATTTGAAAGGGGCTGTGGAAATAATAACATTACTTTAAACTGGAAATCAAGACATCTAGTGAGGTATGATGGTTAGACTTGTCAATACTGAACTTAGAATCACCCAGGAGACAGGACTCTGGGCCTGTTTATTAGCAATTATATAGATTCGATTAACTGGAGTGGGAAGATTCACCTTAACTGTGGCTAGAGTGTTGGACTGAATAAGAGGGAGAAAAAAGAGCAAGCTGAGAACACACATTCATCACTCTATGCTTCCCGACTGTGACTTCTCTGATTCTGGAGATACAGTTTTTAATGGCAGAATAGGGCAAGACATAGGAATAGAAGGTGGCTGATGCCATTGCAACACTGAGGACAGAACTGGATGCTGGATCTGCAAAACCTAGAGTTTAATGTGGTTTTTAGCTGTCATGTGCATGCTAGGAATCTAATCCTGGTCCTCTGAGAAAGCAGCAAGTGTGCTTCCCCACTCAAACTTCTATTCAGCTCCTGTGAATTCTTTCAATATTTCGATAAACTCTTCTTGCTTAAGTGGCATTAGTCTGATATTTTGTCACAGAAACAAGACAAGTAACTAATAAACCAGTCATTATGATAATCAATCCAGCATTTACCCAGCGCCAGGCACTGCAAGCTCGATGAAAACCCTGGCTTTCTCTGTGCCAGTCTCACGGCCCACTCAATGCCTAAAACACTGTCTTAATTATAGCAGTGCTATGAAACATTTATTCACCATGGAAGCTTTGGCTTGCTTGATGAAAACAGCAATTTTTGTTAAGTTCCATCTATTACTTTTATTTATTTTTGTTAAAATGAGCTCTACATTTTTATTTGCTCCCCTCCCTACTCCTCCCCTCCCCTTCAACCCTCTTCCAAGGTCCTCATGCTCCCAATAGACTCTGGAGATCTTGTCTTTTTCTACTTCCCGTCTAGAATACATCTATGTATGTCTCTCTAAGGGTCTCCATTGTTGTCTAAGTTCTCTGGGATTGTGATTTGTGATCTGGTTTTCTTTGCTTTATGATATGAAGTAAATGCATTTTAGGAAGAATATGACATGAATTCAACATCACAAAACTCATTTTTTTACTTTCCTTTTTCTTTATTCTTTGTGTCTTTCACATCATGCCTCTCAGCCCCTTTCATTTCCTGCCCTTGTGTACCCACCCTCTGCCCTTAGAGCCCCATAAAATAAAATTTAAGAGAAAAAAGAAGAAAGGGAAAAAGGAGGGGGGGGAATCTCATCATGCTCATCATGGAAGCTGTGGACTGAAATAGTGAGTCATGCAGTAAGCCCCTTTGTCTATATATCTTTACTTGTAAGAGTTCATTGCAAAGAGTTCGAGGCCTATGGTTTCTGCCACACTATTGATGCTGGGCTTTCACTAGAACTCTCCTAGATTATCCCATTGTTGCCCCATGTGGTGGAAATTCTGTAGCTCTGGGTCTGCAGGACCAGTCCCTTCATGTGCTCAAGCAGACAAAGTAATCTTGATAACAAAATTGAAAAAGAGTTATTGTCTAGTAGATACTGACTTTTAATTAGGGGTGGTGAAAAATTCAGGATATGGTGCTGTAGAAAGAGCTCAGTAGTTAAGACCACTGGCTGTTGTCTAGAGGACCCGGGTTTGATTCCCAGCACCCACAAGATGGCTCACAATCATCTGTAACTCCAGTTCCAGGTGATATCATGCCCTTTTCTGTCTTCTGTGGTGCATAGACATACATGTAGGCAAAATACCTATACATATACAATAAATTTAAAAAGTTATGAAGATGGATAAAGGTGTTGTAAGAACACACTAAACTGTCTAAGTTAAAAAAAAAAGTTCAAATGGTAAATTCTATGATTCATATATTTTTCTTTTTTATTGATTTTTATTGAGCTCTACATTTTTCTCTGATCCCCTCCCTGCCTCTCCCCTCCCCTTCAACCCTCCCTCTAGGTCCCCATGCTCCCAATTTACTCAGGAGATTTTGTCTTTTTCTACTTCCCATGTAGATTAGATCTATGCATGTCTCTCTTAGGGTCCTCATCATTATTTAGGTTCTCTGGAATTGTGATTTGTGGGATGATTTTCTTCATTTTTCAATTCAGCCATAGAGAAAACAAAATAATGACTTTTTAACAAACATGATGAAATGGGAGAAAGCTAGGTTAACTGAAATAAATCAGACACAGAAAGATAACAACTATATTTTTCTCTGTATACATAGCCTAGATGTTTACTGTATGTGTCTATGTGCATGTGAGTCTGTTGGTCATGAAATTAGGAAGAAGGTCATAATAGGGAAGAAAGAGGTAGGAAAGGAGGTCCACCACAATACACAGGACATGAAAAAAGTAAGCTACTAGAGAAAGAGTGAGCCATAGAAGTGCAGCTAGGGGAGGAGATGGGAAGGATACCAAAGGAGGAAAACGTGAAAATGTTATAATGAAACCTATATCGTTTTATGTTACTTAAAAATAATTAAAAACGAGTGTGTTTGTGGTAATGGTTTGAGTTGAGAGAGCTTTTAGATAATTGAGAACAAAGTCCCAATTTTTAATAAAAATGTAACTATTAACATGAAATCCATTTTATTATAGTACTGTACATGTTATAAGAAACAAAGTCCTTTTTTGTTTTCTCTCAATATTCTTCTTCTTAAAACCTATCAAGTGATATTGTTGAGGTATTATTATGTTTTGTGGGATAAGAAAAACTTATAGCCAACATTGGTGTTAAAGCCCTTTCTTAAATACTCACAGCCTGCATCTACATACAAATGCATGTACAACCACACTGAATTCAAAAAAAGCATAAGGCTTTTCTAAGCAACCAGTAAGATTACAAATTGTATCTTAGTCCTTGAAATGTGATGTATGCATTATTTTTCTTCCAATAAATTATATATAAAAAGGGCAGATGCAAAACTACAACCTTTAATTCTGAGGAGGACAGAATATACCATAATTCATCCCAAATAATATAGCAAGTTCCCCTGACGGAAGCAGGTCATCAAACATTTATCAACCCTGTAACACTTGATATTTACAGGATTTCTACTCTTTCCCTTGACCCCTCCTAAAAACTACAGACAATTATAATCCCATGTTTTTTTTAAATCATACCTACAAATATTGCAGTTATATTTTATGAACAGCATAATACCATAGTTCTAGATTTTGATATATTCAGTTACAATATTGTTGGAATCAACCATGGACCTACCAAGAATACTCTCTAGCTTTCCTGTATAGACATTATATGGGAAGGATTATAAAGCAAAATGTAACTGATAAAAGCCAAGAACATGTTCTATAATAGTCATGATTACACATTGCAGCTGTGGAAGGCAGCTCTGGTTTCCTTTCCAGGGGTGAATAAATTTCACTCCATTGGTGACAACTGACATCAGGGGTTGATTAGGACATAGGCAGTAACCAACAGCACTTTAGAAGTCCTAAAATGTGACCATCCTGTCCAGGAGAAAGTACCACCACTTTGTAACTATAGCACTCAACTATTGGATCTCACCATGACTGGCAGTATCTCAACACACACCAAATCAAGGAAATTGTCCACCATCCCTAAGTCTATTTTGCTTAAGATTAAAAAACAAATTCTTGTTGTTGTGAAGGTAATTTTTTTAAATAAATGAAACCAGAAGGGAATCACTTTCTTGAAACTCTAGTCATTAATTTAGATATTACAAACCAAATAAGTTATCATCTTTATCATAAGGAAGCAAGGGACATTTATGTTTATACCGTATGAGCCTCCTATACAGATGTAAAATAAATTTAGCAAAAGATCTTGATGATAGAACATTCTTTATCTCATCAGTAACTGTACACTACTTTATTCTGAAAGCCACCTTTCCAATTTGGACAAACAATTGCATACACCATTTTAATGGAACACAATGTAAATTAAAGAATAGTATGTGAATTTCTCATGTCTTTGTAAAATAAAGCAGGTAAAATATTATTTATAATCTGGATTTTGTATTATGGCTTCTAGAACTGTAAAGAGTATGTTTAATCTCCATTCCCAGGGGTATGATAAGGAATGAGGAGACATTCCTTGAGAACCTAGTAGATACCAGTTCTCATACTAAATTATTACACCTATATAAGTTCTTTTTAACCCTATAAATTCTCCCACCAAGTATTGAGATCAATATTCTAATCTCCATTTATATTTGGTATATTTGAGCATCTCTAAGTACTTGTAAATGATAAAATAATTACAGATTCAGCAGTCCAAGGTCAAAGCCCTCTTTTATGTTCATGGTAACCCTTCACTGAACACTTCAATAATGTAAGAAGACAAAAACAGGATACTTTCATGGTTTATATGACATCAAGAAGTATCAAAATCAGCTTAGGTCATGCAGTAACTAGCACACTTATACTAAGATTAATCAAGCACTACCTCCAGTGGATAAAGATCACAGGGCAATCCAGTTGCTAAAAATATTGGAGAATTTATTTAAGGATTGAGAGGAAGTCCCAGACTTCTTCTTTGTGATCTCTAATGTGACCTACCTTGAGTCATTGACCTTAACATTTGTATTTATGGAAAGGGGCTTGAAAATGTGTATCTGATGGGAGCAACCTATAAAACTAAACATTGTAAGTTTAAATATCCCTGAAGCTAAATGTTGCTCTAAACACCGACTGCATTTCGTGGTTTTAATTCTAGTTCCTTCTTAACATGATCTATGCATAAATATAAAAGTACCTTCATTTGTGTTATTAACTGCAACATTAGTATCAGTTATCTGGACATAAAATGCAAGGAAACAAATAACTAACTAACTAAATGAATGAATGAATGAATGAAACCAAGGGTGTCAACACTGTCTTTTGACAATGTTATTATTTAAAAATGTTTAAATGTTAAAAATGGAACTGCACTATTTATTTCAAATGATTGTTTTCCTAAAAGCCAAAGATAAATCAAGATTTCTCATATTCATAAAATATAAACAGTTTTTCCGCCCGCTCCCCTCTCCCTCCAGCACCGCTCCTGCTGTACTGTGCTGCTTGCTCTGCACTGTCAGGCTAGCGCAGCCCGTCCCCAGCCGCCACCATGATCATCTACCAGGACATCATCAGCCATGACGAGCTGTTCTCCGACATCTACAAGATCTGGGAGATAGCAGACGGGCTGTGCCTGGAGGTGGAGGGCAAGATGGTTAGTAGAACAGAGGGTAATATCGATGACTAGCTCACTGGTGGGAATGCTTCCGCTGAAGGCCCAGAGGGCGAAGGTACCGAAAGTACAGTAGTCACTGGTGTTGACATGAACCACTACTTACAAGAAACCAGCTTCACAAAAGAGGCTTACAAAAAGTACATCAAAGATTACATGAAATCACTCAAAGGCAAACTTGAAGAACAGAAACCAGAAAGAGTAAAGCCTTTTATGACTGGGGCTGCAGAGCAAATTAAGCACATCCTTGCTAATTTCAATAACTACCATTTTTTTTTATTGGTGATAACATGAATCCAGATGGCATGGTTGCTCTCCTGGACTACCGTGAAGATGGCGTGACTCCATACATGATTTTCTTCAAGGATGGCTTAAAGACGGAGAAATGTTAACAAATTGGATCTATCACCTGTCACCATAACCGGCTGCTGCTTCCCATCCATACAACACCAGGGCTTAGGACAAATGGGACTGATGTCACCTTGAGCTCTTATGTTGACCATGATTTATCTGGAGTGGAGACATTGTTTATTTTTTTTTCCTTTTTTTTTCTTTAAAGAAAATAACATGTCATGTAGGTTGTCTAAAAATAAAGTGCATTTAACTTAAAAAAAAAGACAAACATATTCAAAGGGGTGATACAACAATGTCTCTACTCGCAAAAAGAGTCAGTAGAAAGTGGAAAGGAAATCTGAAGATGAGAATAGTAAGCAGAAAAGAAAGACATGCCCTACCATAAGTGCGTATATACATGTGTGTTTGTGTGTGCATATGTGTGTGAATATGTGAACGTGAGGTGTGCTCACGTGTTAACACGTTGGGTGCTAGAGGAAACAATCTGTATCCAAAGGCTGTCTACTTTGCCTTTTTGAGACAGGATCTCACAGTGGCACAGCGCTTGCCATACAGGCTTGGCAGTCTGGACCGTGACACCCCCCACCCCCCCGGTCTGCCTGACTCTTTCTCTCCAAAATTGGGATCATGAGTGTGCTTCCCCGTGCTGCTTTGTATGGAATCAAACTCAGGTCCCCTTGTTAGCAAAGCAAGTGCTTTACCAAAACCCCTCCCTTTAGGCAACCATAATTCAAATAAATTTTTCAGCTCTATTTGGTTACCAAGAGAGTCAATTAAAAAAAAAAGAGGGGAAAATCATATCCTGAACTCATATTCTTTTGAATGCATAGTAAATTAACAGCAGTAAGGATGAATATGGAAAGTAATCAAAAAGAAAACTGTAGTTTTCACCCACATATATCTAAGTGAATTAATGATTTCCCTTTATTATAGTAAATGTGTCGAGGCTGTAAAGTGTGAGGAATAATTAAAAATGTAAGATTAAAAGCTTGAAACTTTGCCCAGCCCATATTAATGAAGCACCGTGCTTAAGCAGAAAATGGAGATAAAAATAAAACTACGAGAAAGAATCATCAGCAGAAATTTTCAAACACACATCCAAGAAAAATATGAACTAAATAACAGCTTGAAAAGTAAAGTCATGGAAGACACATAAGTCATTCAACTTTAAACATGGTGATGGCAGGAGAGACTACACAAAGAGTCAAATGTAACTGAGAGAAATAATCATTGAAAAGTCAAACAGTAGCTGTGAAAGTGAGAATTCAGCGGTTTAGTAGTATTGGCAAAACTAAAAACTCAGGGGATTAAAAATAGTCCTTACTCTGGTCATGGCAGCGTGAGATTTTATTCCTATCCCTGGATGGGTGGGACAAGTGGATCATTTGGGATGACTGGCTAGTCAGTAGAGAAAAAGCACCTGAGGATTACCCTCTATACGATCCCTTGCAACCTCCCCCACAGAAAGACACACAGAGAGAGACAGAGACAGAGAGAGACAGAGACACAGAATTCTGAAATGAGGGAATTACACTGGTCAAAGAGGATCATAGTGGAAAATTTTAACTACCTTTCTACAACAGGGGAAGTGAATAGGGATATAAAGGAAACAATGACTTAAAATTTCCATGGAAAATAAGACCACTTAAGCAATTTTTAAAAAGCCTATCTTTGGTCCCATTAGGAACAAAGCAAGCTGACATCCCACGGAATATAAAATGCTAGCTGTAAGTACTCTCAACAAGGAATTCACTGAAGTTACAAGATGTAAAGAGGCTCAGAGATGGTAGGAATCAGCTCAAACTGGAAGCAAAAAATTCTATAGTGTTAAGAGTTTAAGAGCAATGTTAAGTAAAAGGATTTTCAGTTAAGAGAGACCAGAACACGCAATGATAGTCGAGCTGTAGGTAAAGCATTCAGGTGATAACATATTCCTGGTTGTCCTGAATTGTAAGGAACATCCTGGAATGTCCTTAAAATCGAGAGCAAAAACACAGGAGAGAACTCACTTAATTAAATGCCTTGGTGTTGCACTATGGAATTTTTACTTAAGTCTACATGTGTTGAAATCCCCTGAGGAGTTATATGCCAGAGAATGGAATATGTTCAGCTCCGTGGTTTTAGAAAAGGTTTGTGCAAGTGGTATGTCTAAAGTTCATGTTTTAAAAAAGGAAGACAGGATCTAAACCCTAAGCAGCCTTCTGTTTTCTCATGGGAAAACCTCAGATGACAGTGTGTGTGTGTGTGTGTGTGTGTGTGTGTGTGTGTGTGTGTGTGTGTGTCTGTGTAGGGCTGTCTGCAAGTGAAGGGGAGATACAATAGTGTGAAGTGTTAGCACAGAGCTTGTTTCCTATTGCTTGTATGGAAGACAGGTACTGCTATTGTGCTTGATAGAGGGATAAAACAGAGCTACTCAGACTAAGAGAGAATGTGGTGGACCATGCACAGTGAAAAGACTTTCAAAGGATAAAGAAATGGAGATGGGACAAGGAGAATCTTTAAAAAGATAGGACCAAGAGCTTTCTTATTTTCTTTTTGTAAGTTTTAGCTGACCCACAAAAATAGAACCTATTTTCTTTTTTATATCTGTATATATTGTGAAATATTCATATCGTGTATGGTCTTCTCACATGTGTAGAAGTTAACTTCCTCAGGTAGATTCTACTTTGTTTTTGATACAAAGTCTCTTGTTGTCTTGTAAATTTTTAAGCATACAAGAGTGTCCACAGGGACACTTTTGTCCTCATTTCCCTAATGCTGGGAATAGGAGCATACCTCCCCCTGCTTCCCAGTTCCTTCTTCCTCCTTCCCTTCTTGCCTTCCCCCTCCTCTTCCTCCTTGTAGATTCTGGGGATTAAATCACATCTTTATACTTCCATCACTCTAAGACTGAGCTGTTATGTCTCATTAATAGCAAGGAGTTCTTTAGAAATGAGGTACAAGAGAAAGAAGGACAAACTCCTCACCACATGAGGGGTTGGGGAGATGATGAGGGATTGGGCATGTGATACGGGGTTGGAGAAGATGATAAGGGGTTGGGAGAGATGGTGAGTGGTTGGGGAGTTGATGAGTGGTTGGGGGATATAATGAGGGGTTGGAGGGAGATGATGAGGGGTTGGAGAGATAATGAGGGATTGGGGAGTTGAGGAGTGGTTGGGGGATATAATGAGGGGTTGAAGGGAGATGATGAGCGGTTTGAGGGAGATGATGAGGGGGTGTGAGGAGATGATGAGGGGTTGGGGAGATGATTAGGGGTTGGGGAGATAATGATGGGCTATAGAGATAACGAAGGGTTGGGGGAGATGATGAAGGGTTGGGGGAGATGATGAAGAGTTGGGGAAGATGATGAAAGTTTGAGGATGACGATGAGGGCTTAGAGAGAGATGATGCACAGCTTCCTTGTCACCCAGAATGGGAATAGCTTCAGATAAAATACATAGTGTGATAGAACTCAAAATCTTTATGTCAACATATTAATTATGTCTAAGAAAGAGGAGACACGTATGCATAAAAAAATCTCTTTTGGGGGCTGGAGAGATGCTTTAGAGGCAAAAAGCCATCTGACACTTTTGCAGAGAGGCCAAAGTTTATTCCCATCTTCTACAGCAGGTGGCTCACAACTGTCTATAACTCCAGTTCCAGGGGAATCTGACACACTTTGGCACCAGGAACACATGTGTTACACTTACATTCATATAGTGAAAATACTCATACATTTAAAACATAAATAAATAAAATATTTAAAGAGAAAGAAAAAAGGCATTACTTAGTTTTCTACATTGTTGCCAAACAGATGTAGAAAAAAAAATACTAACAGAGATGTGGAAATCACATAAAGAGAAAGTTAATGTTCATTTTAAAATATACCAAATTGATGCTTGTAGGATATTTTTATGTTGGCTATAAATGATTCATAAAGTCTTTGAGAAATCTAATTTAATATATTACCAATAAAAATATTTAATCCATACTTCATTTCACTGATACATTTGATGAAAATTTCAGTAAAGATAAGACATAGTTATGAATAACGAAGATTATTTGCCATGCTTATCTCTACACACAAATGCATCATAAGCAGGCCTCTGTGAAGTACAAATGGGCCTAAATATAATGTGTTTGAATTGCTAAATTTCTGCATTTTTCAAGAAATCAAAAGTTCTAACATTTTTACTAGATATTTTGCCGATTTTCACTTTACATGTTAGTCCTATGCAATTTAATCTTTCAAAGAATCCTTTTGTTGATAAACTACAGAGAATACACATGCTGATTTGACCCAAACCTTGCAGTTAATAAATACGAGAGAGAATCTTATAAAAAGGAAATGAAATCAGGATTCTCACAGAAGGTTTTTCCTGAAGGGTAAAAATAATAGTGGTGTTTGACTTGCTTTCATACCTAGGAACAGAAGATGTCCTTGCCAAATATCTTTTAGCAGAGCTTTAGTTGGACAGACACTTCCCAAAGATAAGCAAAGTATGAAAAGATAGGAATATTGGACAAAACAAAGTGAGGAAAACCCATTTCCAACAGCATTTTGAGTAGCAACGTAGAAAAGTTTGTATTTATCACATATAAGTTAAGTGACTTTTTAAAGCAAAAAGATAAACTTCAGGATATCTACTGCCAACATGGTCCGAAAGTCTTTCATTTACACTTTGTGTTATTTATTTGTGGTCTTTACTGGCAAAGCCCAATTTTATCTTTTATAGCCAGGAGGCTAAGCCTAAAATAAAGATTGTTCTTTATGATATATTTAAGGAAATACGGTTTAATTTACTGCCTACATTATCAGGACAGAGTAAATAACAAGCAGCTTTTCACATGCCTGATAGGTAGGTGGGATTCTACGTCTTGGTAGGTTAATATTGTTGTTAATTACTATCGATTAGTTTTTCATCTTCTGTGTGTCACTGGTTCTCACTGTCCCAAATGCTCAATGTTGTTAAACAAAGAACACAAATAAAAGCTCAGAGATTGGAAACTTGTAGGATCCTTGTGTTGGAAATATAGATACTGCAATAAAATAACACATTTGCCTGAATGACATCCTCTTGTTTCTGTAATATATATTCTATGTGGACACTCTGTAACAGGACAAACCAACCAAGCTTGAAAACATAAAGCAATTCTTTGAAAATTAAAGTCAAAGATATTTTTCTTTTGATACATTTAGGTAAATTCGAGAGAAAAATAGTTTGTTGTTGAATATTCGATTATTTCATCACTTACCTTCAGAACTTTGAAAGGAAGGTCATTTGGGAATCAGTGTGATGGTTTCCTACCACATGAACATAAGAAAAAGACATGGACAAACAAGGAAAATTTACTTCCCTGTGATTTGCATTGAGTCGCACCCATATGCATATTGTTTCTCCTTACCAGTTCTCTGCTGTGCGTACTCTCAAAGTTCATAACTAGAGCTAAGCTGCTATGTATTTCTATAAATATGCAATATGATATACAAGTATATATTCAACACATATATGAGAAATGGTGGAAATATTCCACATTTACGGTGTACAACAAATAAATGTCAATCTTTTATTACAGTGAAAACAATTCCTGTGCCTTCAATAGCACAGTATGGTATAGGATCAGTATGCATTACAGGAAAAAATGAATTTTCCCTTTAATTAACGACATGATATTCCTTTAGTATATGCACGCTAAGATGGAAACTCACACAGGCTGTGAATCTACAGATCATTTGCCACTCTCAAAATTGCATTTCATCAATCAGAAACACTGAGTTTTTAAATATCTTTGTAATATTACCATCATCAGGTTCAACATACAGATTTAAGGCAGTGGTTCATGAATTAGCTAGAATTAGGGATAAATGAATAGAAAGCAAAAAGCAGTTAATATAGAGAAAATTTCAGGTAACTGGAGACAGGAAAGAAAATAGACCAAAAGTGTAACTATTCCCTGGCATCAGTAACTTCTTGGATACATATTAACGCAATTCAGGATGGGTTAGTCCAGTGACTTGGGCTTGATTCAGAAAGAAAGCTGAGTACAAAATTCACATCACTTCAGGGCTATTATCCTTATTAGCTCACAATTGTGCTGGTGGTGTACTGATGGGCAAGGAAGAATGTTCTAAGATGAACTGGAAAACTGGAGTCTTATCTATGCCACTCTACCAGGAGCTTTAGTCAGCCAGTTATCCCTTTTCTGATATTTATTTTTATCCATAAAACAATACCAATCAACAATTAGCAATAACATTGGTCTCCAGAGCATAATAATAAGGACACACAGTACTAGATTTCATTTCCTGGCAAAGCATATGGGATTTATCCTAATTGAAAAGAATTAAAATAAACAAGAAACTATCATTCTACATTATTGAAACATGTCAAAATATTTTAGTACATTTAAATTTGATGTTTCTCTGTATATTTAATGGAGAGGAACTCATTTCTAAACCAGGTTTCATTTTCAAAAAAATTTAAATTGTTACCATCCAGGCATTACAGAAAATAATTTCCATTAACTTGACAGGCCATTGTCTTGTCAGTTTCAGATAATTAAAGACTAGCCATTGGGTTCTGTCCCTATTTTATAATGGCTTTTATCTCATCAGGTTCAAGAATTTTGCAGTGCTTGCCAGTCTATGGTTAGCTTAATTAAAATCAATGAAGTTGAAAGTTTGCTTTCATTCTCTCTCTCTCTTTCTCTCTCTCTCTCTCCCTTCCTTCCTCTCCTCCATCTTTTTCCCTTGAATTCTATTTCCAACACACCACAAGCAAAGGAGCCTGCATGTAAGAGCTTCTGCAGCTGCACAGCAGCCACAAACACATAAATGCATATATTGAGCTCCAAGCAAAATTGCTTAATTTTACATGTGGTAACTAACCAGAGATATTCAGGTTTTTTTTCTTTTTATTGGGAGGCAGTGCTCACCCACAGATATTACACAAGGAGCAGTCCAATTTACCAGTGAACAGCCACAGCAACCAGCTTAGAAAATGAATCCGTGCTGCAATCATCTCCTTCCCCCAAGCTGAGTTGAAGAGCTTGCATCTCTGAATGTGAAGAGTTTGGCAAAGAGGCTGTGCCTGTTGTTTTTTAATTCAAGTTAAGAAAGTAGTATCTGGAACCAGAGAAAAGAATGTCCAATAATGAAGTGAGGATAGCAGAAGTCTAGCAACAAGTCTACCAACTGCAAGGATTCTGTGATTTACAGCCCCTATCAGCGATGTCCTTTGGTTTTTCTCTACAGTGGGTGTAGGTGCTGAATACATATCTCAGAGTGGTGCCTATTTTTGAGGATGGAAATATAGACTAAGCAAATGTCATGAACAGTTCCAACTCCTACACAGCAGCACACCTGCATTTCCCAGATGTGTAAGTGAATTGCAGACACATTAAAACAACTAACAACTAGATGTGCTCAAATTCCTTCAGATTTACAATCATTTAAAAATATGTCTAAATACTATGATACATATTAAATATTTTTCAATAAACATGTATTTCTTGTGTGTGTGTGTGTGTGTGTGTGTGAGAGAGAGAGAGAGAGAGAGAGAGAGAGAGAGAGAGAGAGAGAGAGAGAGAGAGAGAAACTTTATGTTGTACATAGTTTCAAGCATCTATGTGGGTATATGTGCATGTGTGTGCATGTATATGGGTGTGTCAGTATTCAGCCTCAGATGCTGTTAATCAGGTATTGCCCATCTTATTTTTGGAAACAGTGTCTCTCCTTGTCCTAAGCTTTCCAAGAAGGACTGGTTGAATGGCCAATGAGTCCCAGGAATCTATAATCTCTGCTTCTAAACTCTGGGATTATAAGCACAGACCACTACAGTGAACATTTTTTTTAAATAAATATGTGGTAACCTAGTTAATATTAACCATCAAACTAGCACAACATAGAATCTCCTAAACAGAAAAAAAAAGATCTTCAAATGAATAATTATTTTTATCAGTTTATTCTTTGGACACTTTTATAAAGGTGTGGAAACTAACTTGCTGTAGAAAGCTACGTAAGAATGTTAGCTGAGAATCAGCCTGTAGGCAAGCCCAGAAATGAGCCAAAAAGTAGCATCTCCCCTTAATGGTGGCTGACTCCAGGTTTCTACCATAAATTTTTATTCTGACTTCTCTGATGATGGATTGTGACCTGAAAGTAAGCCAAACAATACATTCCCTCCCCAATTTGCTTCTGATAAGAGGGTTTCATCACAGAAATATAAGGGAGACTAGATCATGTTGGTTCTGGGAATCAAACTCTGGTCCTCGCTGCCTACATGCTATGCACTATACTAAGTTATTTCCTCTGCTCCAAATTTAGCACACACAGAAACACACACACACACACACACAAACACAGACACACAACACACTTATGAAGATAAGATATTTAATTAATTATTAAATTTTGTTGGTTTAATTTAAAACAATATATTTAATATTCTATTGCGGGACTATTCGACATTATTTTTCTAAAACCTCTAAAATTTCTGAACATCTCATGTAAACACAAAGATACCATTTTAGAAGGTGTTTCTTTTGCCACAAGAAATGAGCAGTAAAATTGAAATATGTTGACAGGAAAGATCAGACATTGCAATCAAAGAAACAACACAGAGGTACAACTTCAAACTTGGACAAAGAATATTGGACAAAGAATATTGCATTTTGTGTCTTTAAAACAGACATGTCAGCTTAAGAATTCAGTCAATGAAAGATTGCATATACTATATTGTATACAAATTGACTTATAGCTGCCTATAATGTCTAAGACTAAGTAACTAAATTTTATTATGTCTTCAAAATTTCTTTTCTCATTATGTATTTCCATAATAAATTAACTCTCAGCTATATATCCTTAATGAGATCACTTGCTGGCACTGTAAATTCGGAATTGAGGGAATCAAGAAAGACTGGAATAATGCTTTTTGAAAACAAAAGGAAAGCAAATTTTCATGATCCTATGAATATTTTCTGTTTATATAAACTCATAACTCTGTAAATAACTGACACAGTGAATTCAAGAAGTAAGCAGCTGTGCTCCAACAACATTCTAACAAGGAAAGATCAACACCTAAGGACAATGGTGGCCATGGATGCTTTCCAAATATTATTCTTTGTGGGGCCCCCACTGTTATTTAGCAGTAATAGAATTCGAAACAACTATGATTAGAATGCTATAAACTCTCAAAGCTAAAGTAAGAAATGACTAATGGCATCATAAGCAAATAAAAATGCCAAGAAAATAATTTCAAATGAAACACCAAAGACAAATGTCACAAATAAAAAGAGGATTTCTTTTCTATTCCTCTTTTCTTTTCTTTGAATAGGTTCATCCAAAGATTGGTTGGACTAGTTTGGGAACATTTCTGAGCTTACAGGTGCAAGAATAAATGCTTCCAAAACTGAAAAATACAAGTGAAAAGGAAAGCTTCAAGGCAGGAAAGTGGCAGTCAACAAGAAGCAAGCTCAAAAGCTGTAAAAATCACAAACAATTGATCCTCTCTGTAATGAAAATCCTAAAGAAAATCTAGAGAAGGGATGAGAAGATAGAACAGTAATAATGACTAAAAACTCCTCAGCCACAATGTCAGACGCAAAATCACACATCCAGGATGCTGAGAAAACAGCAAATGGAATAAATGCCAACAAAATTCAACCTCATGGCTGCAGAGCTGGTTCAGAACATAAGAACTTTTACTGCACTTTCCCAGGGGGTCAATTCTCAGATTCCATGTCCATTATCCTATAACCCCAGCAGCAAGTGATCCCCTTTGGCCCTCCATGGAACCTACAATTTGTGTGTGTGTGTGCGTGTGTTTGTTTGTGTTTGTGTGTGCATATATATATATATATGTGTGTGTGTGTGTGTGTGTGTGTGTGTGTATGCTTATGTATATTTGTGTATACATGTGTGCTTGTGTATGTATGTATATGTATATATATTATGTGTATATGCACAGTATAGTTTTTAGTTTATTGAACTTTTCAGGAATGTGTATTATATGTATTTGTGCATATACTCATATACATAATAAGTCTTTAGTCAACACAAAACATATACCTCCACATATTATAGTTAAACAAGAAAAAGGAAAAACCAAATTCAAGGAAGGAGAAAAGAACAGAACAGAAAAGAAAACAAGAATCCTCATGGAAATAGGAAAAAAGAGGGAAAAAAAATCACCTCTCGATGATCAAAGACATACTTTTTGGAAATCACAACATCCAAAAGATGGAGAGTATAATACTAAAATGTTGAGAGAAGAAAACAGGGTATTCACAGTCTAGACTTGCTAAATTGTCCTTTAAAAGCAAGGGAAAAGGAAAACTTCCTCAGACAAAAAATTAAAGCAATTTGTTGCCAATAACACCTTACAAGGCATGTTAAGACAGAGAGGGAAGATGTTATTTTAGATTTTGTTCTGCATTGAAAAGAAAGAGCATTGAAGATGGAATAAGTGAAGATAAAATAGAACCATTTTCTTTGTATTATAGATGGCATATGTTAGCTTATTATAGTAACTGACTATATTTTATATATATGTGTGTGTGCGTTATATGTACATATAAATGCATATACAGCATGCAAACATATTTGTTTAGCTATACTTACTTATAAGAGGAGTGAGTGAAGGAACTAATCCTAAAGACAAGAGAAAGAAATTAGAATGATTTCATTATTATAAAGAACCTACACATTTGGAATAGGTTTCCATTATTGTAAAACTGTAGTGAGTTAAATCAACTTTTCTTGTGATTTCTTTTTTAATTGATTTTTATTGAGCTCTACATTTTTATATGATCCCCTCCCTGCGTCTCCCCTCCCCTTCAACCCTTTCCCAAGAGAAATCTTTATCTCGGCCCACAGTTTTAGGGTTTCAGTACATGATCAATTTGTCTGCTACTTTGGGTCTATGACAGTGCCATCCTTGATGGGAAATTAGGCAGAATGAAAGCCCATTAATTTCCTGGCTTGCATAAAAAAATAAAGCCAACAAGAGCTATAGACTATCCAACAAAACCCTAGTATCATGCATGAAAAAAACTCCGTTGATAGCTATTCATCCTTGGAATCCAAGCAATTTCGCAAGCATCATAGTCTATTGGTTGGCTCCAAGAACTGGAGGATATGTTACTACAGATGAAGGTATTGCATATTTCAGCCTCAGAATTTGGAGAAATTGAGCTGGATCTGACATGGAAGATTCCTTCCTGATTACTAGGTTTCATAGTATGAGAAGGTCCAAGGCAAATTCACAGAAAAGAAACTCATCAAAAGTGCTACCCAGCTGTGACACCAAGAAGCACAATGTAAACAGCATGGCAAGATATGTTCAAAGCTGATACACCAAGAGCCACAAGGTGAACAGCGTGGCAAGATATCTCCAAAGGGGCAACAGTAGCACATCCATTGTTTGGTAATAAACAAGAGCTGTCTAACTGAGCTCTAGGACTGCTCAACAGGAGTGAATTCATGCCTGGTACCATATACTGAGTCATCCACTTGTGGCTGGTGAGGCCATAGAACTGAGAGGAGAACCTATTACTGCTACATGACAAATTCTAGCTGCATTCTAGGTATTTATCCTTATACTCATAGATAAGGAGAGCCTCATCCCACAACCACACATAAGTTGCTTCTGTTTGAACATATGGAGACTATTACAGAAAGGCAAATGCTTGTCAAAATGCAGAAAATAACTGACCATGGGTGGCTAACCCCATCTGACACATCTATAATACAACCCATAGTTCTATGATCAGGCATCATTAAAGATGAGATGTTGGTGGGTGGCAGAAATACAGTTAAGAGCGAGAGGACCAGGATGTCAGCTTAGAGATTGTCTTCTAAATATGACAGAGAACCTGCAGACATGCAACAACAACAATATGGTTGCCTAAACAAGACCTGAGTAATCAGTAGCATCCCTGATAGGGGAAAACCAAACCCAATTGCAGACAGTGACGCACAACTAGAAGACCTACAAGAAGAATCATTGTTCCCCAAGAATAAGGCCTCTAATTGGTTATTCCATATCAAATGTAAAGTCATAAAAGTATATATTTTTGAGTAATACTAAATGAACCAGGCAAGTTGTATTTGTATTTTAATTCATATACACACATATATAACAATAACTTTTAAAGGAAAAAGAAGCCATGAATTTGAAAGAGAATTAGGGAATGTGGAAGGAGTAGGATGAGGAGAGGGAGAGAGAGGGTGAAATAAAGTAAATGTGTTATAAATACATGAAATTCTAAAAAGAAAGAAGGAACAAACACACCAATCGCCTCATAACTTCGACCCTTGAGGCTCCCTTCTCTCAAAAGTCCTATCAATAATACTCTGTGCTTGGGACCAATGTTGTTCCATGGGCCCCTGAGAGGTATTTCTAATGAAAATTATGGCATCTATTCTTTATGATGTGTTATGTCACTGTCTGAAATGGAATTGATTGTAAGTATATCTTGAAAACTCTGCAGCAATCATTAAGATTTGCCAAAAGGGCAACAAAATGCTCAGCAAGGAGAGAAAATCCTTATAGTTACAAGGGGCAACAAAACACCAGAAGGTAAGATATGAATAAAAAAGACCGAAACAAAAACAAGGAATACGGTTAATATTGGTCCAAATACACAACCATTTTAAATATCAGTAATCTAAATATACCAATTACAAGACATAGCCACAGGGAGGATAAAAAACAATTTCCGAATATATATTACTCACAAGAAACTTATATTAAATTCAAACATGTTTTCAAATTAAGTTCAAATTATTGCATACAAGTAAGAGTGTACACACTGAGCAGGTATATTATGTATTTAGGGATATATATTTTATATAAAGACATATCATTTATATGTGTGTATACACACACAGACACACAGAAAAAGAAAGTAAGAAGGGGACTTCTTGGAGGGCGAATAGGTCAGTAATATTTTTAGATAAATTAAAATTCATCTTACGTTTTTTCCTAAATCATTGCAAGTAGTGCTTAGAGGGAAATTTACAGCACTGAATGTATGTATCAGAATATAAGTGAGAACTAAACTAATTTATCTATGCTTACTCGCCACAAAAGTACACAATTAAATCTAAAGTAATCAGAAGAAAATAAATAAAAATTAGACAAAAATCAATGTGATTGAAAACATGAAATTAATTAAGAAAAACAACAACACTAAAAGCTGCTTCTATAAAACGATCTATAGAACTTACACCCTCCAGCCATATTAACTAGGACATCAAATGTTAATATTAGTCACTAATGAAAAACAAACAGAAAATATCCTAAAGTACAATATTTACAACACAAATGAATTGTACAAAGAAACAACTAGCAAAACATACACTATTAAAGTATCTATCATTACCTGCTTGTGTATAAGCCTTCTCAGCATTCCTTAAAACAACTCCAGATAGTATCACATTTATCATGATTCCACTTTGGATTTTTCAGTCTTAAAGTGATGAGGAATGTTATTTGTTTCCTAGAAAACATACTTTGATGAGCATAGGACATGAGTAAACTTTGAAAAACTGATCAAGCCAATCTGAACCTGACTTTGGATTTCCAGGACCCATACAGAGTTGGAATGAAGTTGTGTACCTGGACCATTTATCTTTTTTTTTAATTTTTTTTTGTCTACTGTAATTTTGATGCTATCTTACTGCTGTAAGAGTAAAACCAATCCTAATCCAGTGGCATTTTCCTGGAGTTCTCTCAGGTTTGTACATAGTTCCATGAAAGCCCCATTCTGCTGGTCTGTATCTGTGATTCAACCTCATTGATTGGAGCTCCCTTAAAGCAAAGGGTGTGCATCAGTCATGCCTACATCCTCACCCGTGCCTGGGTCTAAAACATAGCCCAGCACATAGTAAATATTTACAGGATTTTCTTAGGTTCTTTAGCAAAAAAGAAAAATATTTCAGAAGTCACACAATGCAAAACAAACAACAAATACCATTTCTTCTGTCCCCAAAAGGATCCGGAGAATTTTGTTTCAGGGCCAGTCAGCTGTACGACTGATCTTTCATTTTTTTCACTCCTTTAGGGAGATGGTGTGCAGAGATGGGAGAATCCTGGGAAAAATTGCAGAACAGTTAGCATAGAGTATGTAACAACAAACACCAGAAAGTAAAATCTCAAGATGGAAATTGAGAAAGAACATAGAGGTTTTTCTAACATCCACAGGCACACCGTTATGTCCACACTCACAAAAATAAACATGCACATGTCCAAAGACTAAGACACACTTACTTTGAATTGGATCATTTCCCTATGTAGTGGTACACTGGCAGACATTCTTAGCCACGCTAGGGAGTGGGAGCAAGCTGTAGACCAAGTATATGACATCATGGTGAGCAATTGACCACAGTACATAGTGTTGCTGAGGCAGGCTATCAGCTGATATAGGGGCATTATGCTTAATCTCTAGCTAATTGGGACTTGAACTCCATCATGTACCAAGAAACATCTGTAAAGTCAGTTCCACGCCCTGCTGTTAAACCTATCTTTGTTTCTAAACTTCATCAGTATCACCATAGACAAAAAGATGATTCCTTTATAGTTCTTCCAGAAACATCACTTCTATATTATTCATGAAAACACTATCTTGTTTTCCTCACCTTATATTTTTCTAAATATTTCACGGTCATGTGCATCTAACCCAATGCTAATCCTTAATAGTGTGAAAGAAACAGGAGTCAAATTTAAAATTTAAATTAATCTTTGATACATTGGTAGAAGGAAGGGTGATTTTAATTCACTAAGCCATTAGGTGAATAAATAGGAAGGTTTTAGAATCTAACCATGAGGTATATTAGCTGTTATTTGAAAGAGAAACACTTAGTGACAGATTCAATCCCTGAAAGGTGCAATGCTCATTTTTACTTTCAAACCCTGTGTATTATCATGCATTATTTTGATTTAACATTATATTTAATAGCAGCATGACTAATGGAGTAAAATAATATGACTTTAACATCATAATTTTAGTGAAAATAAACACGTGAAAACAAAACAGAGAAAAAAAAACAGCAAAGTTTAACTGTGCTTCTCCTGAGGACAAATGTAAGAGTTTGACTCCTTTTTTTTTGTTGTTGCTTTAATAAATGAGTCTATAACCACATGTAAAATGTGAGATGAAAATATGCTACACAGGAAGACAGAATCACTCAGCGGGTATAGGTCGTTGATGCTAAGCCTGACCACCTAAGCAAGATCCTGAAGATTCATGTGGTAGAAGGGAGTAACAAATCCTTCAAGTTTTCCTCTGACTTCAGCACTTCTGTCCTGGCTGGGCATGCATGCACACAAATACACACACAAACACACACACACACAAACACATAAAAAATTAAATCTATCACTAATATAATGATAATCATTTGGCCTGTCAATGCAGAGACGTTTGATGAATACTTGGCATCTGTAAGACTGCTTTTACTTAAAACATTATGGTTGTCGACAGCTTCTGATATGTAACGAAAACATGACTGCAGAATCCCCTTCCAATTTTTCCTCTTGTTTAGTGTATAATACCATCTTTATCTAAATGTCTCCTACCCTGAGTGCACAAATCTGTATCTAAGAGAATCTGTTCATGTTTTCCTGGTACTTGCCTACAATGCAGATTCAAGGTACAAACCACTGGAATTTTTATGAATGAAGACATCTCTTCACACTTTTTTTCTGGATCCCAGTGTGCTAACAGATGAGTCTTGGGTCAGGAGTCAGCACGGCTTACACATGGCCCCACTGGATCAGTGCTATGTGCCTCACCTCTCCAGCCCTCTGCTCTCGTGCACATCTCTGCTGTACGCACCACATCTACCTACCCTCTTCAAATGTGTGTGCTCTAATATTTTGGCCAGCATATTTTCCCAATGCGCTTTCATCAACGTTCATGATTCTGTATTTTTTTATATGCCAGCAGCATCCACGTAGGTCCCCAAATAGGATTCTAGACAAGAAGACTGTTCATACATTTGCCTATTTTTTTTTTGTTCTCTGGATGCAAAGTAACAATCTTAACAAATTCAAACTCTAAGTCCTGAATTAAAAGAAAAATTTAATCAGTATCTTTTGTAAACCTCCTACATCACAGGAAATGATAAATACATCCATTTTGTTAGATGCCCAGTCTTCTGGGTGAAATGTGAATTCTATTCCATATTTTTTTGCCAACAGAGTGAATAGCCCTTTCCAAAAGTGTTTATTACCAGCAATGTCTGAAATTTCACTTTTAATTTAATTTTTAGCATATTTGCATATAGAAAATAAGATAACTCAGAAAGGAACCACAGTTCTAAACATAAATTCATTTATGTTTCACATATATTCACAAACAGAAAAATGCAGTTATAATTTACTGAATCTGCATCTTAAGGGATCAATGATCTAAAGCAAGGTTTGGAATTTTCTATTTGTGTCAAGTTGTCAGTACTCAAATATATTTGGTTTTGCACCATTTCAGATTTCTGACTTGGGTGTTAGGGATAGTCAGCATGCATTGCCAATCTGTCCCAAGTAGCTGTGGCATGTACAACCATAGCTCATATGCAAAGAATCCTGGGCCTTTCTATGAGCTCACTGTTTTAATTAAACTGTAAGCCAATATCTGCCATTTCCAGTACGAGAATTGTTTCCCAATTCCTCTATTTCTTCCAAGGCCAAGAAATACTGACAAAATGTAGATATTTGTAATATTCAATAGTTGAAAAGATAGCTAATTTCAGTTATTGGGTATTATATAACAAACAGTGCCCCGACATCAAGGGTTTAAAGATGATAACTTACTGATTTAAGATTCTGTAATCAGTTAGCCTTAGCTGGGTTGATCTGACCTGGATACTCAGGAACTTTGTTCAGATAGAGGCAAGGCCTATCTGATTTGGAGTTTTGATGTTTGAATTTGCACAAATACAGGACCCTGAAAACCCCCAGGTTTTTAGGGGTTCTCAATCTCCCTTGAGACATTTCCATAAGATCTTTCCATTATGACACACCTAGAGTAATCAGGATACTTAAGTGACCAGTGGCTTTTTGTAGAGTGAGAGAGTAGTTCATGCAGAAGGGAAAAGACAATGAGTTCCAGGCAAGCCTGAGGTACTTTGTAAGTTACAGGGTTCCAGGCCAATCTTGGTAGCATAGAAACATCATGTTAACTCTACAGAAGCAAAACAAAACAAATGAACAAAAAGCAAAGCAAGGTCACAATTTAACAAAAGAGAAAGCGAGGCAAAAATGAATATTGGATATAAATTGAATGACCTAGCTTTGGAAATTATATATTTGACCAAATTATATCAGCTAAAGAACTCAGAAGCCTAACCAACTTTAAAGTAAGGTGTATAGCACTTTCCAGTTGGAAAATAATTGAAGACAAAAACCTGAAGAATGTGTAGTAATTGCTTTAATAGCTGACAAACTATTTTTAATATCAAAGTACAAATAATGATACTAATAATTCACTGATCTACAATGGAGTCAGCATGCTTTTCAGGTCATTATCATGGATTCAAATACAGTCACATTTTTATTTACATACTACACATGATCACTTTCAATTTTCTGCATCAGTTTATATTATGTTATGTTAACACAAATTACCTGAAACAATTTGAAAGAAGAAGGGAATTATGGCTCATTGTTTTGAGGCCTGCAGTGCCAAAATTAGT
This sequence comes from Microtus pennsylvanicus, assembly GCF_037038515.1. NCBI lineage: Eukaryota > Metazoa > Chordata > Mammalia > Rodentia > Cricetidae > Microtus > Microtus pennsylvanicus. The sequence goes on from NC_134586.1 coordinate 42,684,857, forward strand.
TTCTCTAGCTTTGGACCACTGGTAAGAAAGCAGATGCCTGTAGTAGCAGTGACTGAACATAATCCTCATGAGACAGGAAGAAGAAAGGAAACATTGCAGCAGCACAAGCCACTTTTGAGACACACCCATCAAGAGAACTACATTGCCTTCACCAAGGCCCCAGCTCATAAACCTTCCACAATCTCTCAACTAAACTACTGCAGGACCTTCAGTGAGCAAACCTCCAATCTAAAGGGCCCTGTGCCTCCAGAGTTGAGTAGCTATGAGTGAGACAGTGTAGCCATCAAAGTTTCCATTACTAAATTCTGGCCCATGGGTGCACAATTGTGCTAATGTTCTGTCCTACAAAACCTGTCACATGTGTCCTCACAATGTACTTCCTCTTAGACTCCCTCTCCCCAGCCTTCTGTTCCTGAATGACATGCGTTCAACATGCTTATCATCTTTTTCTCCTCCTGTTTGGGTGGCTCTGACTTGAATACACAACTTCCTCATTTAATAAATTTTTCCAACTATTCTTCAAATTCTACCTTTTAAATAAGTCTTCATTAGACTACTCGATTAAAATCCACATCTATTTTATTTTTCCTAGGGTTTTCAACTATCTTTACAAAATTATTTTCTCCTATTTGTTTGTAGCCTTCTCACATGGTATAAAATGAATTTTTTTTACTTATGACAACTTTCACCATCAAAACCATATTATTATGAATTTTTTCTTTTATGTCCATTGATATATCCTAGAACCGACAATGTAAGAGACATTGCTTAATGAACAAAGGTGTGGACACAAGATCCAATGAAGGTGTACATGATAAATCTAAAAAGAAAAGTTATAGGCGATGCCATAAATGAAATTTAATAGTTGATTGAGATCATACAATTTGTATATAGAAATGAATTAAAGTTCTAAGAAAGAAGATATTGATGTTTATATTGATTGTCTTTCCTGCAGGATAAATTATGTTTCAAAGATTCTGATACTAACATTAGTTTGAGCTCATCCAATATTGTCAGAGTAGGAAGAAAATCATTTCAGATCTCAGATATTAATATTCCATTCCCTAATGTCTGTCTCTTTGAAATCATCCATCACGTTGGGAATAAATTCACAAAACTCAAATTCATGATAAAGTGTATATGCATTGGAATATAGTAACATTAATTTATTTATTTAGTAAGTACTATCACGTATGCTCTGTATATTAGTTTATATTACTCAGATTATAAGATGAAAAATTCTAACACTAAAGTCTGCTGTTTGATAGCTTCTAGTAAAAAAATGAAACCACAGTGTAGAGAAATGTTGTTTTTGTATTTCTGGTTTCTACTATATGACTGTGTGATTTGTGGTGAAAATAAAACCAATTCTACCTACCATTTGAAAAAAAAATCTATATTGTTTAGCAACCTCAATTGTTTTCCTCATTAAGGAAATAAAAGCTAAATTCTCTCTATCATGAAATTCCAGAGTAATTACTATAACACTATATTAAAAATATGTAGCATTTAAAATTCTATTTGTTCATATTTATCAACAATGGTAAAAACAAATAGTTAATAAAGCATTAAAATGGGGAACAATCTTTTCTACACATCTATTTTAACAATGACAATAGGAGAGATTTCTGATCTACTTGATATGTCCTTTAAAAGATAAAAGCAGAGTTGGTCAAGAAGGGATCAGGTGCAATGGAGAGGGATGGAAGGAGAGAGTATAGGGAGAGATGACTGAAATTGTAAGGTATTTGGGGGACAATGTGAATACCTAGTGCAGTAGAAACCTCCATGATCCTAGGAGGGTGACCCTAGCAGAAATCCTAGTAATGGAGGATATGGAGCCTGAACATCTTCTATAACTAGGCAATTACCAATGGTTGGATTGGGATACCAACTAAGCCACAAAACCTATAATCTGTCCTGTCTAAAAGATGAGCAAGGACAATGAGACCCAAACCTGTGGAAACGGCCAATAAATAGTCTAATTTGAGGCTCAAGCCAAAAGAGGAAGCCCATGCCCTATACTGTCTGAAATGACCAGGAACCCAAGGCTGGATAGCCCAGAGACCTAAGATAGAAAAAAAAATTGTCAATAAAAAGATTCTATACTCATAGATTTGTACTTTTTCTAATCATCCTCAGGGAGGCTTTCTAAATAACCATGGGAATGGATACAGAGACCCACAGTCAAAAATTAGGCTGAAGGAGATCAAATTGGAGATCTTAATCTGATCCCTCCCTTTGTAGTTCAGGAACCTTGTAGAAGAGGGAAAGGAAGAACTGTATGAGCCAGAGGGACCAATGACACCAAGAGAATGAAGTGCACAGGATCAATGAAGAAGGGATCATACGGAATCACAGAGACTAAAGCTGCATAGGTGTAAACTAGTTCCTCTGCAAATATGTTATTGTTATTACCCGGCTGTTTTAGTGGAACTCCTAACAGCAGGAGCTCGAATGTCTCTGACTCTTCTGCTTAGTCTTCGACCCTTTTCCTCCTTCTGAGTTGCCTTGACTAGCATGATATGAGGTCTTGGGACTAGTGTTATTGTAACTTCTTACATCATGTTCTGGTGATATTCCTGAGAGGGATGCTCTTTTCTGAAGGAAAATGGAAGAGAAGTAGTTCTAAGGAAGAAGAGAGGTGTAGGGGAGACTAGAAGCAGAGAAGGAAGGGAAAACTATGGTTAAGATGTATTGTATAAGAGTTGAATATAAAAAACATAAATCCAATATAATGACTTTTATATAATGAAGTCTGTTAGAGATAGACAAGTGTCTGTTCAGCATGTTCTGCAAAGAAAGCAGTGAAAGATAGTAAATGGGGTGAAACACTGAACACTTAAGTAGATCTGTCTTCTTTGTTAGATACCACTTGCACATTTAGCACAAATTCTTTTCCAGATTCCAGAAGATGGGGAAAGTATCATTGAAACAAAATCCCAGAAATCTTAATTATGTCAACTTACATATGGATTACCAATTACAGATCATATGTTATGGGAGGTAATGAGTATAAAGCAATGCATAAAGTAAGTTTCTGTTCTCACCAAGTTCAGTAGCTTATTGATAATTTTAGCAGAGAAGGACACATATCAGGGCATGCAATCATCTGATAAGCTCTGTGATAAATGTGAGTAACTTCCTTTTTCAAAGTCATCTCTCAAATGTATTTTATTAGTCTCCTTTTATAAAACCTAAAACCAATACTGCTAAAACACTGGCATATGTTTGAAATATTTCCAACCTCTCTCTGATCATTCCTTCTTTCTGTAACAATAAACTCAACTGCACAATATTTAGTGAGGAATCTATTCAATAGTGAAGTTACAAGCCCATATTCCATATGGAATAAGTTTATTAACTAGTATTACCAGAAGCATAAGTGAAATAAATATTTGATCCTTGGTGGCCAACAGAAAAATAATGAGGTTCACATTATGAGTGAGTATACTCTTGTAAAGTTCTATATTATACATAGAAAATGTAAAGTTGTAATAATAAGAGCTTCTTCATATAATCCCAAGGTTATGTGTTTTACATATTTATCTTATTTATTTATTATGTATACAGTATTCCGCTTGAATGTGTACCTGACCCCAGAAGAGGGCACCAGATCTCAGTACAGATGGTTGTGAGCCACCATGTGGTTGCTGGGAATTGAACTCAGGACCTCTGGAAAAAGAGTCTGACTTCTTAACAGCTGAACCATCTCTCCAGCCCCCACATATTTGTTTTTTGATTTAGCAACAATTTAAAGAATGAAATTCTCAGAAAAACTGATTCTTACTAGCAAAAACATAATAAAATAACTTTATCCTTAGATGCCCCATGGGAAACAGTCACAGACTGGAATGAGGTCATATTATTCATAACTTTTTATCACCATAAAATATCTGAGGTAATAAAATTATAAGTGCTTTCTATGAGATCACAGTTTTTCAGGACACATGTGCTGAAGGGAGATATGTGGTGGAGCAAAAGCACTCACCTCATGGCAAAGATGTATAAGTGGAAAGAGCCCAGTATATTCTATCCACTTCAAGGTGTAGCCTGAAACCAGAAGGACCTCCTTTGGGTTTGACCTAATTATCCTACTGCTACACAATAGTGTCACACTGGGAACCAACCCTAAAACTTATTAATCTTTGATGGGAATTTCTGATTTCAAATATATCAATCATGCAGCTAGAAGATGTTAAATCTGGGGCTCAGTTCTATAGAAGACATAAAAAGTAAGACATGTTTTATTGGCCTCTATGCTAGTTCAGACATAATTTTTGAAATCTCAATTAACAACTTTGTATTGTATCACCTATGAGAAAATAAAGCAAATGAGTGTTGAAACTATGAAAACTAATGGGTCAAATTTATGTTCAAGTGTTTTAAAAGTCACATTCCCAACACTTTCATCTTCACAAAACAGTTAAGTGGAAATTACAAATTATCTCATTCAGAAAGGCTTGTCAAGACACACTGTTGATGACATTTATTAGTAGCTCTTATATGTTATTAGTATAAGAGTTGTCTTAATAAGACTAGTTCCTTCAACACAGATTGCCATCAATGCAGAGAATATAACAGATTTTGTTAGAGAACAAATGCATTTGGATGTTGGTAGCACAATATCAGTGATGAATCTTAAATAGTGTACCTTCCCATGTGACTATATAAGGAACAATTGTCAAT